>NC_041380.1:463929881-463972842 GCF_002162155.2 Triticum dicoccoides | reverse complement strand
GTGCGGCCGGCCCTAGGAGGAGGCGCCCCGGAGGAGTCCTACTCCAACCGGGAGTAGTACTCCCCCCTTTCCCTAGTTGGATTAGGACTTGGGGGGAAGGAGGAGAGGGTAGAAAAGAAAGGGGGGCGCCACCCCCCCTCCTTGTCCAATTCAGACTTGGGGGGGGGGCGGCAGCCCCTAGGCCTCCTCTCCTCTTCCTCCACTAGGCCCATTAAGGCCCATTAGGTTACCGGGGGGTTCCGGTAACCTCCCGGTACTTTGGTAAAATGCTGATTTCACCCGGAACACTTCCGATGTCCAAACATAGGCTTCCAATATATCAATCTTTATGTCTCGACCATTTCGAGACTCCTCGTCATGTCCGTGATCATTTCCGGGACTCCGAACAAACTTCAGTACATCAAAATATATAAACTCATAATGAAAATGTCATCGTAACGTTAAGCGTGTGGACCCTACGGGTTCGAGAACAATGTAGACATGACCGAGACACGTCTCCGGTCAATAACCAATAGCGGAACCTGGATGCTCATATTGGCTCCTACATATTCTACGAAGATCTTTATCGGTCAGACCGCATAACAACATACATTGTTCCCTTTGTCATCGGTATGTTACTTGCCCGAGATTCGATCGTTGGTATCTCAATACCTAGTTCAATCTCATTACCGACAAGTTTCTTTACTCGTTTCGTAATACATCATCTCGCAACTAAATCATTAGTTGTAATGCTTGCAAGGCTTATGTGATGTGCATTACCGAGAGGGCCCAGAGATACCTCTCCGACCATCGGAGTGACAAATCCTAATCTCGAAATACGCCAACCCAACATGTACCTTTGGAGACACCTCTAGAGCTCCTTTATAATCACCCAGTTACGTTGTGGCGTTTGGTAGCACACAAAGTGTTCCTCCGGCAAACATGAGTTGCATAATCTCATAGTTATAGGAACATGTATAAGTAATGAAGAAAGCAATAGCAACATACTAAATGATCGGTTGCTAAGCTAATGGAATGGGTCATGTCAATCACATCATTCTCCTAATGATGTGATCTCGTTAATCAAATGACAACACATGTCTATGGTTAGGAAACATAACCATCTTCGATTAACGAGCTAGTCAAGTAGAGGCATACTAGTGACGTTTAGTTTGTCTATGTATTCACACAAGTATTATGTTTCCGGATAATACAATTCTAGCATGAATAATAAACATTTATCATGATATAAGGAAATATATAATAACTTTATTATTGCTTCTAGGGCATATTTCCTTCAATACTATCATTGGTTAAATGAAGAAATGCTTTTTTTCTCGGGTATCCTGGTTTAGAGCATCTCCAATAGCTTGTTTATATGGATGTATATACTCGTTTTCCACGACATGAGCCCAAAACAGGCGTCCGACAGCTTGTCTATATGGTCGTCCAAATATACACGTCCTCTAAATGTCGTTGTTAATCTTTTACCACTACCAAAACAAAGTAACAACACTATATCCCTTTTTTATATTTTTGCAAACAGCGATGCGTATCTCCATACCCGAGCATGTCTTCCTCAATTTTAGTGGAACTGCACAAAATTGGATGGCCATTGTTGTTCTGCCTCACTGTCCTCTGCCACGTGGTTCTTCCTTCCTCGAACTTGATTAATGAGAAGAAACAGACCACAGTGAGGATTTGTCGAAATTCATAGGTGCCTCACCCAAACTCGATGTCAAATGGATGATGCATCACCATGATGACCTATTGATGCTCATGGTTGCACCTCATGGTTGCGTCGGCTGGTGAAGCTGATTGATTTTCCACGAAAAACAAGCTATCTTCCATCGGTGCTCTTTGCTTATTACCCACAAAGATGATATCCTTCATCAGTTCACCTTGGTTGCGTTGGAGACACAGTCGTCTTTCACGTTGGTGCAATTTTATCACACAATTGGCTATGAACCAAATGTTTCCTCGAAGAAGGATCGACGTTGGTACTAAGAGCATAAGTTTTGTATTGATTTCTAAGCCTTCTCACAACTTTGTCTTCAGCTTCCCTGTAAGTTTATTTGTCCAGCTATTAACTTTGATTAATGGTGTGGACTAAAAACCCGGATGGACGTAGTAGCCCTCCATTTTTATTTACTCTGCATATTAGACTTGACTGAAGTCAAGCTCTATAAAGTTTGACCAAGTTTAGGTTGAACACAACAAACCATAATTATTGAGAGAGGGCAAACTGTACATACTCTCAAACCTTTCCGATAATTGAAATTAAAATTCTTTATTTGTACACACTCTCACACGTTTCCGATAATTTGGCGCATGTGTGGTTGTTCACTTAGACTAGTCATAGTGGGGAGTAACTTAGAGTAGTAACATGCATATGTTACTAGTCTATGTTACAACCTTCATAGTCGGTAGTAACATATGTTTTGTGTCATCCATCACTTCATTTATTAGGTTGAAGACTGATACGTCTCCAACGTATCTATAATTTTTGATTGCTCCATGCTATATTATCTTCTGTTTTGGATGTTTATGGGCTTTATTATACACTTTTATATTATTTTTGGGACTAACCTATTAAACCAGAGCCCAGTGCCAGTTTCTGTTTTTTCCATGTTTTAGAGTATCGCAGAAAAGGAAAATCAAACGGAGTCCAATTGACCTGAAACTTCACGGAACTTATTTTTGGAAGGAAAGCAAATCGGGAGACTTGGAGTCCACGTCAAGAAAGCTTCGAGGAAGCCATGAGGTAGGGGGCGCGCCCACCCCCCGGGCGCACCCTCCACCCTCGTGGGCCCCTCGTGGCCCCCCTGACGTACTTCTTCCGCCTATATATCTCCATATACCCTAAAACGATCGGGGAGCACAATAGATCGGGAGTTCTGCCGCCAGAAGCCTCCCTAGCCACTGAAAACCAATCTAGAACCATTCCGGCACCCTGCTGGAGGGGCAATCCCTCTCCGGTGGCCATCTTCATCATCCTGGTGCTCTCCATGACGAGGAGGGAGTAGTTCTCCCTCGGGGCCGAGGGTATGTACCAGTAGCTATGTGTTTGATCTCTCTCTCTCTCTCTCTCTCGTGTTCTTGAGGTGATACGATCTTGATGTATCGCGAGCCTTGCTATTATATTTGGATCCGATGATGTTTCTCCTCCCCCTCTCTCTCTTGTAATGGATTGAATTTCCCCTTTGAAGTTATCTTATCGGATTGAGTCATTAAAGATTTGAAAACACTTGATGTATGCCTTGTCGTGCGTATCTGTGGTGACAATGGGATATCACATGATTCACTTGATGTATGTTTGGTGATCAACTTGCGGGTTCCGCCCATGAACCTATGCATAGGGGTTGGCACACGTTTTCGTCGTGATTCTCCGGTAGAAACTTTGGGGCACTCTGAGGTTCTATGTGTTGGTTGAATAGATGAATCTGAGATTGTGTGATGCATATCATATAATCATACCCACGGATACTTGAGGTGACATTGGAGTATCTAGGTGACATTAGGGTTTTGGTTGATTTGTGTCTTAAGGTGTTATTCTAGTATGAACTCTAGGGCTGTTTGTGACACTTATAGGAATAGCCCAACGGATTGATTGGAAAGAATAACTTTGAGGTGGTTTCGTACCCTACCATAATCTCTTCGTTTGTTCTCCATTATTAGTGACTTTGGAGTGACTCTTTGTTGCATGTTGAGGGATAGTTATATGATCCAATTATGTTATTATTGTTGAGAGAACTTGCACTAGTGAAAGTATGAACCCTAGGCCTTGTTTCCTAGCATTGCAATACCGTTTGTGCTCACTTTTATCATTAGTTACCTTGCTGTTTTTATATTTTCAAATTACAAATACCTTTATCTACCATCCATATTGCACTTGTATCACCATTTCTTCGCCGAACTAGTGCACCTATACAATTTACCATTGTATTGGGTGTGTTGGGGACACAAGAGACTCTTTGTTATTTGGTTGTAGGATTGCTTGAGAGAGACCGTCTTCATCATATGCCTCCTACGGATTGATAATCCTTAGGTCATCCACTTGAGGGAAATTTGCTACTGTCCTACAAACCTCTGCACTTGGAGGTCCAACAACGTCTACAAGAAGAAGGTTGTGTAGTAGACATCAAAGACTCGTTTATTCTTGATATATGTGATGTTACAGTAACTAGCTATGTTACCACATGCCTCTCTTTCTTCATTAATTACATGCCACGTCATCTATTTTGCCTAGGTAAGTGTGATGTTACCACCTATGTTACTCCCACTGTGGGTAGTCTTAAGGGAGGGTAGTGTACCACACGTGAAGGACATGAAGTGCGACCAGGACGCATGGATCGTTAGTTCATCGGAAGTACTTAGTTTTCTTCACTGGTACATTAAATGAAGAGTTTCGTTTTGTACTTACACAATTTAAAACAATTGTTATGGAGATAATAAGAAAACCACTCTGCTATAAATTAGTAGTATACACGAGTACTATATGGACACAACTTCATTGACTTAGTGCACCTGCCTTTGGGTGTATGTCAGGTGGGCCCAAAATGTGGCTGGCCCACCTGTCATACAGCCAAAGGCAGGCGCAGTTAAGGCACCGGAGCTCAGTCCATAATACAGTATATATGTAGTGCACTATATAAGCTGGAGCCTTAGCGCTTGTTCGCTAAGGTTTGCACTCTCCACACTCTCGTCGCACTATATATATATATACACACACACACGCTAGAGGCTCAGTGTTCCTTTGCTAGGGTTTGCAATATTCACGGTCTCTGACCCTCTTCACCAGATCTAAACAAGAGCGTTGTAGCCTCTGTCTCTCTCTCTCCCCCCTCACAGCTGGTGAAGGAGGCGTCCGGATCCCATCGCATCGAGAAGGGGAGGAGGTGCAGCATTCACTCTATCGCCTTAGGCGAGGGAGGCAATCCACTGCCAGTTGCGATGTTCTCTTTCACCTAGCACATGTGCGGGAGGGCCACCGACCCCTTCTTCCTCGCTGTCGTACGTAGTGTGGGCAGATCCGGCCTCTCGCCGCACGTCTTGCCACATCTCGACGACCCTAGGGTATAAGTTTCTTTGAAACCGTCATTACTCTAGCTGCATGCGGATCTTTTTTGATTCTGTAGTCGAATCTAGGTCTTGGTTCAAAGAGGAAAGAATGGTGCGGTGGGGTGGAGCATGAATCTAGGACGTGGTTCAATGAGGAAAGGAGGGAGGGAAAGTAGTATAGACTGGCTATCTAGCCGCTTTGTTGGTCAAAAAGGGAAAAAGGGGGTAACCCAGTACACACATCTGTAAGGAACTGATCTCTTTGTTGAAAAGGGAAAGAAACTGGGGGTCGGGTAGTTTGTGCAGGACTAGATTTGTTGCCCTCACATAGGAAAAAGGTTCAAAGAGAACAAATATGGGACCAGCGCAGATATGCTGCTTGGCTACATACTCTGCATCACCCATTTATATGTGTGGAGGCACATGGTGCTGGCATGTCCCATGTCCCATACAACTATTTTACTGTTGTTAATCTAAGAATGTTTCTGGAAAATTGAAGCAATGCCACTGTTAAAAGTAAATTACATTCTTAACGAATGGTGTTTTAAGTTATTGTCTCTGTTAATATGCATCAATGCAACAGTTTTACAAATGCTACTGTCCTACTTTGTTTTCCATCAAGATAAGTTAGATGCTTCTTTTTGTCGCCGTTTGTTTCATCCTCCTTTATTGTCTAGTAATTGTTTCATTTTTTCCACTGTTAAAATAGGGATATTTATTCAACTTGTTGCTATAGCAAACTTAAATGTCACACCGGCGACTTTGCTTGATTTCTGTGCAACTGCACAAAACGAGATTGGATTTCCTATTCGTGTTGGCAGATTCGTAGGTGATCTTGTGTGCATCACGACAGGTTGGTACTTGCCTTCATCCACATGATCGTGCAGTGTGTTTTGAGATGATGTGCTACTTGTATTGGTACTGTTTTAAATAATGTTGAATTGAAACTATTGTATTGCTCTCTTTTTCCATTAAGTAGTGAACAAAAATGGTACCAACCCACACATGATGCTTGTTGCTTTGTTACAACAAACTCTGCATCACCCCCTTTATAAGTAGATGGAAGCACATGGTGTTGTTGTGCCCACTCTCCCCCTGGAACTGTTTATGCTTTTTATTAATCTAATGCCGCTAGTAAAATTAAGCAATGCCACTCTCAGAATTAACTACTAAACTGTTTTAAGAGAATTTCTCTGTTGATATGAATCAATGCAACCGTTTTAGAAATGCTACTGTCCTATACTTTGTTTTCTATCACGATAAAGTAGATGCTTGTTTTTGTGGCCGCATGTTTCATCCTCCTTTATTGGCCAGTAATTGATTCCTTTTTTGCCTCTGTTAAAACAGGGATATCTATTCAACTTGTAGCTATTGCGACAATTTGCTTTGCTTAATTTTGGTGGAACTGCACAAAAGGAGACCGGATTTCCATATATGTGTTGAGATCTCTTTTAGATCTTCCCTGCAAGTTGTTTCAAATCTTGGTCTTGAAAGGTCAGTACCAACTTTCCTTAGAATTAACTACTGAATCTTAGTTCAAAACTGCAACATTTGTTAGGGATCGGCGGGAGTACCATTTCTGTTAGGGATCGGCCGGAGTACATGTTTAAGAAATGTATTGTTCAGATAATGTCTCTGTTATTATATATCAGTTACAGTGTTTTACAAATGGTACTATCCTGCTTTGTAGTTCTTTCTACATGTTTAACCAAGGTATTGTTTAGATAATGTCTCTGTTAAAATGAATCAGTTGCATTGTTTCAGGAATGGTACTTTTCTGCTTTGCCGTTCTTTATACATGTTGAAACAAGGCATTGTTAAGATAATGTCTCAGTTAATATGAATGAATCACACTGATAGAGCATTGCTACTCTCCTGCTTTGTTTCCCATTAAGATAAGGTAGATCAGTAGATGTTTTTCTTCTGGGAGTACAAGTCATCAACAGTTATTTCTCAGTAATTGTTTCCCTTATACCTATTGTTGCTTACAGGGATATCAAAATTAAAGCTCGGTTTTATTCCGACTTTGATTTTAGTTGAACTGCACAAAAGGAGCCAATGTGTCTAAGGCAAACTACTGCATTAGTGGGTCCAGTTGGTCTTACCACTTTGCAGAAAGAAGCAATCACTGTTTGCGCTACATTACACAAGGAATGATCGAGAAGCTTTACAGAGTACTAGTAGACGCCGGTGACATGACTAGTCTGCAGAGAGCATAGGAAACTCTACAAGACGTGGAGTGCACCGGGCAAAAAGTGCCCAAACAAGTACAAGAAGCCAGGACAGGACTCCAAATCTGTCAATGTCATTCTAAGCAACAATGATGGGGCATCTGGGTATGGTAATCTATTTACCGTACTTTCAGTTTATTAGTCCACTGTTTGGTGGGTTGACACTGGGGCCAATATTCATGTGTGTGCTGATGTGTCTTTGTTTTCTTGCAGCATATAAATATGAAATCCACAGGGATGCTCAGCTTAATTTTAGTGGAACTACACAAAATATTCAGATGGTTTGTGTCCTCCATAATACTTCATCATGCACAATACATCGAATTGTTCTCTAATCATTCGTCATCACCTTGAGCCACCGGACTATATGTTTGAATGGAGCTGCCAACGTCGGCCATTAAGAAGGCTAATAAGAAATACAAAAAGAGAGATGGCTACTTTACTTGTGGTTCGGAGTAACACTGGGCAAACAAGTGCCCAAACAAGTACCAAGAAGCCAAAACAGGACTCCAAGTCTATCAATGTCACTTTAAGCAACAATGACGGGGCATCTGGGTATGGTAATCTGTTTACTGTACTTTCAGTTTGTTAGTCCACTGATTGGTGGGTTGACACCGGGGCCAATATTCATGTGTGTGCTGATGTGTCTTTGTTTTCTGGCAGCATATAAATACGAAATCCACAGGGATGCTCAGCTTGATTTTAGTGGAACTGCACAAAATGTTCAGATGGTTCGTGTCCTCCATAATACTTCATCATGCACAATACATCGAATGGTTCTCTAATCACTCATCGTCACCTTGAGCCACCTGACTATCAGATGACAAACTGATGACAAACCCAGCCCGTTCCACAATCATAGGCATTACATGTTTTGAATGGGAAAAGCTTGTCAAATTTTAATCATTGATGTTAGCAAGAAGACATTAGTTTAATATATTGGAATTGGAAAACCATGTCAACTTTTGCTCATTCATGCTAGCCAGAAGACATGCATTTGATATTTTTGAGTGGGATGCCCTTTGCTATGAGCAACGTCGATCATTTTTTTCCTATTCTTGTCTTCAGTTCAGAAGTAAATATTTACTCTACTGAGATGTATAGTCACATGAATGTTGACTTATGTAAGGTATTTTAAGAGTTTGTTCTAAATGTTTTCTATGTAATGCCAGGTGTCGGTGTCAAAACCGGCGGATCTTGGGTAGGGGGTCCCAAACTGTGCGTCTAGGCGGATGGTAACAGGAGACAAGGGACACGATGTTTTTACCCAGGTTCGGGCCCTCTTGATGGAGGTAAAACCCTACTCCTGCTTGATTAATATTGATGATATGGGTAGTACAGGAGTAGATCTACCACGAGATCAGAGATGCTAAACCCTAGAAGCTAGCCTATGGTATGAATGTTGTGATTGTGTCCTATGGACTAAACCCTCCGGTTTATATAGACACCGGAGGGGGCTAGGGTTACACAGAGTCGGTTACAATGGGAGGAGATCTACATATCCGTATTTCCAAGCTTGCCTTCCACGTTAAGGAAAGTCCCATCCGGACACGGGACGAAGTCTTCAATCTTGTATCTTCATAGTCCAAGAGTCCGACCAGTGGTTATAGTCTGGCTGTCCGGATACCCCCTAATCCAGGACTCCCTCAGTAGCCCCTGAACCAGGCTTTAATGACGACGAGTCTGGCACGCGCATTGTCTTCGGCATTGCAAGGTGGGTTCCTCCTCCGAATACTTCATAGAAGATTTTGAACACGAGGATCGTGTCCAGATCTGCAAAACAAGTTCCACATACCACCGTAGAGGGAGAGAGTAACATTTCCACAAATCTAATCTGCTGATGTATTCTGTAGCGTGACATCACACCACAGCCAAGCCTTTATTTGAATCGTTTTTTACTGTCCCACCTTAGCACGTTTTGCGAGGCGGTTTCCTTGGCACGTCTTGTCAAAGCAGAGATCGTGTCCCCTTATCATGGGATTCTCATCAATACGGGCGCGGGTAACCCAACCGTGCCATGATTATGACGCTTGGGGGATAAGCGAGTGTTACCAGGCTGGTGGGGACGCATAGTTTCGTCCTCCCATATAAAGGGATAAGGATTCACCTTTTCATCCACGCCTTCTTCCTCCTTTGCTCATCCATTTTCTCACACTCGAGCTCCAGCGCCCAAGTCCGCACTTCCCACCTCAACCCTCTCCAACCATGTCCGGAGCGGGAGGCAGGTGGATGGTCTCCTCTGTCACGGAGGGACACATCAAGAAGCTGAGGAGAGCCGGATACCTGCCCGACGACATCGCGCACCGGCTCCCAAATGAGGGGCAGCTCATCCCCACCCCTAGGCCCCACGAGAGGGTAGTGTTCCTTACCCATTTCCTCGGTGGACTGGGATTCCCTCTCCACCCATTCATCCGGGGGCTCATGTTCTACTACGGCCTGGATTTCCACGATCTGGCCCCGAACTTCATCCTCAACATCTCGGCGTTTATCGTCGTGTGCGAGGCCTTCCTCCGCATCAAGCCCCACTTCGGCTTATGGCTGAAGACCTTCAATGTCAAGCTGAAGGTAGTGAGCGGCCGCCAGGCGGAGTGCGGAGGCGCCATGGTGGGCAAGATGCCCAACGTCACATGGCTCGAGGGCTCCTTCGTGGAGACCATAAAGGGGTGGCAATCGGGGTGGTTCTATATCACCGAGCCGCGTGACCCCGAATGGGCAGCGGCCCCCAAGTTCCGATCTGGCATCCCCACGCGGCTCACCTCCTGGCAAGAGAAGGGCCTGTCCTGGGGTAGTTCGGGAGAGCTGACCGGATTCCAAACATGTATCCAAAACATGGTGAGCAAGAACCTCAAACTCGTCAACGTAGTCCAGGTCATGCTCATCCGCCGGATCCTCCCGTGTCAACGATAGGCTTTCAACTTGTGGGAGTTCGAACCGGCCCAGCACCAAACTCTGAACAGGCTCTTTGACACAACACACGAGGATGCCTGGAAGGTGCTATTCAAGGGCGCCGAGGTTCCCCCTCCCACTACCGAGGATCGCGGATTCTGCGCAAAGCGCCAAGCCAGCGCGGTAAGCTGTTTTTACCTCTTACAGGATACTCGTTTTTCATAGTTTGACTCTATGCGGGATCTAAGCTCCCGTACCTTTGACAAGACTGGCAGGAGACGGCCGGACAGATCAACTGTCCGGCTCCTTTGCCTGAAGGCCTAGCAGACGCCTGCTTGGCGGAGCTGCTGGTTCCGGTACCTTACGTGGTGCCGGAGAAGAAGGCCAAGGAGAAGGCCACGGGAACCCGAAAGAGTTCCCGGCGCCTGGTGGTGTCGTACTCGTCGTCCAATAATTCCGAGGCGCACTCCTCCCACGAAGATGAGGAAGAGGAAAAAGAGGATTCTTCCCCTCCAGCAGGGGGAGAGAAGAAAAGGAAGGCCGCCCCAACGGGGGAGGCCGGAGGGTCCAAGAAGGGAAGGATCCTTCCTCCGGACTACTCCGCCAACACCGCCGACGGCGAAGAGGAGGGGACGCCCAGGGCCAAGCCGCTAGCAAAGTCGTACGTATTCGGACACCGGAGTGACTCGTAGCGTTCCTTTATTGCACGGCTTCTTCTAATGCAGAATATAATCATGCAGTCCGCCCCGAGCCCAAGTCGACATATCGTCGAGTGGTTCCTTGGATTCGTCGGATGTGAATAGCTTTTCGCTTCCGACCGCTTCCACCCCTCGCCCTACGGATAACGCCGAGGTGTTGTCCCAAAGGGTTCCAAGCCGAGGGGAGGTGGTCCTGGAGGCGCCACAAGGCGACCTTCCGGACTGCAGGCACAAGGGGAGCAAGGCTCCCAAGGGCTCCAGTCCGGCCCTGGGCCGAACATCGCACCGGAACCTTCAGTGGTTTCGGACTCCGGCAGGCGGCCCCTCACTAAGAAGGGCAAGCCTACCGCGCCGGTAACCTCCGTCCAACCAGAGGCACCGGATAACTTGCTGAAGGTGCTTAATGGTACCTCCATCGACAAGGAGCACCGCACTATTATGAGTGCGGTCATCTAGAAAGTTCAGTCCGCCAAGAGCGGGCTAACTGAAGCCTGTGCCAGCCTTCTAACTGGCTTTGAGGTATGTAAAAAATATATGAAAATATTACCACATAGACAGTAGCCCCTGATGCTCTGTTTGGTGTTCACAAAGAAAAGCTGAATAGAGGATCTAATAATAAACACAGGAGTCTAACATAAGTATGTCAATATGGGTATGCAGGCTGCGCTGCTGACCTCTGCCGCACTGATTGCGGAGGTCGATGCGTTGAAGCAGAGCCTCGAGCGGTCCGAGAAAGAGCTCGGCCTTGCCAAGAAGCAGCCCGAGGAGAAAGAAGGTAAGTAATACCTTGTGTAAGTATATTAAAAAGATGTGGTTGCGAAAAATGACAGGATCATTACTGGTGCGCTAGGGGCCACGACCGAGGTGGCGACCCTAAAGCAAGCGCTTACCGAGGCCGAGAACAAGGCGGCCACGGAGCGCACCGAGCGGGAGAAACATGAGGCACGGGTTGGCGAGGTGTAGCAAGAGCTCCATGCTCTCGTGAAGAAGCATGAGACTTTGGAGCTTGACTCGAAGACTCGAGAGTCTGAGCTCGCTGCGGCCCTCCAAAGCACTAAGTCTGCCAAGGCCGAAGCCCAAAAAGCCCTCTAGGAAATTGAGGCGATGAAGAAGATAGCGGCGGGTAAGGCATTCGTTATGCAAAGCAAGCACGTGAAAGTGAATTACTTGTAACTTACCCGAGTCCGGAGCTCTCCAGGAGCATTCACAGATTTGCCCCGCAACGTGACAGATGCCGCCGCCTAGTACCGGGTCGAGGAAGGGAGCTCGACGGAGAAGGTGTTCTGGTCTCAGTATGCTGAGACCGGACACCCGGTGCCCTTGAGCGACCAGCTGAAGCAATTGGTCGAACTCGATAAGGTGGCCGAACAGGCCAAGAAGGGTCTTATAGTTTGTTTGTGGCCTGGAGAGGCCATGCCTGGGAGCTACTTTGGGCTGGTGAGGCGGCTAGCAGATGCCTGTCCGTGGCTTGAGGTGATCAAGCGCTCCGTCTGCATCGAAGGTGCCCGTAGGGCGCTTGCCCATGTTAAAGTTCACTGGGGCAAGATGGATGCTGAGAAGCTGGTGACGGACGAGCCACCGCAGGGAAAGGAGCATCGCCGCCTTGAGATGTACTATGAGGGCGTCCTGAAGGGTGCCCGCCTTGTGGCGGATGAATGTTCCAAAGATGTAATATTTGAGTAAACTTGCTCGTGTTATCCTGTATGCTGAAAACTTGTTCATATGCGCTATGCAACGCTTGTTTGAATTTAAAATATTACCTTCTATACAACCGTTTATTAAATCTGAGAGATGGCGAGTCGTCGGCTTCTGCCCCCATGCCATGAGTGCTGGGGTGTTCGGGATAAACATGAGCACTCTTTTTCCCATTCTTGGGTCCTTCGAGGGAGGTGCTCAGCACAAGAACAAGGCAATCGGACTATAATGCGTTATCACTCTCACTTAGCCAGAGAATTCTATAATTTTAAATTTTGGCGAAGCCCCTAGTGTTCGGAAGACCGAGTTCGGGGCGCTATACACGCCTAGGCCGGACAAATCCGGCTCCTCGCCCTAAGCGGCATAGTTCTTTAGGGACTTGAAACCCCTCGAACAGCGACCAGCTCTCGCCCTATCATGACAGTCAGTTTTAGCTTTCTCTACTGAGGTGCTTAGCCCAGCTGAACCGGGGCACAATCGCAGTAGTTCTCCGAGTGCTACCTTAGCCGATATAGTGGAACGTAAGGTACCAAAACATGGGAGCCGGGCAAACCCAACTATTGACCAAAGACATGATTCGGAGCTGATGCATATAATGCTATAAGTTCGGGGTGCCGCACTTGTGAAAGTGTTTGGACTTCTCACACCATATTGTGGGGTACTTAAGCCCCTGGTGTATTGGCCGTACCAAAGTGTACGGTTGCAAGGTGTCATTAATGAACACATATATAAAAGAAAAATGCAAAAACAGACTAAAGCTATGCATTGTTTATTCGAAAAGATGCATTGAAGCAAAACGATACAAGTAGTGCGATAAGCAGAAAATGGGACTATTTGACATGTCTCTTCCAAGGGTAAGCTGCGGAATGGTAGTGAAAGCGGGTATTTTGCTCGTTATAGAGACCACCTGGGAGTTCCATGATGCAACGTAGCTTCCGCCCCCCCTGGTCCTTGCATCGTGTGTTCGGCGATTATTGCCGGACAGGGCTTCCAGAGAGTGAAGTCCTGGAAGAGAGAAAAATAACAAAGTAGGGAGCCCCTAGTGCGGTTGACCGTGTTTCGGGGTGTGCCGTAGTCGTGCCCCTCCCCTGTGCCCATGCTATTTTTAATGCGTAATTGTGTATGCGTGGCATGTGTGTCGCCATTTGGATGGGGCTGGGGTAGGGGCCGCATTGCTATGCGAGCTCAGAACGTGCCAGGCGGTCCTGTTGCAGATTACTTCGAGCACGCTTGACGGTGTACGGACGTCTGATCGCTGGACAGGAGAATTGCCTTGATAGGCTGCTTTGCACTTCTGCTGCGAGGGCCGTAGTGTGCTCCTCTGTTTGGAGAGAGCGCTCTGTGTTTCCATTGATTGTGATGACCCCCAAGGTCCTAGCATCTTGAGCTTGAGGTATGCATAGTGTGGCACCACATTGAATTTTGCAAATGCGGTTCGTCCGAGCAGTGCGTGATAGCCACTGCGGAACGGGACTATGTCAAAGTTTAACTCCTCGCTTCGGAAATTATCCGGGGATCCGAAGACCACTTCTAGTGTGACTGAGCCTATGCAATGGGCCTCTACACCTGGTATTACGCCCTTAAAGGTTGTTTTTGTGGGTTTAATCCTTGAGGGATCTATGCCCATTTTGCGCACGGTGTCCTGATAAAGCAGGTTCAAGCTGCTACCGCCGTCCATAAGGACTCGAGTGAGGTGAAATCCGTCAATGATTGGGTATAGAACCAATGCGGCAAATCCGCCATGGCGGATACTAGTGGGGTGGTCCCTGCAATCGAAAGTGATCGGGCAGGAGGACCGTGGGTTGAACTTTGGGGCGACTGGCTCCAACGCGTATACGTCCCTTAATGCACGCTTCCGCTCCCTCTTGGCGATGTGGGTTGCGTATATCATGTTCACCGTCCGCACTTGTGGGGGAAACCCCTTATGTCCCCCGGTGTTCGGCGGTCGGGACTCCTCCTCATCGTCACTATGTAGCCCCTTGTCTTTGTTTTCGGCATTTAACTTGCCAGCCTGCTTGAACACCAAACAATCCCTGTTTGTGTGGTTGGCTGGCTTGTCAGGGGTGCCATGTATCTAACACGAGCGATCGAGTATATGTTCCAAACTGGACGGGCCCGGAGTGCTTCTTTTGAATGGCTTTTTCCGTTGACCGGGCTTAGAGCCTCTGAATCCGGCATTAACTATCGTATCCTCGGTATTGTTGCTGTCAATGCGGCATTTGTGCTTGTTGTGACATGACCTTCCATTGCTGTCCTTGGTATTCGAATTACCAGGGCTCTTTGACATGTTATTGCTACGAGCTAGCCAGCTGTCTTCTCCCTCGCAAAAGCGGGTCATGAGTGTCGTGAGGGCTGCCATAGATTTCGGCTTTTCCTGTCCAAGGTGCCGGGAAAGCCACTCATCGCGGATGTTATGCTTGAAAGCTGCTAGGGCCTCTGCATCCGGACAGTCGACTATTTGATTTTTCTTAGTTAGGAACCGTGTCCAGAATTGCCTGGCCGATTCCTCTGGCTGTTGAATTATGTGGCTCATGTCATCGGCATCTGGTGGTCGCACATAGGTGCCTGGAAGTTGTCGAGGAATGCGGCTTCCGGGTCCTCCCAACAACCTATGGATTCTGCTGGCAAGCTGTTGAGCCAATGTCGGGCTGGTCCTTTAAGCTTGAGTGGGAGGTATTTGATGGCGTGTAGATCGTCACCACGGGCCATGTGGATATGAAGGAGATAGTCCTCGATCCATACCGCGGGATTTGTCGTACCATCATATGATTCTATATTCACGGGTTTGAAACCCTCTGGGATTTGATGATCCATTACTTCATCTGTGAAGCATAACGGGTGTGCGGCACCTCTGTACCTGGCTATATCACGACGCAGCTCGAATGAGTTTTGTCTGTTGTGTTTGGCCCGGCCGGATTTACTTTTGCTGTATCCGGCGTGACGGTTATCATCTCGTGTCGTGGGGCGCCCACGCGATCCCTAGATCGATCTTGTTTGCCTTGCTTTGTCCTCCAATATATCTCATAGGTCTAGCGCGTTTTCCCCGAGCCTTGGTATTTTTTGAGTGGCACCGGGGTGCAGCTTGAGTTGTGGGCCGAGAGGCCTCTCTGTCGCGGCCACGAGGTGGCTGGTCAGCCGCGTCATACACTGGGGACGTAGGTTTAGATGCTTCCTCCTCTAATCGGGGTAGCAACCTGCGTTTTGGGTAGCTTTTGGAGGGGCGTTCGAGTTCATATTCCTCGGCCGTAAGGACTTCAGTCCATCTGTCGGCTAGCAAGTCTTGATCAACTCTAAGCTGCTCCTACTTTTTCTTAAGGCTATTTGCCGTGGCTATAAGCCGGCGCTTGAAGCGCTCTTGCTCAATGGGATCCTTAGGCACGACAAATTCGTCATCGCCAAGGCTTGCCTCATCTTCAGAGGGAGGTATGTAATTATCATCCTCTTCCTCTCTATCTGCCGCTCTCTCATGAGGGATGGCTTCTCCATCCTCCTGTGTTGAATCTTGCTGGAGGGGGTTGTCTTCGGCACTGTCCGGGGTGTTATTATCTCCTGTGCCGGAATCACCGTTTTTGCTTTGGCGGGACTTAGAGCGGTGCCGCTGACGCCGGCGCTTAGGTTGCTTCTTGGAGGGGTCATCCTCCGCTGTTCCGTCGCCATTGCATTCTTTGGGTGTGTCCACCATATATATGTCATACGACGAGGTGGCTTTCCAGTGCCCTATAGGCGTTGGTTAATGTTCGTCTCCTGCATCATCGTCCATACCATCGATGTCTTCAGAGTCGAAGTCAAGCATGTCGGTCAAGTCATCGACGGTGGCTATGAAGTGGGTGGTGGGTGGGTGTCGAATTTCTTCGTCGTCCGCATCCCAATCCTGTCGGTCATAATCCGGCCAGGACTCTCTTGATAAGGAGAGACCTTAGTGAGTTCAGTATGTTGCCGAAGGGCGAGTGCTGAAAGATATCCGCGGCAGTGAACTCCATGATCGGCGCCCAATCGGATTCGATTGGCAGGGGCGCGGATGGTCCAGAGTCCAGAGGAGAGTCCGGCGATGGGGAGTCACGGGCCTCGCGAAGGATAAGGTTGGTGTTCGGTTTGATATCCATTGAGGCTGCTGCCTCCGCGGCGGGGTCTAACCACCCGCCCTCAGATGGCGTAGTTGGCTCCGAATTAAAGGTCGGAGCGGCTGCAGGTGCGGTCTCCAGGACACTGTTCGGTGGAAGAGCTAAATCATCCCCATCATGACAGTGCGGCACACTCGGCAGGGGCTCAAATCCGTCAAAGATCAAGTCTCCGCGGATATCGGCCGTGTAGTTTAGGCTTCCAAACCTTACCTGATGGCCAGGGGCATAGCTTTCAATCTGCTGCAGATGGCCAAGCGAATTGGCCTGCAGTGCAAAGCCACCGAATACAAAAATCTGTCCGGGGAGAAAAGTCTCACCCTGGACTGCATCGCTAACGATGATCGAAGGAGCCATCAAGCCTGATGATGACGACACAAAGGAACTCTCAATGAAAGCACCAATGTCGGTGTCAAAACCGGCGGATCTCGGGTAGGGGGTCCCGAACTGTGCGTCTAGGCGGATGGTAACAGGAGACAAGGGACACGATGTTTTTACCCAGGTTCGGGCCCTCTCGATGGAGGTAAAACCCTACTCCTTCTTGATTAATATTGATGATATGGGTAGTACAAGAGTAGATCTACCACGAGATCAGAGAGGCTAAACCCTAGAAGCTAGCCTACGGTATGATTGTTGTGATTGTGTCCTACGGACTAAACCCTCTGGTTTATATAGACACCGGAGGGGGCTAGGGTTACACAGAGTCGGTTACAATGGGAGGAGATCTACATATCCGTATTGCCAAGCTTGCCTTCCACGTCAAGGAAAGTCCCATCCGGACATGGGATGAAGTCTTCAATCTTGTATCTTCATAGTCCAAGAGTCCGGCCAATGGTTATAGTCCGGCTGTCCGGATACCCCCTAATCCAGGACTCCCTCACCAAGCCTTGTGAGTTTGATTGCAAAGTTGAGCTTGGAATGTTGTGGCATGCGCCATCACGAGCTATTCACCATGCCTCCTGAGAATAATGCTTCATATTGTTTTGCATGTTGATCTAATGCCCGTGATTTGCATGTTAAGAAGATCATCCTCTTCTGTTGTTTCAGTGCTTAAGAAGTTCATTGTCTTATGTTTCATTCATAGCCTATACGACAACTTGGGTAGGTTAGAGGTGAAACCATATGATCTTCCAACCAACTCATCATCTTAGGCCGTGAATGGATCGTCGTTTTCCAACCAAAACCGCTTGTAAAACTGACGCTTGTAAATAAAAGCAGATGGTCTCGGGCGAAGCGCTTGGTTGGTCGATTTTGACTAGAAAAATATACATTGGTCTCTCAAATTACACGCGTAATCCGCCGGTTTTACTTACAGACCTCAGGCCCTTGGTTTCGTTACGGGGAAACTTTGTTTTTTCCACTCTAGCTTTTGCCAATTTTGCTTATGCCACTCTAGAATTTGACATCTCACTTTTGCCACTCTTGGCTTTTGACAATACATCACAAATGCCATTCCATGGCAAAAACGATAATTTTCCATTTCACTTTTGCCACTCTTAGCTTTTGACAACGTATCACAATTGCCACTCTGAAAATTTTGCTTTTGCCACAGAATGGAAAAAGTGATACATTGTCAAAAGCTAAGAGTGGCAAAAGTGATTTGTCAAATTCTAGAGTGGCATAAGAAAAATTGGCAAAAGCTAGAGTGGCAAAAACAAAGTTTTCCCTTTCATTACGCGTGTATTTTACGCATTGTTTTTGATGATGAGTAAATTACACTTGTATCTTAATACATGTGTGAAATAAACCAGAGCTCCCAAGCGCGGCCTTACCATTTCATGCCGTCTCAGTCTCTCGAAGGTGCTCATAGGTGTCTGATGATCTTGGCTTCCTGAATGAGCAGCGGACGTTGTATCAGACCATCGTAGGGCCGGCGAGGCCCTCTCCATTGTCCTTCGAATTGTTGCGCTCGTCGTGGCGCCGAGCATTGTCAACATGGTCAACGAATATGAGGATTCAGGAGATGACTTTATTTTGACTGGATGTAGTAGGGACCAACTAGGGACATAGCCGTACGTATGCAAGTGCCTCCTTATTATGTACAGCTATATTTTTTTTGCTTCCTCCTGGTTTCCTGACATCACGGTCCCACACCATTGTCAACCTATGTAGTCAATAAACGAGATAATTGCACAAGGAGCGGCCGACAGCTGGGACCAAGCAGCTCGAGCAGTATTTGTGTTTTGAGGTGTGGGCACTGTAGAGTTTTTCTTGAGCAATGTTTTAGTTGTTGTTCAGAGGAGATCAGGGTATTAACTGGGCGGGTTGTGACCCGTCTAGCCCGGGCCAGATATCCAGCCCAGATATTAATTTTTTCAAGCTGAAAATGGCTAGCCCAGCTATACTTTTTTTTGAGGAATACCCAGGCAAGGTCAACTTTTTACTCTCCGCCCCGTTGGGCTGCAAATCTTTCCTAGGAGGGATGCATTAGGCTTAACAGGAAAATGGGCTTTAATAAATATTAAATGGGATGTAATTATAAAAACTGGGCAGTAACTATAAAAAAATGCACCAAACACGTAATTAGTTTATAAAATATTATTTTTGGATTTTGGAAATTCTAATTTCATTAACTATTTTGCGCGCAATGTTTCGTTGGATTTTTACATAATAGAAATTTATATTGAAATTGTATTTAATGTGACTAGAAATTTCAGGATAAAAATATTTCGGATCCCATCAAAATGTGGGGAAAAAATCAAATTCTGTTTTGAACAGTTGGTTGAAATTATTAATCGTTTCCCTTGCTAGAAAATGGGCTGTACTTTTAACAAACTGTAAATGGGCTGAAGTAAATTCCATTAGAATTCAAAAATGGGCTGTACATTCTTACAAATCGCAAATGGGCTATAAGTTCTCTGCCACGCACTTGTGGGCCTACGATGTTGACGCGTCCCCTAAAAAGTAAGTTGACGCGTATGCAAGGCTTTGTTAACTTATAGTCAACACACGGTTCTAGCAGAAGTGGCCGTTGGATGTCCATCCAATGGATGTCGTGCTTCTTCTTTAATCTCGGATATTCTAGCTTCAGCCGCCCAAAAAATGATTCCTCCCCCTGACATCTGGCACGCACCGTTTTGGAGGCTGATATTTGGGCCTACTAAGTTGATGTGTACCAAGGGCTTTGTTAACTTAGTCATTATAAACGACTCTAGCTGCAGTGACCGTACGATGTCCATCCAACGGCCGTCGTGCTTCTTCAACCTCTGGTCTTGTTGCTCCAGCCGCCCAAAGCAGCACCGGGTGTGCCGCCTGCTCCTGCCTCCCATGGTCGGTTGTGCTGCCGTAGAGGCCTCACCGCCCCCTACTACTCCCACCGCTGGCCAGGCCATCCCTCTACTCACCCACACCCCTTGTTATTCTGCGGTGACGGCAGCCTCACACCGCAGCCGAACCAGTGAACCCTCATACTCCTCTCTGCGTGGGCATCCACTGCCGCATCTTCCCTGGCTCCGTGTCATCCCCTTCCTAGGCCTCACCATCGTCCACCGCCCCGGTGCTCTCATCACGGCATGGTCAACGTGATCAACGAACAACATCCATCGGACGTGGACTGTACATGGACAGGCTGACAGCTGGGTCCACGGCCGCACACAAGGAAATGCCTCCTTATTACGCGCAAAATAATGATTCCTCCACCTGACATGTGGGACCCACCGGAAGGGCCTCTGTATTTCAAGGAAAAAACGTCCCCCCCACTGACAGGTCAGACCCACCAGCTATATCTTCACACGCAAGGAAGTGCCTCCTTATTATGCACAAAAAATGAATACTCCACCTGCTAGCTAGGACCCAGCATAGTGGGAGGCTAACTTGTGGGCCTACTAAGTTGACAGGGATGGAGGGCTTTGTCAACTTAGTCAATATGAACAATTCTAGCTCCAGTGACTGTACAATGTCCATCCAACGGTCGCAGTGCTTCTTCAACCTCTGGTCTTCTTGCTCCAGCCAACCAAAGCAGCGCCGGTCGTGTCGCCTGCTCCTGCCTCTCGTGGCCGGCTGTGCTGCCGCGGAAGCCTCACCGCCCCTACTACTCCCACCGCTGCCAGGCCCTGCGGTGACGGGAACCTCACACCGCAGCCGAACCAGTGAACCCTCATACTCCTCTCCGTGTGGACATGCACTTCCGCGTCTTCCCCGGCTCCGCGTCGTCCCCTTCCTAGGCCTCGCCGTCGTCCACTGCCTTGGTGCTCTCGGTGCGGCGTGGTCAATGTGGTCAACGATTGACTTCCATCGGAAGAGTACTATACGTGGAGGGGCTGACAGTTGGGTCCACTACCGTAGCAAGGAAGTGCCTCCTTATTACGCGGAAAATAATGATTCCTCCACCTGACAGCAGGGACCCACCGGACGGGCCACCGTATTTTGCGAAAAAAACTTTTCCCCCCTGAGTGCTAGGATCCACCAGCTACATCTTCGCACGCAAGGAAGTGCCTGACAGTCGGGACCCACCTGGTCGAAGCATACGTAGCGTTGTCATTCTGGTCGCGAACGTGTACGTACATACGATCGGTCTGTCTGCAGGCTGCAGGGATGAACCATGGTCGTGTAAGGAAGGGCACGTGTCATAGTAGAGGCGTGCACCTAGCATGTACAAGTACGTACAGCGGCCAGGGTGCAAGAAAGTAAATACAGCCACGTACGTACATATGGGCGGGGTCTCGAACGCCTACTCACGCATACGTACGGCCAGGGCTCGTGTACATGGATGGGTCGGAAAGGAGAAGCTGCGCCGTCATCGTGTTCATGGGGAGGCAACCAGCTAGGTCGGAACGGAATGCGTCGTCGTGTTCATCAGGAGCCAACCGGGACGGAAGAGCCGATGGAAACGAGGCCTGGCGTACCGTAGAACGGAGGAAACGGCCTTGTGTTCGACCGGCCACGCTCGAAAGGGGATCCTGTTCATCGGGAGGGGTCTGGCGTACCACAAAACAGAGGAAACTGACCTCCTACGGTGGAAACGGGGTCTTGTTGATCAGGAGGGGTGTGGCATACCGCAAAACGAAGGAAACGGACTTGTGTTGGAGTGCTACGGTCGAAACGGGGGTCCTGTTCATCGGGAGGGGTGTGGCGTACCACAAAACGGGACTCCACGGGATATTGTTCATCTTCACCGTCGACTGCCTCCATGGGCTACTGTTCATCCACCGTTGACTGCCTCCACGGGCTACTGTTCATCCACCGTCGACCTCCTCCAGCCCCCACCTGCGACTGTTCATCCACGGGCTCCTGTTCATCCAGCCTCCACCGCGCGCTCCTCCACCGGCTACTGTTCAACCAGCCCTCTCCACAGGGTCCTGTTCAACCACCCCTCCACGAGCTACTGTTCAACCACCCCTCCACGGGATACAGTTCAACCAGCCCTCCACGGGGTCCTGTTCATCCACCGGCTCGATCGATCGGGGTACTATTCATCCAGCGCAACGGCCTCTACTACCACGGGGTCCAGTTCATCCAACCCACCACCGGGAGCTGTTCATCCCAACCCCCTAACAACGCTCATTATTCATCAAGGGAAGGAGGCAGCAGTGTTCGATCGGCTTCAGTTAGCAGAAGTAGTGAAGGAATCACTGACTTCAGTTAACAGCAAGGGATCGATCGATCGCTCGGGTTCAGTAATGCGTATCCTGCAGTGCAATCTCTCGGGTTTAGTTAGAGCCCAACGCCTCGCTCGGGTTCAGTTAGAGCCCAACGCCTCACACACACGCGCTTACGTATGAGAGAAACGCTCATCGCTCGGCCCCGACCACCCACCGTAACCGGGAACTCCCTGATATTTTCCTCGCCCTCGCTTCTACCACGGTTTTTTCCGTCATGGACGGCCAAAGAATGTCATGCAGCAGCGTCTCCGGCCCGCCCAGGACGTAAAGCCCATTTTCTGTCATGATTTTTTTCATAGAAGTAGGACCCCACCACATCTATGATGATACCGGGTTTTGTCACAATTATCGTCATAGAAGTGTCATAAGTATGACAGAAAAAAATCCGTTCAGCCCAAAATGTCACGGATGTGTCTTTTTTTTGTAGTGTCACTACATGACTGCCAGGCGTTCAGAACGTATTGAGTTGCTGGGAAAATGGGTGTGTCACCTAGCGGTGCTTCAAGGACATATGCTTTCTTGGCAGCTATGAGGATGATCCTCAAGTTACGGACCCAGTCCATATAGTTGCTACCATCGTCTTTCAGCTTGGTTTTCTCTAGGAACGCGTTGAAGTTGAGGGCAACATTAGTGTGGGCCATTTGATCTATAAGACATATTGTAAAGATATTTTTTGACTAAGGTCATGATAATTAAGTTCATCTAATCAAATTATTTGATGAACTCCCACTCAGATAGACATCCTCTAGTCATCTAGGTGATACATAATCCGAATCGACTAGGCCGTGTCCGATCATCACGTGAGACAGACTAGTCATCAACGATGAACATCTCCGTGTTGATCACATCTACTATACGACTCATGTTCGACCTTTCGGTCTCTCGTGTTCTGAGGCCATGTATGTACATGCTAGGCTCGTCAAGTCAACCTAAGTGTTTCACATGTGTAAATCTGGCTTACACCCGTTGTATGTGAATGTTAGAATCTATCACACTCAATCATCACATGGTGCTTCGAAAGAACAAACCTTCGCAACTGTCCACCGACTGACATGCACTTGGAGAGACAGACACCCGCTAGCCACCTTATGCATCAACTGCATGTCAGTCGGTGGAACCTGTCTCATGTAAGCGTACATGTAAGGTCAGTCCGGGCCTCTTCATCCCACGATGCCGCTGAATCAAGATAAGACTAGTAACGGGAAGCAAATTGACCAAATCATCGCCCACAACTACTTTGTGTTCTACTCGTGCATACAATCTACGCATAGACCTAGCTCAGGATGCCACTGTTGGGGAACGTAGTAATAATTCAAAAAAAATTCCTACGTGTCACCAAGATCAATCTAGGAGATACTAGCAATGAGAGAGAGGGAGTGCATCTTCATACCATTGAAGATCGCTAAGCGGAAGCATTACAAGAACGCGGTTGATGGAGTTGTACTCGCAGCGATTCAAATCGCAGAAGATCTGATCCAAGCGCCAAAGGACGGCGTCTCCGCGTTCAACACACGTATAGCCCGGGGACGTCTCCTCCTTCTTGATCCAGCAAGGGAAGCGATATGTATCCAATGTATCTACATTTTCTCACTCTTTTCCTCTTGTTTTGGACTCTAATTTGCATGATTTGAATGAAACTAACCCCGGACTGACGTTGTTTTCAGCAGAACTACCATGGTGTTGTTTTTGTGCAGAAATAAAAGTTCTTGGAATGGAACGAAACTTTTTGAGGATTTTTTATACCAATAATAAGAATTTCTAGAGCCAAGACCCACTCAAGAGGGGCCCCTGGGTGGGCACAACCCACCAGGGCGCGCCCCCCTCTCCTGACGCGCCCATGTGGGTTATACCCACCTGGTGGCCCCGCTGACGATCCCCCTGATACTATAAATTCACATTATTCCAGAAAAAATCAGGGAGAAAGAATTATCGTGATCCACAAGACGGAGCCGCCGCCAGGCCCTGTTCTTCCTCGGGAGAGCAGATCTGGAGTCCGTTTGGGGCTCCGGAGAGGGGGATGTTCGTTCTTCGTCATCACCAACCCTTCTCCATCGCCAATTCCATGATGCTCCCCACCGGGAGTGAGTAATTCCTTCGTAGGCTCGCTGGTCGGTGACGAGTTGGATGAGATTCATCATGTAATCGAGTTAGTTTTGTTAGGGCTTGATCCCTAGTATCCACTATGTTCTTAGATTGATGTTGCTATGACTTTGCCATGCTTAATGCTTGTCACTTTGGGCCCAGGTGCCATGATTTCAGATCTGAACCGTTTATGAATTCATCATTATATCCATGTTTTAGATCCGATCTTGCAAGTTATAGTCACCTACTACGGTTATGATCCGGCAACCCCGGAGTGACAACAACTGGGACCACTCCCGGTGATGACCGTAGTTTGAGGAGTTCATGTATTCACTATGTGTTAACGCTTTGTTCCGGTTCTCTATTAAAAGGGGGTCTTAATATCCCTTAGTTTCCAATATGGACCCCGTTGCAACGGGAGTGTAGGACAAAAGATGCCATGCAAGTTCTTTTAATAAAGCATGTATGACTATTTACAGAACACATGCCTACATTATATCGATGAACTGGAGCTAGTGCCGTATCGCCCTAGGTTATAACTGTCACATGATGAATATCATCCAACAAGTCACTGATCCAATCCCTAGGAATTTATCCTTATTGATTTTGCTGCGCTACTACGGCTATCATCACTGTTACACTTGCTACAAATTACTGCTATCACTGTTACTGTTACCATTGCTGTTGTCACTACTATCAAAACTATCATATTACTGTGCTACTGATCATATTGCTGCAGATAATTAATCTCCAGGTGTGGTTGAATTGACAACTCAGCAGCTAATACCTTCAAATATTCTTTGGCTCCCCTTGTGTCGAATCTATAAATTTGGGTTAAATACTTTACCCTCAAAAACTGTTGCGATCCCCTATACTTGTGGGTTATCAAGACCTTTTTTGGCGCCATTACCGGGGAGCATAGCTATATTTGTTGAGTCACTTGGGGTTATTATCATATTATCATTATGAAGAATCTGAAGGATCCAAAGACTAAGATTTATCCCTCTAAGACGAGGGGAGTTAAGGAACTGCCATCCAGTTCTGCTTTAGATTCACCTTATGTTATGACTAAATTTGCAACACCACCACATGCTATAAATTATGATATGTCTCAAGTTATTGATGATGCTACTTCTACTATGAATGATGCTTATGATGATGCTAGTACCTTGCTTGATAATGATGATGTGCCACTTGGTGAATTTCTTGATAAAAAAATTGCTAGAGTTATACAACATGATGTTGTTGAATCTGATGATGAGCTTGAAACTGAAACTCCTGAAACATCTGCTAGAACTAGCCTTCCTAGATATGAATTGCCTAAGATACAGGAAGGTTATGTTATGAGTGAAGAAGCAACTAGAGATATTCTTGCTTGCAACGATAGAGATGATCTAGAGAAATTACTATGCAAGTATAAAGAAAAATCTTTGAATGCTATAATGAAATGTGATCCCAAGTTTGCTACTTCACATATCTGTATTGCTGATAAGGATTATGAATTCTCTTCGACCTAGAGCTAATTACTCTGGTTGAATCTGATCCTTTCCATGGTTATGAAACTGAAACTGTTATGGCACATCTTACTAAGTTGAATGACATAGCCACCCTTTTTACACATGATAAGAAAACTCGGTATTACTTTATTCTCAACTTATTTCCTTTCTCATTAAAGGGTGATGCTAAAGCTTAGTACAATACTCTTGCTCCTGGTTGTGTGTGTAGTCCCCAGGGTATGGTTTATTACTTCTCTGAAAAATATTTTCCTGCTTATATGAAACAAGCTGCCTTACAGGAAATATTTAGCTTTGTGCAAACTAAGGAAGAGAGTCTCCCACAAGCTTGGGGGAGGCTTTGCCAGTTACTTAATGCTTTGCTTGATCATCCTCTTAAGAAAAATGAAATACTTGATATCTTCTATAATGGACTAATCGATGCTTCTAGGGACTTCCTAGATAGTTGTGCTAGTTGTGTTTTTAGGGAATGAACTATTGCTCAAGCTGAAGAATTATTGAATAACATATTGAAAAATTATGATGATTGGACTATTCCTGAACCACTGCCTAAACCCACTCCGTAGAAGAGGGGTATATTATATCTCAGTCCCGAAGATATGCAAGAGGCAAAGAAATCTATGAAGGAAAAAGGTATTAAAGCTGAGGATGTTAAAATTTTACCTCCTATTGAAGAAATACATGGGCTTAATACACCACCACTGCATAAGGTGGTAGAGGTAAATTCTCTTATGAAGTTTAATGAAAATGACAATCCTCACAATATGGATCCTAGTCAATGCCTTTATGAGTTTGAAAATTATATAAGAAAACAAGATCACTTCAATGCTAATGTTATGAAACCATTGAAATATAATTTTGATATGATTGCTTGCCTGAGTGACTTGTTATTTAGAATATCAAATGATGTTAGAGGTGTTGGAAAACATGCTTCTGTGGTTCAAACTCAATTAGAACAAGTTGCTAAATCTCAAAGAGAATTGCTTGATGAAATGAATCATAATATGCATGACTTTGCTGTTAGAGTTGCAACTAGAGGAGGTAAAATGACTCAGGAACCACTTTATCCTGAGGGACACCCTAAAAGAATTGAACAAGATTCACAAAGAACCAACACTAGTGCACCTAGTTATTATAAAAATAAAAATAAAAATGATAGGACTTTGCACACTTCTAGTGAACCTGAAATAAAAAACCTCCTGATAATGAAAATGAAACTTCTACCTCTAATGCTGAAACTCAATATGGTAATGAACACTCACCTAAGGATAATGAAAAAGATAATGATGAGCTTCATGAAGATTCTCAACCAACCAATGATAAAGAACTAATAATGATGTTGAGATAGAACCACCTGTTGATCTTGATAACCCACAACCTAAGAATAAAAGGTATGACAAAAGAGACTGTGTGGCTAGGAAACACGGTAAAGAAAGAGAATCGTGGGTTCAAAAACCTATGCCTTTTCCACCCAAGTCAACTAAAAAGAATGATGATGAAGAATTTGAATGCTTTGCTGAAATGCTGAGGCCAGTCTTTTTGCGTACTCGCTTGACTGATATCTTAAAAATGCCTCCTTATGAAAAGTATATGAAAGACATCATCCCAAATAAGAGAAAAATACCGGAATCTAAAATCTCCACTATGCTTGCTAATTATACTTTTAAAGATGGAGTACCTAAAAAACTTGGAGATCTGGGACTACCAACTATACCTTGCTCTATCAAAAAGAATTATGTGAAAACTGCTTTGTGTGATTTAGGAGCTGGTGTTAGTGTTCTGCCTTTCTCTTTATATAAAAGACTTGACTTGAATAAACTCACACCTACTGAAATATCTTTGCAAATGGCTGACAAATCAACTGCCATACCTATCGGTATTTGTGAGGATGTTCCCGTTGTTGTTGCTAATGTTACTATTTTGACTGACTTTGTTATACTTGAGATGCCCGAGGACGACAACATGTCAATTATCCTTGGTAGACCCTTCTTGAATACTGCAGGAGCTGTTATTGATTGCAATAAAAGAAAGTTCACTATTCATATCAATGGTAATGAGCATATGGTGCACTTTCCGAAGAAACAATTCCAAGTGAATGGTATTAATGTTATTGAAAAATCTCCGACAATCACTATTGGAAGTTTTCAAATACCTCTACCTACTATCAAAAAGAAATGTGAAATGCTTATTGTTGGGGAAATGCATATCCCCATTGAGGTAACTTAGTGATTTACGAAAGTTCTTCGGTTTCATGCTAACCAAAAGTGGTTGTTAATAAGACTTGATCAACCTTATTAATGAATCATTTTTGAACGGTATGAAGTTGATGAATTTAGTAAGCACTACTTTTTGTCCCTAATTTTTATTCTCTGATATTATTAGTTAAATAAAATAAAATGCCATGTTTTGTCTGTTTTCTGAATTTCCCGTGCAATAAAAATGACCCAAAAATAGAAGTTCTCAGAATGCCCTAAAAATTTTACACGATTTTTTTCTGAATATTTGAGAATTTTGGGTGCAAAAATAACCAAAGGAGGGGTGCACCAGGTGGGCACAACCCACCTGGGCGCGCCAGCACCCCCTGGCGTGCCCTCGGGGTTGTGGTCCCCACATGCCCCCCTCACTTATCTCTTCGTCCCACATTGTCACTTACCTCCAGAAAAAAAAATCACTCTCCCTCTCTCTCCCGAGTTCTTGCTCATTTTGCTGCCAATTTCGATCTCTTTGCTCGAAGCTCCATTTCCGAAACTGTTTCGGGAGATTGTTGCTTGGTATGCAACTCCACTATTTGTCCAATTAGTTTTTGTTTTAGTGGATTATACTTTGAATAATTAGCTACTCTTGGTGCTGTTGTAGATGTGCTTGCATGTTTAATTCTTAATGTTCTAAGTAGTTTGAGTGCTTGCTATGGCCTCTATGTATCCCTATGAGTAGTTGCTATTAGTTTTGTGAAGTTTTGTTGGAAAAAATTTGTGAACTAAAATTCAGATTTTTGTTCATAGGAAAAATTGTACGCGCACATGAATATCTTCAGGAAATATGACTCAAGGAAGAACTCCAAGGGTGTTATTGGGGAGTCTTCTGACAATGATCTCCACCCTCGGAGGTTGGCAGAGGTACGGCCGTGCAAATGGCCGCACATCCCGTTCCTGTAAGAAGCTGGAATTCATGATGAGTTCATGCAATTCATTGACAATGTCGGTCTCAGTGACTTCATCGCAGATGAGTGTGACCAGCACTAAATCCTCACAAATATGTTTGTTCAAAGCTTTACTTTCTTGCCTAGAAATAATCCTCCTGAAGTGAGCTTTGATCTATATGCTGAAAATCATCAGATACCACTTACTGATTTTTGTGACATATGCTTGATCCCTTCTGACGGGAACTTGGCGGAGCCTAGACCGGCTGAGTTTGAGGATTTCTGTCGCACTTTGACAGTGGGTGATGAGAGGAGAGTGTCAGCCATCACTGCCGGTGGTTTACATTTTCCTGTGGTTCGTTACTTTGCATATTTCATTACCAAATGCTTGCTTGCTAGGGAGAAGGTGGGTGCACTTAGTTCACCAGACCTTGATGTTTTACGTCATGCCATTGAGGGCGACAACACGTATAGCTTGAGGGCTATGGTGGCTCGTTGCCTGCACCTTAATAAATCTCAGGGCAAAATACATGGTGGGATTTATGCTACTCGTTTGGCGGCTCACTTCGAGGATGAGATACGCCCTCATGATTTCCCTCTTACCAAAATTTACCTAGACTGTGCAGCCATGTATCACCATCACTTTCTTGCACACGATCATCCTGACATTGCCATTCCTTATAACTCGGTCTATAACATTGACACTCGTGATGTTATCCCCTTGCATGCACCTTCTTTGTTTGATTCTGTTGCCAGGGCGGATACCGGATTATGCCTGCAGACATCCTCGCCTACTGGAACACTCATGCTGCTGTAGAGGCTGCACAGGCACCTCCATAGTGGGATCAGTGGATGCCCGCTCCTCAGCAGTGGTGAAAGCACAAGTGCTCCCTGGGTGATTTTGGTAATTAATGTCAACATATCTCTTGTTGGACTAATACTTTCATCTAGCATATTTCAGATAAGTCCAACAGTGGAATGGCATGGACTAGAAGATGTGGGACCCCTTCAAGATGATGAAGACAAATGATTGGCTCAAGCTCAAAGCTTAGGACTCTACATTTTTCATTTTAGTGATCCAAGATCACATTGAGTCCATAGGAAAGCCAATACTATTAAGAGGGGATGAGGTGTTGCTTAATAGCTTACTTGCTCAAAGTGCTTAGTGATATGCTCCAAAACCCTCAACCACTTTCTCACATCCACATTTGTCCCAAACCAAAAGTCAAACTCGACCCCACCGAAACTTTCTATCCGGCGCCACCGAGTTCTCTTGACATAGCCACTGCCAGAAACCCTAATCAATTCAGTCTCACCGATGGGATCTCGGTCTCACTGAGATGGGCTTGCAAACTCTCTGTTGCCTATTGCATTAATTTTGGTCTCACCGAAATATGAAATCGGTCCCACCGAGTTTGCTTGTCCAACTCTCTGTTTTTCTTATTACCCAAATCGGTCCCATCGAGTTTGCGTAATCGGTCCAAAGGAGATAAGGCTTTACCCTAACCCTAGCACATCGGTCCCACCGATTTGATCATATCGGTCCCACCGAAATGCCTAACGGTCACATTATGAACCAAATTGGTCCGACCGAGTTTTATGATTCGTTCCCACCGAGTTTGGTGATTTGTGTGTAACGGTTAGACTTTGTGTGGAGGCTATATATACCCCTCCACCCACTCTTCATTCATGAGAGAGCCATCAGAACATGCCTACACTTCCAACATACATTTTCTGAGAGAGAACCACCTACACTTGTGATGAGGTCAAGATATTCCATTCCAACCACATAAATCTTGATCTCTAGCCTTCCCCAAGTTGCCTTCCACTCAAATCATCTTTCTACCAAATCCAATCCTATGAGAGAGAGTTGAGTGTTGGGGAGACTATCATTTGAAGCACAAGAGCAAGGAGTTCATCATCAACACACCATCTATTACCTTTTGGAGAGTGGTGTCTCCTAGATTGGTTAGGTGTCACTTGGGAGCCTCCGTCAAGATTGTGGAGTTGAACCAAGGAGTTTGTACGGGCAAGGAGATTGCCTACTTCGTTAAGATCTCCCCTAGTGAGGCAAGTCCTTCATGGGCGATGGCCATGGTGGGATAGACAAGGTTGCTTCTTCGTGGACCCTTTGTGGGTGGAGCCCTCCGTGGACTCATGCAACTGTTACCCTTCGTGAGTTGAAGTCTCCATCAACGTGGATGTACCATAGCACCACCTATCGGAACCACGCCAAAAATCTCCATGTCTCCAATTGCATTTGCACACTTCAATCCCATCCCTTTACATTCTTGCAACTTGCATGATTTACTTTCCGCTGCTCATATACTCTTGTCATGCTTGCTTGATATGTATTGTGAATGTTTAAACTTGTGCCAAAACTCCACTTCAACTTAAAGAGATTAAAAACTGCAACTTTTCTTGCGAAGAGTCTATTCACCCCCCTCTAGACACCTCTTCTCGATCCTTTCAATTGGTATCAGAGCATTGGTCTCCATTGCTTTGGTTTAAACACCTTTGGAGGAAGATTGATGAGTCTACGTTGGGAAGTCTTTGACATAGAGTGCCTATACTTGATGGAGAGTACTTTCATGAGTGAAAAAATGAGATGCTTGAGATTTTCAATGAATATCATTTGAAAAAGTACATTACTAGCCCTTGTGCACCTCATGTTGATCCTTTGCATCCTACCCTTGATGAGTCTATTGACATGATCCGTAATCTTAGAACTGTCAATTTAATCACTAGAGGTTTGCCTAGAAACTTGCTTGCTAGCTTGCCTACTCTTGATTGTGCCTACACCTTATGGAGATTCCTTGAGGAACGATTCCCAAATTATTCCTTGAAAAATCTAGATGAGATTCTTCATAAGTCTATTGCCTTGAGTAAGATGAGTTCCAATGATCCCAAATTTGGTGATTGCTTATTTGAGCTTACTAATCTTACGAGTGCAAAAGGAGATGTTGGAATCATTAGCAATATCATTTCCGAAGTCATTAGAATTCATAGAGATGAACACTGTTACGGTCATACTTCTAATGAATCGCTCTCTCTAGGAATTGATCCATCACATGATAATGTTGAACATGGATACTATGATGATAGTGACTACGATCTTGATGATGCGATGAGACACTTTGGTCTTATGGCTAATCTTCGCGGCTACACGGCTGGAGGAAAGGAATGGGTTCTTTATAGTGGATGTACTGATCATATGACCGGAGACAAAGATATGTTTCATGAGCTTGTTGAAAACAACGGCCCTCGAAACTATGTCACTTCCGGTGATAACTCAAAGGGTAAGGTGGTTGGCCTTGGTAAGGTGGCCATCTCACATGATAGCTCCATACAAAATGTTATGCTCGTTGAATCTCTTGGCTACAATTTACTTTTCATATCTAGACTTGCTGACCTTGGTTTCAATGTCCTATTTACTGAAGTAGATTGCCAAGTGTTTCGTAGAGATAATCATAAAATGGTCTTTACCGGTATCCGTAGAGGTGATCTTTACATTGTTGATTTCACTAAAAAGGCTCAACCTAGAACTTTCCTAATTGCTAAATCCTCGAAAGGTTGGTTGTGTCATAGAAGGTTGGGTCATGTGGGCATGCGAAATCTTGATAAGCTTATTAAAGGTGATCATATCCTTGGAGTAAAAGATGGTATATTTGACAAGGATAGACTTTGTAGTGCTTGTCAGGCAGGAAAACAGGTTGGAGGAAGTCACCCCGTGAAGAACATTATGACCACAAGAAGACCGCTCGAGCTACTTCATATGGATCTTTTTGGTCCCAATGCCTATAAGAGTCTCGGTGGTAACTCATTCGGTCTAGTTATAGTTGATGATTTTTCAAGATTTACGCGGGTGTTCTTTCTTGATGACAAATCGCAGCTCCAAAAGATCTTCAGGAACTTCACTAGGAAGGCCCAAAATCAATTTGAATTGAAGATCAAGAAGGTTCGCAGCGACAATGGAACGGAGTTCAATAACGCAAATGTGGACACCTTTCTTGATGAAGAAGGGATTTTCAAACGAGTTTTCGGCTACGTACACGCCTCAACAAAATGGAGTTGTACATAGTCAAAAAAACAAAATGGAGTTGTTGAGAGGAAGAACCGAACTCTTATTGAGATGGCAAGACCGATGCTTGATGAGTACAAGACTCCAAAATACTTTTGGGCGGAAGCCGTTGAGACAGCTTGTCATGCACAAAATCGCTTGTATCTTCACAAGCTACTCGGCAAGACGGCTTATGAGCTCCTCACCGGTAACAAACCCCAAGTTGGATACTTTCGAGTATTTGGCTCAAAGTGTTACATTCTTGATAAGCATCATCGTTCTAAATTTTCTCCTAAATCTCATGAAGGTTTCCTACTTGGTTATGGCTCAAACTCTCACACTTACCGTGTCTACAACAATTTCACCCGAAAGGTTGAAGAAATGGTAGATGTGAAGTTTGATAATCTTATGGCTTGCAAGTAGAGCAATTGCCAATTGATGTAGGAGATAAAGATCCTTCGAAAGCAATCCAAGACTTGTCTATTGGCAAGATCCATCCAACGGAGGTGAAGGAGAGTACCTCATCCGTCCAAGTGGAAGCTTCTACCTGATGACAAGGTGAACCAAGAGTTGATACGGAAGCATCCATGAGTGGGACACATCAAGATGAAGAAAACGAGGAAGTACACCAAAATGAACCTCATCAACCTCCTTCTCCACCACGACAAGAGAATGACAACGTCAACAATGAAGAAGGCCAATAAGAAGGACAAGATGAATAAGATGTTCCACCCCGACCCAAGCAAAAGCTCCCACGAGTTCGAGCAAGAGTCTCAATAGATCATCCCGTTGAACAAATCTTCAATAATATTCAAACCAGGAGAATCACTCGCTCTAAAACTCGTTTGGCTAATTTTTGTGAACATTATTCATTCATCTCTAGTATTGAACCTATGAAGGTTGAGGAAGCATTGGAAGATCCGGATTGGATAAACGCCATGCATGAAGAGCTACACAACTTCGAGAGAAATCAAGTGTGGACATTGGTCGAGAAGTCTGACAACAACCACAACATCATTGGTACCAAATGGGTGTTTCGCAACAAGCAAGACGAAGATGGTCAAGTCGTCCGCAACAAAGCATGTCTCGTCGCCCAAGGCTACACTCAAGTCGAAGGTATGGACTATGGTGAGACATATGCCCCCGTTGCTAGACTTGAGTCCATCCGCATCTTACTTGCCTATGCTAATCACCATGATATCACTTTATACCAAATGGACATTAAGAGTGCTTTTCTAAACGGTGAGATTGAGGAGGAGGTTTATGTTAAGGAACCTCCTGGCTTCATCAATCCTAAGAAACCCGATCATGTTTACAAACTTCACAAAGCTCTTTATGGTCTTAAACAAGCTCCTAGAGCGTGGTATAAATGCTTGACCAAGTTCCTTATTGAAAAAGGTTTTGAGATTGGAAAGATAGATTCTACTCTTTTTACTAAAAGGGTTAATCGTGAATTATTTGTATGCCAAATTTATGTTGATGATATCATATTTGGCTCAACTAACCCTCATTTTTGTGAGAAGTTTGGAAAACTAATGTCGGAGAAGTTTGAGATGTCTATGATGAGTGAACTCAAGTTCTTTCTTGGTTTGCAAATCAAGCAAACTAAGGAAGGCACCTTTGTCTCTCAAACAAAGTACACCAAGGACTTATTCAAGAAGTTCAACATGCAAGAAAGAAAAGGTATGAAAACTCCCATGCCTACTAGTGGACATCTTGATTTGACTAAGGATGGTAAACCGGTTGATCAAAAGGTTTATCGCTCTATGATTGGATCATTGTTATATCTATGTGCCTCTCGTCCCGATATTATGCTAAGTGTGTGCATGTGTGCACGATATCAAGCGGCCCCCAAAGAATGTCATCTTAAAGCTGTGAAAAGGATAGTGAGATACTTAATACATAGACCAAATTTTGGCATTTGGTATCCTAAGAGGTCCTCTTTTGATCTTGTTGGCTATTCCGACTCGGACTATGCCAGAGACAAGGTTGATAGAAAGTCCACTTCGGGTACTTGTCAATTTCTTGGTAGATCTCTTGTGTCTTGGCCTTCCAAGAAACAAAACTCGGTATCCTTATCCACCGCTGAAGCGGAATACATTGCCACCGTCTCATGTTGTGCTCAATTACTTTGGATGACCCAAACTCTTAAAGATTATGGGATCAATGTGAAACATGTTCTATTGCTTTGTGACAATGAGAGTGCTATTAAGATTGCTCACAATCCCGTGGAACATTCTCGAACTAAGCATATTGAAGTGCGTCACCATTTCATTCGAGATCATGTTACTAAAGGGGACATTGATCTTAAACATGTTTGTACCGATAAGCAATTGGCGGATATATTCACCAAACCGCTTGATGAGAAAGTATTTTGCCATTTGAGAGGTGAATTGAACATCATTGATGCTTCAAACTTGGAGTAGGAACTCCATTTGGATACATGCAAGGCATGAGCCTATGACTAATCCTTGACTTTTCTCTTATGATGATGATCATATGTCTTGGATATATTTGCACCCTTGCATGCTATCTAACCTTTGTAGGTACTTGGATGAATCTAAATCTATGAGATTGCAACTCACTAACATCTTGAGCAATCTCTACATCACCAAGTCTCTACTCCATGGTGGTTGAAAACAAGGAAGCATCAAACCCTTCAACATATCCTTTGACAAATTCTATGTATTAAATTTCATGATTGTCATTTTGGATACACAAGTGCTCTTCCTTGCAAAACTAACCCATGTAGGTAGATGAACTCAACTCCAAGTGGTGCTCCCAACCATTCTTGCGCTACATCAACTTCGAGCACCCCACGCAAGTTCAACTACATGATCAAGATCAACACCACCACCCAAGGTATGTCATTCCATCTTAGAGAAGCTTTACCTCAAGACATAGGTCAAAGCAACTCAACAAGATGTGAATACATCAAATGCTTAAACAAAAAATGGTAACCCAATTTTGAGCTTAAACGATGAGTCTTACTTACGATCAAGTGTTCTCACTTGACTCCTCAGTCAATATACTCTAACATAGGTGACTTTGTCACCACCCAATTCTAGATGAAGTTCTCTAGTGTTTCCTTGAGTTTTTGCATACTTCATATAGATTTTGTTTTCTTTGTTGTAGTCCTGCATTTCTCTGCATCCAATTCCTTGAAAATCTTTCAGTTAATTCCTTGCAAATCTTTGTGAGATCTTATTTGCCTAGTGAGATGAGGTGACAAGTGTTCTCTCTGTGTTGGACTCGGTCATACGGATCTGTTGCTTTCGGTCACACCGAACCAACTCGGTGCCACCGAAGACTACAACTCGGTATCACCAATTTCACTGCAGAGAAGACAATTTGCCATTTGTTCCTATAGTTTTATTCTAGCTCCACTCGATGATTCTTGTCCTCTACCAGCATCACAATCTATATGCTGCTTTGCTCTGTGACTCAAGGACCAAACCTATTTGACTCACACTCCAGAAGATCCCTTCTCGGAAATTGATGTCAAAGGGGGAGAGAGATCACATCAAAGCTTATTCTCTTCAAAGGGGGGAGAAAAAGAAATAGGGGGAGAAAGAGAAAAAGGGAGAGAACTGAGGGAGTCCTGGATTAGGGGGTGTTCGGATAGCCGAACTATACCTTCAAGCCGGACTCCTGGACTATGAAGATTCAAGATTGAAGACTCCGTCCCGTGTCCGGAAGGGACTTTCCTTGGCGTGGAAGGCAAGCTTGGCGATACGGATGTTCAGATCTCCTACCATTGTAGCTGACTCTATGTAACCCTAACCCTATCCGGTGTCTATATAAATCGGAGGGTTTTAGTCCATAGGACAACACACACATCAACAATCATACCATAGGCGAGCTTCTAGGGTTTAGCCTCTATGATCTTGTGGTAGATCAACTCTTGTAATACCCATACCATCAATATTAATCAAGCAGGACGTAGGGTTTTACCTCCATCGGGAGGGCCCGAACCTGGGTAAAACTTCGTGCCCCCTACCTTCTGTTACCATCCGGCCTAGACGCACAGTTCGGGACCCCCTACTCGAGATCCGCCGGTTTTGACATCGACATTTGTGCTTTCATTGAGAGTTCCTCTGTGCCGTCGCCGTCAGGCCCGATGGCTCCTACGATCATCAATGGTGATGCAGTCCAGGGTGAGACCTTTCTCCCCGGACAGATATTCGTCTTTGGTGGCTTCGCACTGCGGGCCGATTCACTTGGCCATCTAGAGCAGATCGAAAGCAACGCCCCTGGCCGTCAGGTCAGATTCGGAAGTTTAAACTACACGGCAGACATCCGCGGGGACTTGATCTTCGGCGGATTCGAACCACTGCCGAGCGTGCCGCACTGTCAAGACGAGCATGATCTAGCTCTACCGCCGAGCAGTGCCCTGGAGGCCGCACCCGCGTCGACTCCGACCCCTAGTTCGGAGCCGTCCGCGCCGATCGAGGACGGGCGGTTGGACGCCACCTCGGGGGCTAAGACCCCAACGGCGGTTGAGCCGAACACCAGCCCCATACCCTGCAAGACTAGTGACTCCATGGATCCGGATTCTTCTCCGAACTACGAACTCTCCGCGCCCCTGTCGAGCGAATCCAATCAGACGCTGATCATGGAGTTCACGGCCGCGGACGTCTTTCAGCACTCGCCTTTCGGCGATATGCTGAAGTCACTGAAGTCTCTCTCTTTATCATGAGAGCCCTGGCCGGACTACGGTCAGCAAGGTTGGGATTCGGACGATGAAGAAATTCAAAGCTCACCCACCACCCACTTTGTAGCCACTGTCGACAACTTAGCCAACATGCTCGACTTTGACTCCGAAGACATCGACGGTATGGACGCCGATGAAGGAGATGATGAAGAACCAGCACCTACTAGGCCCTGGAAAGCCACCTCGTCATATGACATATACATGGTGGACACCCCAAAAGAGGGAGAGGGCGATGGAACAGCGGAGGATGACCCCTCCAAGAAACAGCAAAAGCGCCAGCGTCAGCGGCGCCGCTCAAAATCCTACCAACACAAAAACGGCGATTCCAACACGGGAGATAATAATACCCCGGAAAGCGCCGAAGAACATCCCCCCGAGCAAGATTTAGCACAGGAGGATGGAGAAACCAGCCCTCATGAAAGAGCGGCCGACAGACAGGTCGAGGATGATAATTGTATGCCTCCCTCCGAAGACGAGGCAAGCCTCGACGACGACGAATTCGCCGTGCCAGAGGATCCCGTCGAACAAGAGTGTTTTCAACACATGCTTATGGCCACGGCAAGAAGCCTCAAGAAAAAACAGCAACATCTTAAAGCTGATCAAGATCGGCTAGTCGATAGATGGACTGAAGTCCTTGCGGCCGAAGAGAATAAACCCGAACGCCCCTCCAAGTGCTACCCGAAGCGCAGGTTACTACCCCAATTAGAGGAGGAAGCACTCGACACGGCCGACAGGCCACCTCGTGGCCGCGACAGAGAGGCCTCATGGCCCTCCACCCAAGCCGCACCCCGTACCAAGGCACAGGAATACGCGCCAGACTTACGAGACATGTTGGAGGACAAGACAAGACAAACAAGATCGATCTACGGATCGTGTAGGCACCCCACGGCTCGAGACAACAACCGTCATGCCAGCCACAAATTCGGCAGGGCCGAACACAATAGACAAAGCTCATTGGAGCTACGTCATGATATCGCCCAATACAGAAGCGCCGCACACCCACTGTGCTTCATAGACGAAATAATGGATCATCAAATCCCCGAGGGTTTCAAACCCGTAAACATCGAATCATATGATGGCTCAACAGACCCCGCGGTATGGATCGAGGATTATCTCCTTCATATCCACATGGCCCGCGGCGATGATTTCCACGCCATCAAATACCTCCCACTCAAGCTTAAAGGACCAGCCCGGCAATGGCTTAACAGCCGCCAATAGGGTCAATTAGCTGTTGGGAGGACCTGGAAGCCGCATTCCTCGACAATTTCCAGGGCACTTATGTGCGACCCCCAGACGCTGACGACCTAATCCACATAATTCAGCAGCCATACGAATCGACCAGGCAATTCTGGACACGGTTCCTAACAAAGAAAAATCAAATACTCGACTGTTCGAACGCAGAGGCCTTAGCAGCCTTCAAGCATAATATCCGCGACAAGTGGCTTGCTCGGCACCTAGGACAGGAGAAGCCGAAATCTATGGCAGCACTCACGGCACTCATGACCCACTTTTGCGTGGGAGAAGACAGCTGGCTTGCTCGTAGCAACAACATGACCAAGAACCCTGGTCTTTCGGACACCAGGGACATTAATGGCAGGTCGAGTCGCAACCAGCAGAAGCGCCGCATCAATGGCGACAATGCTAAGGATACGGCAGTTAATGCCGGATTCAGAGGCTCTAAATCCGGTCAACGGAAAAAGTCATTCAAAAGGAATCCTAGGGGCCCGTCCAGCTTGGACCGAATACTCGACCGCTTGTGCCAAATACATGGGACCCCAGAAAAGCCGGCCAATCACACCAATAGGGACTGTTGGGTGTTCAAGCAGGCAGGCAGATTAAGCGGCGACAATGAAGACAAGGGGTTGCATAGGGATGACGACGAGGAGCCCCGGCCGCCGAACAACAATGGACAGAAGGGTTTTCCCCCACAAGTGCGGACAGTGAACATGATATACGCCACCCACGTCCCCAAGAGGGAGCAGAAGCGGGCATTAAGGGACGTATACGCGGTAGAGCCAGTCGCCCCAAAGTTCAACCCATGGTCCTCCTGCCCGATCACCTATGATCGAAGAGACCATCCCACTAGCATCCGTCATGGCGGATTCGCCGCATTGGTTCTCGACCCAATTATTGACGGATTTCATCTCACTAGAGTCCTTATGGACGGCGGCAGTAGCCTGAACCTGCTTTACCAGGATACAGCGCGAAAAATGGGCATAGATCCCTTGAGGATTAAGCCCACCAAAACGACCTTTAAAGGCATAATACCAGGTGTAGAGGCCAGCTGCACAGGCTCAGTCACACTTGAAGTGGTCTTCGGATCTTCGGATAATTTCCGAAGCGAGGAGTTAATCTTCGACATAGTCCCGTTCCGCAGTGGTTATCATGCACTGCTCGGGCGAACCGCATTTGCCAAGTTCAATGCGGTCCCGCACTATGCATACCTTAAGCTCAAGATGCCAGGCCCTCAAGGAGTAATTACGGTCAATGGAAACACCGAACGCTCCCTCCGTACGGAGGAGCACACGGCGGCCCTCGCAGCGGAAGTACAAAGCAGCCTTTCCAGGCAGTTCTCCAGTCCGGCCATTCAACGACCGGACACCGTCAAGCGCGCCCGGAGTAACCTACAACAAGACCGCCTGGCACGTTTCGAGCAGCTGTAGCAATTTGGCCCCGACCCCAACCCCCGCAAAAAGGCGACGCTAGTACTTCGCATCCATAACTACGCTCTAGAGATACCCTGGGCATAGGGGGAGGGGCACCATCACGGCACGCCCAAAACATGGCTTAAACCGCACCAGGGGCTGCCGATTTTTTACTTTTCTCTTACTTTCAGGACTCTACTCTCCGGAAGGCCTGTTCGGCAGTTCAACTACCGCACAAACGATGCAAGAACCAGGAAGCAGACAAGCCATGCCGCATTACGGAAATCACAGGTGGTCTCTATCACGAGGAGTATACCTGTTTCGCATACTATTCCGCAGCTTGCCCCTGGAGCAGACATGTTAAATAGTCCAACTTTTCGTTTATCACATTACTTGTATCGTTCTGCTTTGATCGCAGCCATTTTAATGAATAATGCATAGCTTTTGTCTATTTTTTGCATTACCCTTTTTTTCCTTAATGACATGTTGCACCCGTACACCTTCGTACGGCCAAAATACGCTAGGGGCTTCAGTACCCCTCAACATGGTGTAAGAAGTTCGAACACTTTCACAAGTGTGGCACCCCAAACTTATAGCATTATATGCATCAGCTCCGAATCATATCTTGGGTCAATAGTTGGGTTTGCCCGGCTCCTATGTTTTGGTGCCTTACGTTCCGCTATATCGGCTAAGGTAGCACTAGGAGAACCACTGCGATTGTGCCCCAGTTGAGCTGGGCCGAGCACCTCAGTTGTTGGAGTAATTGGACACGGATACCCCGAAGATGGCAAGGCGATATTTCAAGACATCGGGGCTAGCAAAGCCCCTCAGTCTGCCTGCCGGCTGCCGACTACGCCAACCAGTCGGCTGTCGACTGCGCCAACCAGCCGGCTGCCGACTGCAGCCCGACCCGACACCGACAAGACACCGACGAGACGGATGTAGCCGAGCACTATTCATGCGTCATCTTAGTGATCATGTATAGTGTCATTTGTCCCCTGGCACTATTTATGAAGTGACGCAGGGGACAAGCATGACATCCCACCATGCCTTGCCCATGCCACCACTTAGCTTAGATGATAAGCTAGCCGCACTATATATATGAGCATCCATCCATCCATCCGGGAGGAGACACACATGGACTCACTCACACACACACTCACGCATGCATGCTCAGGCACATGTGGCCACACACACCTATGCTCATACGCATATATACGAGGTCAGATGCACTTGGCACTGATCTCAGATACAGCTCCAGGAGCACTCTGTACCAGATATACCAGATATACTCAGACATGCAGGAGTAGGGGTATTATCTCTCCGGAGAGCCCCGAACCTGGGTAAACTAGCGCGTGCTACTCGCATACCCGCTCCCGGTCCTATCAGCAGCAGTCTTACCCTCAAACTAAGCCCTTGTGGCATCTGTCGATTCGCAAGCCCCCCGTGAGAATACCACGACAGTTGGCGCCCACCGTGCGGCGGTACTACTACTACCTACCACGCTGCTGCTGGTTTTGCAGTCCGGGCGGGACCATCTTCATCATCTCCGCCACGGCGTCGCGCCGTCTCTCCGGTAGCGCCCGGGGGCTCGACCTCAACCCGCCCCCGGAGCGGCCGTACGGGACGGCGCGCCCTCGCCGTCGGCTTCGCCATCTTCGTCATCACCAACGCAGCGCCGCTCGTCCGTCCGTGCACGCGCGCGCCGCGCGTGGTGCCTCGTTTCAGTCGGCCGTGTCCATCCACGCGCCGCTCGCGTCTGCTCCCCTTCGTGTTGTGCCTTGCTCCGGCCGAAACGCACTTTCGCTCCACATACCATATACAAGCTAGCTAAATACAAGTCAACATGGTCAAACCACTAGCCAAACCATGGTCACATACAACCCATACACCAGCCAATATGAGAGTTGGATAGAGTCTGTATACAAGTCATATGATGTCGAGCCATAGGCCAGATTATCTCCATACATGCCCAAGATATTGGCCAGATAATCCATGTACACTACTTGGGCAACGCCCGGACAGTGTTCGAGCTTCCAGCACCACGCAGCGGGCGAGCGCCCGTGCCCGCGGCGCCGTAGCTGCCCACCGCAGACTCGTGCCCGCGGCCCCGCGGCCGCTCCGGTCCGCCTCGGCCGAGCCACGGCGTCCGCTGCCTCTGTCTCCCTTTGCATCCGCTCTGCCTCGTGCCCTCTTCGCTGGCCGCATGCAACTGCATCCATCGGGTGCCTCGCCATCCCCAAATCCCACACTCCTCGCCCGATGCGTTCGATCCAGTGAGCTCCGATGCTGACATCAACGCCATCTCCCTTCTTCGGCGCCTCCTCAACAATCCCGAGCATGCCAACCGCCCTCCAACGCCAGCGCGCATCCGCGGCCGCGCCTGCTGTTTCGTGGCCCTGTGCTGGCAGCCTCCCGCGCATCCTGGCAGACTCCTGTGCGTCCGGGTCCCGGCGTCGCCTCCGCCTGGCCACGTCGCCCGCGCCCGCCCGGCTTCAGCCATGCGCGCTCGCCTCCCCCGCGCCGGGTCCGGGCCCCG
>NC_041380.1:463900116-463929389 GCF_002162155.2 Triticum dicoccoides | reverse complement strand
GGCCCCCGTGCCCGCCGGCATGTCGCTCCAGCCGGTGGCCGGCTTCCGCCCGCTTGCCGGCCTGCCGGCTTAGCCGCGTCCCGCCTCCCCGCGCCAGGCCCGGCCACGCGCGTCCTCGTCCGACTCCGCCCGAGGCCGCCTATGCCTCCGCGCGCCCCGCCAGCTCCCCCGCCGTGCCTCTAGCCGGTCGGGTCGTGCGCCTCCGCTGCCGGCTCCTGGGTCAGGCACCGTGTCCGGCTGTGCCGTGCGCGCCCCATCTGGGTCCCGCTCCAGCTGCCTGTTGAGGCAGGCGCCTGGAAAAAAAAGAGAAGCAGAAGCCGGCTGAGGAAAGAGGCTGGTTGCTGAAAAATAAAAGAGAAGCAGAAGCCGGGTGAGGAAAGAGGCCAGTTGCTGGAAAAAAAAGCAGAAGAAAGAGAGAAGTGGGCCGGCTACGCTGTTGCTTGTTGCTGCCGGCTCTTGAAAAGAAAGAAAGGGCCGACTGCCCATAGCCAAAAAAAGGAGTGACCGACTGCCAAAAAAGCAAAAAGAAAGGAAGAAAGAGATGCGGGCTGGCCCGCCTATCAACAGGACACAAGGACGAAACGTCCGGCTGCCCGCTGCCAACAGATGGACAAAGAGAGAGAAAAGAAATGTGCGTCCGACCGTTGGCTACCTGGCCGGCTGCAAAGAGCCCGACTGCTGTGTCGGGGTCCGCCCGCCCAGCCGTCTGAAGAAGAAAAAGAAGAAGACAAGGTAGTTGCCGGAAGATCCGGCCCGACTGCTCAGCAGTCGGCCCGAATCTCGGGGGCTACACCCAGCGGGTGCGCTGACGTGCCCCCGCGAGAAAGAAGACAAAGTAGTTGCCGGAAGATCCGGCCCGACTGCTCAGCAGTCAGCCCGAATCTTGGGGGCTACACCCAGCGGGTGCGCTGACGCGCCCCCGCGAGAAAGAAGACAAAGTAGTTGCCGGGAGATCCGGCCCGACTGCTCAACAGTCGGCCCGAATCTTGGAGGCTACACCCAGCGGGTGCGCTGACGCGCCCCCGCGAGAGAGAAGACAAAGTAGTTGCCGGGAGATCTAGCCCGACTGCTCAGCAGTCACCCCGAATCTCGGGGGCTACACCCAGCGGGTGCACTGACGCGCCCCCGCGAGAGAGAAGACAAAGTAGTTGCCGATAGATCCGGCCCGACTGCTTAGCAGTCGGCCCGAATCTCGGGGGCTACTGTCACATCCCTAGTTCTGGCCTGTCCTATGCTTGCTTCCATCTGTGCATCATGTTTAAATTTTTGAAACTTGAACTGAGGAATTTTGGAAGCCTCAAAAACCCTAAATAAAAGAGGGGCAAAAACCCTAGAAATCTCATTCATTGCTCCAAAAGGCTCTTCTTAAATGTTTGATAATTTTTGGTAAGGGTTCTGGTCCCAACCAAAATATTGAACATTTTTAAGGATTTATTTTTGGGACTTTGGATTTAATTCATTAGCTATTTGAATTTGAATTATATTCATATAATTAGAATATAATTTCAAATACCCCCTGAAATATTTTATAAGCTTTTGGAAAAGTCCATCTAGCAATATAAAATATTCAGAGGAGCTTTGGCATTGTTTGAATTATTATTTTAATTCAAAACAGTGGCAAAAGAATTAAAAAAAAGAAAACAGAACTGAAATAGAAATAAAAGAGAGAGAGAGAAGGAAGTACCTGGGCCACTTACCTGTAGCCGGCCCAGCTCCCCCCCCCACCTGGCCGGCCCAGCCCACCTCCTCCCCCTTGTCTTCTTCCTCCCCTCGCACCGAAGCAGCTCGGTGGCGAGCGCCGATGCCGCCTCGGCCACCTCCTGCTTCCACCGAGGCGTTCCCGAGCCTCCCCCTCACGCCACGGAGACGCCCTCGCCCCCTGCACCTCCCCTCTCTCCCCCTGGACCCCATTCCCTCCTCTGTTTCCCTCTCGCGCACAGCACCGAGCGGAGCTCGCCGCCATCGTCGCCGTACCCATGGCCACCGGCCACCCCTAGCCTCACCGACGCCCCAGGAAGCTCCGCCGGTCCTCCCTCGACCTCCTCGCCGTGTCACGCGACCAGAAGAGCCCCGGAACGCCACCCCCGACGTTTTCCCCTCGCCGGCCGCCGAGGATCTTCTCCGTCGATTCGGCCACTCCGGCGCGCCCCCGAGCCGGCTAACCATCCCTACGGCACCGCTGTGAGCTCCTACGCCTCCCCTCCCTCTTTCCCCCTTCGATTGCGCCCTATAGCCGCCGCCCCACGAGCACCGAAGCCGCCGTCCGCCATGGCCGGTGAGCTCCGTGCTCCCGAGCTTCTCCGCCTGCGTTTGTTGCCTCCGGGTGTTCCTGGTGACCCCAGCATCCCGTAGAGCCCATCGGCCGCGCCCGCCGTGCCGTGTAACGCCGAAACCGAGCACGCCCGAGCTCCGGCCACCGCTGCCGAGCTCGAGGCCATCGTCTCCGGCCGCCCTAGCTGCTGCTGCTGCTTGCTGAAATGGGCGCGGGTGAGCTCCAGTTCCCCGTAGCCGCTCTCCTCCGTCCATTTGGACACCGGAGGAGCAAGCCCGCGCCCTCCGCCGCGCCTGTTGCCACCGGCGACGAGCCGCCGGCGGGTTAGGCCCTGCTGACCAGGGGTTTGACCCCCCCTGGGTCGATGACAGGTGGGGCCAGCCCCCCTGTTAATTAGTTAGTTTATTTTAATTTAATTACCCCCCTGCTGACACTGACATGTGGGCCCTAGTGTCTTAATCCTTAATTAAACTAAAATAAACCCCCCCTGACGCTGACCAGTGGGCCCGACCCCCCCTAACCTTTTAATTAAACTAAATCAACCCCTGTTAACCCCCTGTCACTGACGTGTGGGTCCCACACGTCAGGTTTGACCCGGACCAGCCCGTTGACCTGCTGACGTCACTATGACGTCAGGCTGGCGCATTAATTCAATTACTGGATTTATTAATAATCAGGAAATTCCAGAAAATTGTATAAACTTCAATAATTCATAGAAAATTAACCGTAACTCCAAATTAAATAATTTATATATGAAAAATTATCAGAAAAATTCAAGGAATCCATCTGTACCATTTTCATGCATGTTAGAACAACTTATAGCTGCTGTTTAGCACAAATCAATTAAATGGCATTTGAATAATCACATATGGAGTTTAAATTTGAATCTTGTATTCAAACCAACTTCATTTAATCTGTTGCTAGTTGCATTAGCTCAAAACACATTCATTTTGCCATGTCATGATAATGCATCATATTGTGCATTGCATTGATTGTGTTCCCTTCTGTGTTGCCGGTATTTGTCCCCTCTCGATAGACATGATACCGATGATGTGATCGTTGACACTGATGAAGACTCAATGTTATCTTCAGAAGTGCCAGGCAAGCAAAACCCCCTTGTTCATTCCGATACAATCCTACTCTCTCGCTCCTGCTCTCTTTTACTGCATTAGGACAACAACGACTCATCTGTTACTTGCTGCGGTAGCTGAACCCCTTTATCCTTTGCATGACCTGTCATTCCACAGTAAATAGATGAAACCCACAAGTATGAGTAGGAATTGTTTGAGCCCTGTTTTGCCTACTCATTCATGCTTGTTTGTCATGCCTGCTACTGCTTAGAGTTGAGTCAGGTCTGATTCATCGGGGATGAATCAGAGGCGTGTGAACATGTCCTACTGTGTGTGAGCTAAGTGTGTGAACACGATTTGGTAAAAGGTGTCGGTGAGAGGCCATGTAGGAGTACATGGTGGGTTGTCTCATTGAAGCCGTCCTCAGGAACTGAGTTCTGTGTTTGTGATCCATGATTCAGCTACTACCATACATTGGGCCCTGAAATATGACCCCGCTCGACTTCTTATTCACCCTTGTCCTCTGTCCAGGAGTTGCAAGTAGTTTCTGGTGTTTGTAGTATGCTGGAGGCCGTGGACAGCGCTGACCGTAGGGGTGGGCTGTGATGCGGTAGGCACGTGGCCGGGTAAACCGGGCGCCCGTTTGGTGTCACGGAACCCTGTTCACATCGTTTGGGGCTGTGAGCGAAACTCCGGGCGGATCTCCTCATGGATGGAACCCGAATAGGCGATAAACCTGGACTAGAGACTTGAGTGTTTAGGTAGGTCGTGGTCTACACCCACGTCGGCTTTCGCTTGAAGTCTGCCGAGCACATGTCGTGTGCAGACGCTAAGTGGTGGAAACATGTATGAAGAAGTACACCCCTGCAGGGTTAACATCATCTATTCGAATAGCCGTGTCCGCGGTAAAGGACTTCTGGGTTGCTTATATCAGTTCATAGACAAGTGAAAGTGGATACTTTAAAATGCGCAAGATAAGCGTGAGTGCTATGGATGGCGTTCTCGTAGGGAGACGGGAGCGGATCCATAGTGGTGTATTGATATGGTGAATATGTGGACTCGTGTGCGCCACCTCAAAAGAGTCGCTTGCAGTCGTAGTTTAGGATAGCCACCGAGTCAAAGCTGGCTTGCTGCAGTTAAACCCCACCATCCCTTTGTTGAAAATGATGCATATGTAGTTAGTTCTGATGTAAGTCTTGCTGGGTACATTTGTACTCACGTTTGCCTATTTTATGTTTTTGCAGAGAGACTTCAGTCTCACTAGTAGTTCCACGTGGACTTTGACGTTTATCTTGTTACCTCAGCTACGATCTTGTGCCCTCGGCAGGATCTGATAGATAGTCAGGCTTCTCGGCCTTTTTCATTTATAGATGTCTGTACCCAGACATGATAGCTTCCGCTTGTGCTTTGACTTGTATGCTCTGATTGTTGGGTCGTGAGACCCATGTTTGTAATATCTCGCTCCTTGGAGCCTATTGATTAAAATACTTGAGTTGTAGAGTCATGTTGTGATGCCATGTTGTATTTGCACATATCGAGCATATTGTGTGTATGTTATTGAAATGCTTGGTATGTGTGGGATCTGACAACCTAGTTGTTTATCCTTGGTAGCCTCTCTTACCGGGAAATGTCTCCTAGTGTTTCCACCGAGCCATGGTAGCTTGCTACTGCTCCGGGACACTTAGGCTGGCCGGCATGTGTCCTTCTTCGTTCCTGTGTCTGTCCCTTCGGGGAAATGTCACGCGATGAATACCGGAGTCCTGTTAGCCCGCTACAGCCCGGTTCACCGCAGTCCTGCTAGCCCAGTGCTACAGCCTGGATTCACTCGCTGATGACCGACACGTTCGATGCTGGGTCATGGATGCCTGTCCCTGTAAGTCTGTGCCACTTTGGGTTTACGACTAGCCATGTCAGCCCGGGCTCCTTATCATATGGATGCTAGCGACACTGTCATATATGTGTGTCAAAAGGCGCAAACGGTCCCGGGCAAAGGTAATGCGACACCCGTGGGGATACCGTGCGTGAGGCCACAAAGTGATATGAGGTGTTACATGCTAGATCGATGTGGCATTGAGTCGGGGTCCTGACAGCTACACCCAACGGGTGCGCTGACGCGCCCCCATGAAGAAAGAGAAGATAAAGTAGTTGTCGGGAGATCCGGCCCGACTGCTCAGCAGTCAGCCCGAATCTCGAGGGCTACACCCAGCGGGTGCGCTGACGCACCCCCGCGAAGATTGCAGACAAGAGAAGAGTTTTGTCCGGCTGTCAGCAGCTGGCAGAAAAAAAGGGCACTGCAAGACGCCTCGCCGCCTGGCCGGTCGAGCCTGACCGGCCGGGACCCCCCTTCGAGCACCCGGAGGCTCGAAGGCTTCACCCAGCGGGTGCGCCGACGCGCTCCGCGAGCGCCGAGTCGCGCCGACTGTCTTCAACGACCGCGACTACACGAAAATCAATGTGAGCTCCTCGCCCGCATATTTTTGCACCACGCAAGCATGGATAACCACGAGTGATGCTCGGGGGCTGTCTCCGCATTTTATTACAGTAGCATCACTGTTCGCCCCGACGCCAGCCAGAGTTGGACCGGGGGCTGGCTGCTTGGCCTGAGACGTTAGTTCCCGCAGACGGCTTAGTACCGTGCGCGGTACCAAAGGCTCACTCTTAGTCACAGACCGCAAAGCGGCTGTCCGGCTAGCAAGGGTGAATGCTGGAGGCCACCCACGCGAAAAACGTCCGGGAAGAAAAATGGTTCGGGCGACCCGGCCGTTTTCCTTTACAAGTATCTACTCGGTTGAATCTGCTCCTAGACTCTGAGTACTGTACACTCCACTTCGCGGCCCACTCTCAGCCACAGACTGCAGAGCGGTTGTCCGGCAAGCAAGAGCACAAGCCAAAAAGTGGAGGGAACATGAAAAAGATTGAAGGGGGCTCGAATGAAACCGAGTCGGCACCCTCCGCATAAAACTTGCAATACTAAAAGCAAGCATATGATATATTTGCGTGGACTAACTTTGTCCTTTTTTATGATCATTTCCATGAACATTTGCCAAAAAACCTCCGCCCAACTTTGCCAAGTTGCTCGGAGGCTTGGGGGCTACTGTCGGAGTAATTGGACACGGATACCCCGAAGACGGCAAGACGATATTTGAAGACATCGGGGCTAGCAAAGCCCCTCAGTCTGCCTGCCGGCTACCGACTGCGCCAACCAGCCGGCTGCCGACTGCAGCCCGACCCGACACCGACAAGACACCGACGAGACGGATGTACCCGAGCACTATTCACGCATCATCTCAATCATCATGTATAGTGTCATTTGTCCCCTGGCACTATTTATGAAGTGACGCAGGGGACAAGCATGACACCCCCACCATGCCTTGCCCATGCCACCACTTAGCTTAGATGATAAGCTAGCCACACTATATATATGAGCATCCATCCATCCATCCGGGAGGAGACACACATGGACTCACTCACACACACACTCACGCATGCATGCTCAGGCACATGTGGCCACACACACCTATGCTCATACGCATATATACGAGGTCAGATGCACTTGGCACTGATCTCAGATACAGCTCCAGGAGCACTCTGTACCAGATATACCAGATATACTCAGACATGCAGGAGTAGGGGTATTATCTCTCCGGAGAGCCCCGAACCTGGGTAAACTAGCGCGTGCTACTCGCATACCCGCTCCCGGTCCTATCAGCAGCAGTCTTACCCTCACACTAAGCCCTTGTGGCATCTGTCGATTCGCAAGCCCCCCATGAGAATACCACGACATCAATGGAGAAAGCTAAAACTGACCGTCATGATGAGGTGAGAGCTGGTCGCTGTTCGAGAGGTCTTTTTGAGTCCTTAAAGACATATGCCGCTTAGGGCGAGGAGTCGGCTCTGTCCGGCCAAGGCGTGGATAGCGCCCCGAACTCGGTCTTCCGAATACTAGGGGCTTCGCTGAAATTTAAAATTATAGAATTCTATGGCTAAGTGAGAGTGTTCACGCATTATAGTCTGATTGCCTCGTTCGTTGGGCTGAGCGCCTCCCTCGAAGGACCCAAATATGGGAAAAAGAGCGCCCAGGTTTATCCCCGAACACCCCAGCACTAGCGGCAAGGGGGCAGAAGCCGACGACTCGCCATCTCTCAGTATTGATAATCAACCGCACATAAGGTAATATTTTAAATTCAAGCAGCATTGCTTAGCGCATATGAACAAGTTTTCAGTGCACAGGATAACACGAGCGGGTTTTATTCAAAAAATACATCCTTGGTACATTCATCCGCAACAAGGCGGGCACCCTTCAGAACATCCTTATAATAATTCTCGGGCTTGCGATGCTCTTTCCCCGGCGGTGGCCCGTCCTTCACGAGCTTCTCCGCATCCAGCTTGCCCCAGTGCACCTTAGCACGGGCAAGGGCCCTACGGGCACCTTCGATGCAGACGGAGCGCCTGATGTCTTCAAGCCTCGGACATGCCTCCACCAGCCGCCGCACTAGCCCGAAATAGCTCCCAGGCAGGGCCTCTCCAGGCCACAGCCGAACTAGGAGGCCCTTCATGGCCTGTTCGGCTGCCTTGTGGAGCTCGACCAGTTGCTTCAGCTGGTCGCTCAGGGGCACGGGGTGTCCAGCCTCAGCGTACTACGACCAGAACACCTTCTCCGTCGAGCTGCCCTCCTCGGCTCAATAGAATGCGGCGGCATCAGATACACTCCGGGGAAGATCTGCGAACGCTCGTGGAGAGCTCCGGATTCGGGTAAGTAACAGGTAACTCACATTTATGTGTTTACTTTGCATAAAGAATGCCTTAGCCGCCGCAATCTTCTTCACCTCATCCAACTCCTGGAGGGTCCTCTGGGACTCGGCCTTGGCAGACTTGGCATTCTCTATAGCTGTCGCGAGCTCGGACGCTCGCGTCTTCGAGTCAAGCTCCAAACTCTCATGTTTCTTCATGAGAACCTGGAGCTCTTGCCGCACCTTGCCAACCTCAGCCTCGTACCTCTCCCGCTCGGTGCGCTCCATGACAGCACTCTTCTCGGCCTCAAGCAGCGCTTGCTTAAGGGTCGCCACCTCAGACGTGACCCCTACAATAGCCATGTCAATCCTGTCATTTTTTGCAATTGTACCTTTTTATATACATATTCAAACAGGGTATTTCTTACCTTCCTTCTCCTCGAGCTGCTTCTTGGCACGCCCGAGCTCTTGCTTGGACTTCTCAAGACTCTGCTTTAGCACGTCAACTTCCGCAGTCAGTGCGGCGGACGCTAGCAGAGAAGCCTGCATACGCATAATTACTCCTTTTGTTAGACTCCTGCGAATTCTTTGATCCTCTATTCGGCTTTTCTTCCCGAACGCCCAACAGAGCATCAGGGGCTACTGTCTATGCGGTAACATTATTTGAACATTCTTTACTTACCTCAAAGCCTGTTAAAAGGCTTGTACAAGCTTCAGTCAGTCCACTTTTGGAGGACTGAACCTTCTGGATCACCGCGCTCATAATAGTGTGGTGCCCCTCGTCGATGGAGGCACCTTGGAGCGCCTCCAACATATTGTCCGGCGCCTCCGGTTGGACGGAGGTCACCGGCACGGCAGGCTTGCTCCTCTTGGAAGGAGGTCGCCCACCGGACTCTGGAACCCTTAAAGATTCCGAAGCTGTGTCCGGCCTTAAGCCAGACTTGGAGCCCTGGGGGGGTTCATCCCCTTTACTCCTGGAGTCCGGGAGGTCGCATTGCGGCGCCTCCAGGACCACCTCCTCCCGGCTAGGAACCTGTTGGGACAACACTTCAGTGTCGTCCATAGGGCGGGGGGATGAAGCCGTCGGAAGCGAGTTTACCTCCGACGGATCCAGTGAGCCGCTCGACGATGTGTCAAGCTGGTCTTTAGGTGGGCTGCATAAACACATTCGACATAAGGGAAAGCTGTGCAATAAACAAATACTATGAGTCGCTCCGGTATCCGGATACTTACGATTTCGCCAGGGGCTTGGCCCTGGGCTGCCACTCCTCTTCGTCGTCGTCGACGTCGATGGAGCAGTCCGGAGGAAGGGTTTTCCCCTTCTTGGACCCTCCGGCCTCCTCAGAGAGGGCGGCCTTCCTTTTCTTCTCTCCTCCTGCTGGAGGGGGAGAGGTCTCTTCTTCTTCCTCCTCGTCTTCACGAGAGGAAGGCGCTTCGGGACCGTCGGATGACGAGTCCGACACCTCCTGGCACCGGGCACTCTTTCGAGTCCCCGTGGCCCTTTTCATGGCCTTCTTCTTCGGCACCACATAGGGCGTCAGAACCAGCAGCTTCGCCAAGCCAGCGTCCGCTGGGCCTTCGGGCAAAGGAGCCGGACAGTTGATCTGTCCGGACGTCACCTCCCAATCATGTGAAAGATAAGGGAGCTTAGATCCCGCATAGAGTCAAACTGTGAAAAACTAATACCTTGTAAAAAGACGAAAACAGCTTACCGCCAGAGCGCGGTGTTGAGCACTGAATCCGCGATCCTCGGCAGCGGATGCGGGAGCCTCGGCGCCCTTGAAAAGCATCCTCTAGGCATCTTCGTATGTCATGTCGAAGAGCCTGTTAAGAGTTTGATGCTACGCCGGGTCGAACTCCCAAAGGTTGAAGGCCCGTCGTTGACACGGGAGGATCAGGCGGATGAGCATAACCTGGACTACGTTGACAAGCTTGAGCTTCTTGTCCACCAGGGTTTGGATGCATGTTTGGAGTCCGGTCAGCTCTCCTTTTTTACCCCATGACAGGCCGGTCTCCTTCCAGGAGGTGAGCCGCGTAGGGGTTCCGGACCGAAACTCGGAGGCTGCGACCAATTCGGGGTCGCACGACTCGGTGATGTAGAACCACCCCGACTGCCACCCCTTCAAGGTCTCCATGAAGGAGCCCTCGAGCCACGGGACGTTGGCCAGCTTGCCAACCATGGCACCGCCGCACTCCGCCTGGCTGCCGCGCACCACCTTCGGCTTGACATTGAAGGTCTTTAGCCATAAGCCGAAATGGGGGCGAATGCGGAGGAAAGCCTCGCACACGATGATAAACGCCGAGATGTTGAGGACGAAGTTCGGGGCCAGATCGTGGAAATCCAGGCCGTAGTAGAACATGAGCCCCCGGACAAATGGATGCAGAGGGAAGCCCAGTCCGCAGAGGAAATGGGGGAGAAATACCACACTCTCATGGGGCCTAGGAGTGGGGATGAGCTGCCCCTTTTCAGGGAGTTGGTGCGCGATGTCGCTCTCCAGATATCCGGCCTTCCTCAACTTTTTTATGTGTCCCTCCGTGATGGAGGAGACCATCCACTTGCCTCCCACTCCGGACATGACTGGAGAAGGTCGAGGTGGTAGTGCGGACTTGGGCGCTGGAGCTCGAGTGCGCAAGAATGGATAGGCAGAGGAGGAAGAAGGCATGGGCGAAAAGGTGGATCCTTATCCCCTTACATGGGCGTACGCGATTATGTGTCCCCACCAGCCTGATAAAACTTGCTTATCTCCAAGCGCCGTAATAAAGGCGCGGTTGGGTTACCCACGCCCATATTGATGAGAATCCCGAAATGAGGGGGCACGATCTCTGCTTCAACAAGACGTGCCAAGGAAACCGCCTCGCACAACGCGCTGAGGTGGGATAATTAAATGGATAAAGGCTTGGCCGTGGCGTGTCGCACCACGGTATACGTCAGCAGATTAGATTTGTGTCAATATTATTATCCTCTCTACGGCAATATGTGGAAACTTATTTTGCAGAGCCGGACACTATCTTTGTGTTCAAGATCTTCTATGAAGTATTTGGAGGAGGAACCCGCCTTGCAATGCCGAAGACAATTTGCGCGCCAGACTTGTCGTCATTGAAGCCTGGTTCAGGGGCTACTGAGGGAGTCCTGGATTAGGGGGTGTTCGGATAGCCGAACTATACCTTCAAGCCGGACTCCTGGACTATGAAGATTCAAGATTGAAGACTCCGTCCCATGTCTGGAATGGACTTTCCTTGGCGTGGAAGGCAAGCTTGGCGATACAGATGTTCAGATCTCCTACCATTGTAACCGACTCTATGTAACCCTAACCCTATCCGGTGTCTATATAAACTGGAGGGTTTTAGTCCGTAGGACAACACACACATCAACAATCATACCATAGGCTAGCTTCTAGGGTTTAGCCTCTCTGATCTCGTGGTAGATCAACTCTTGCAATACCCATACCATCAATATTAATCAAGCAGGACGCAGGGTTTTACCTCCATCGAGAGGGCCCGAACCTGGGTAAAACTTCGTGTCCCCTGCCTCCTGTTACCATCCGGCCTAGACACACAGTTCGGGACCCCCTACCCGAGATCCGCCGGTTTTGACACCGACAGAGGTAATCACATCAAAGGCCCCAGATGCTTGGTATTCAAGAGGAGAGAAGTCACATGTCTTTAAGAGGGGAAAGACATGTCTATGTTAGAGTTATGATCTGTTTTGCTCTGATTTTTGTTTCCCTATGTTCTCCCATTATCCAATACAAGATTCAGGGGGAGAAAGACTGCTAGGGAAGTAAATCTATGAATTCATTGCATATATTTACCTTTTGGGGACATGTCTATATCAAATAGAGTACTCAGTACTCACTCACTACATGTCATCCTAGTCTTGGTACTCTTGTGGTTTCTTTTGTTTGATCTAGCTTGTAGTCATATCTGTGTTATCTAACCTTGTTTGCTCAGGTTCATTTCCTCCTAAGCCAACTCAAGACCACAAGGTAAGTTTATGTATCACACTCATGTGCATGACGACTTCTTGCTGATGTACATATTGTTTGCAAGAAAGACTCATGAGCATGTAGGTACATTTCCTATATTTACATCTTTTGCTCTAATGCATATAGCCAAGATACATGTAACACATTGCTTACTCTGTCATGCTATGCATTCACATGTTCTTATATTCCATATTTACATGATTGCATACAGATAGGTGGAGCCTATGCATGTTACATGTCTTTCCAAAGCTTTACTTGTTATTCTATATATCTTTATCTAAAGCTTTGATGTATGTTGTCATCAATTACCAAAAAGGGGGAGATTGAAAGCACAAGTGCTCCCTGGGTGATTTTGGTAATTAATGTCAACATATCTCTTGTTGGACTAATAATTTCATCTAGCATATTTCAGATAAGTCCAACAGTGGAGTGGCATGGACTAGAAGATGTGGGACCCCTTCAAGATGATGAAGACAAATGATTGGCTCAAGCTCAAAGTTCAGGACTCTACATTTTTCATTTTAGTGATCCAAGATCACATTGAGTCCATAGGAAAGCCAATACTATTAAGAGGGGATGCGGTGTTGCTTAATGGCTTGCTTGCTCAAAGTGCTTAGTGATATGCTCCAAAGCCCTCAACAACTTTCTCACATCCACATTTGTCCCAAACCAAAATTCCACACGGCCCCACCGAAACTTTCTATCCGGTGCCACCGAGGAACCCTAATCAATTCGGTCTCACCGAGATGGGCTTGCAAACTCTCTGTTGCCTATTGCATTAATTTCGGTCTCACCAAAATATGAAATCGGTCCCATTGAGTTTGCTTGGCCAACTCTCTGTTTTGCTTATTACCCAAATAGGTCCCATCGAGTTTGTGTAATCGGTCCAACCGAGATAAGGCTTTACCCTAACCCTAGCACATCGGTCCCACCAAGTTGATTATATCGGTCCCACCAAAATGCCTAACGGTCACATTATGAACCAAACCGGTCCGACCGAGTTTGGTGATTTGTGTGTAATGGTTAGATTTTGTGTGGAGGCTATATATACCCCTTCACCCACTCTTCATTCGTGGAGAGAGCCATCAGAATATGCCTACACTTCCAACATACATTTTCTGAGAGAGAACCACCTACACTTGTGTTGAGGTCAAGATATTCTATTCCAACCACATAAATCTTGATCTCTAGCCTTCCCCAAGTCGCCTTCCACTCAAATCATCTTTCTACCAAATCCAATCCTATGAGAGAGAGTTGAGTGTTGGGGAGACTATCATTTGAAGCACAAGAGCAAGGAGTTCATCATCAACACACCATCTATTACCTTTTGGAGAGTGGTGTCTCATAGATTGGTTAGGTGTCACTTGGGAGCTTCCGTCAAGATTGTGGAGTTGAACCAAGGAGTTTGTACGGGCAAGGAGATCGCCTACTTCGTGAAGATCTACCCTAGTGAGGCAAGTCCTTCGTGGGCAATGGCCATGGTGGGATAGACAAGGTTGCTTCTTCGTGGACCCTTCGTGGGTGGAGCCCTCCGTGGACTCAAGCAACCGTTACCCTTCGTGGGTTGAACTCTCCATCAATGTGGATGTACGATAGCACCACCTATCGGAACCACGCCAAAAATCTGTGTGTCTCCAATTGCGTTTGCACACTTCAATCCCATCCCTTTACATTCTTGCAACTTGCATGATTACTTTCTGTTGCTCATATACTCTTGTCATGCTTGCTTGATATGTATTGTGAATGTTTAAACTTGTGCCAAAACTCCACTTCAACTTAAAGAAATTAAAAACTATAACTTTTCTTGCTAAGAGTCTATTCACCCCCTCTAGACACCTCTTCTCGATCCTTTCAAGTGGGATGAGTGGATGCCTGGTCCTCTGGACCCATACTACCCTCCAGTCTACTGATTCACTACCAAGTTAGGCCAAAAGCCTAAGCTTGGGGGTGTACGTGTCTCTCACCGACATTATATTCATGTTCACATATCATCCCATTTGTCGGTGTTCACACTTTTTCATTGTATCATCCATGCTTAGATTTATTTTTCTTGCTTTCTTCTTGTGTGTTTGAAAAACTTTAGAAAACCAAAAAATATATTTGTAGCTAGTTTACTTTCTATGCATGCTTAGTAGTAATACTAATAAGAAAATCCAAAAAGATTTCCTTGTTCTTCTTTTGCTTGTTGGGAGCTTTCCCGTGTAAATAGTTTTTCTCGTTTGTGCTTATTATTTGCTTGTTGAAGAAAAAACCAAAAACTCCAAAAATATTTCAGTGTGTTTCTCTGAAATTATTTTCTTTTATTCGAGTTGTACCGAGGAGAAGACCACGATGAAAATGTTGAGTGGCTCTCAAATGAATAACTGTTGAACTAATAAGAGCCCATTTTACCTTGTCTTCTCCTGTTGAATAAAATGTTTTACAGATTCCGGCTTAGTCCATGGCACTCTTGCACTATTATTATTTTCATATCATTCGGTTGTGCAAGTGAAAGGCAATAATGACGATATTCGATGAGTTGGCCATGGCAAAGAGAAACTAATATGAACTCGACTTGTCTTGTCTGTGTAAATATGTTTATCCTAGTGCTCATGATTCAACCTGTTATGATTAAACATGTTTGCAATGACAATTAGAGATTATAGTTTATCATGACATGCACAAGTAGCTGGGAGTTAATAATCATTTATCTTGGGTATCAACATAGCGTTAAAATAATTGTGATGTAGTATGATGATATGGTATCCTCTTCTGAATGTTCAGGTGGCTTGACTTGGTACATGTTCATGCATGTAGTTGAATCAAAACCAACATAGCCTCTATAATGTTTATGTTCATGGTGTTCATATCCTACCCATGCTAGTGTCCAATGTTACTTATGCATAATGTCTGGTTATGATCATTGTTGCTCTCTAGTTGGCCGCTTCCCAGTCTTAAATTGCTAGCCTTCGCCTGTACTAAGTGGGGATTCTGCTTGTACATCAAAAACCTTGAACCCAAAGTTATTCCAGATGAGTCCACCATACCTACCTATATACGGTATTATCCTGCCGTCCTAAGTAAATTTGCATGTGCCACCTCTAAGAACTTCTAAAAAAATTATCCGTTTTGTGTGTCTGGATCGTTCATGGAACGACAGGAGGTGGTCGATATCTTCCGTGCTAAGCATGTTATCCTTAGGTCAAGTGTTTATTCACTTGCCATCGCACGAGGAAATGGGCGGTAATAGGGATGCCCAGTCCCAAACTGCAAAATACAAAAAGAGTTCATCTCTTACATAATCAAACAAAAACTCCCAATGGAGTCAAAACATTTACTTTCCGCTTGGGAACCGCCACTAGCATGCTTAGCATGGAATATGTTGATCACTAATGGTCGTGAAGTGGATAAGAAGGGTGCATGTCTCAAAATATCATTTATCTATATTTTAAAATTTGAGCTCTGGCACCTCTACAAATCACTGCTTCCCTCTGGGAAGGGACTTTCTATTTACTTTTATGTTGTGTCATCACCTTCTATAAACAAGCGCCAGAAACTGAGTAGAGCACAGCGGTCATGATTTATGCATTGTGTATAGCTAATGTTGGATGCATCATGACAAGATCTTTTCTACCATGAATTACAATGTTTAGTCGCTGCTTGAACTTCGGAGGTGCTCTGCATTTATGTTTTGTGGTCTCAGAAAGGGCTAGTGAGATACCATTATTGTCATATTATATCATGATTGTTTTGACAATGTGTTGCTGTTTGAGATATCTTATTATTGCTCGCTAGCTGATTATGTCATTGATATGAATCATTATAATCTTTAAGATTTATTGTTGACATGGTTAGTTATAATGTTGGCTGAAAACCTGGGTGATGTTTAAGCTTATTTATGCAAACAAGAGCAAAAGAGTTCATAAAAGTTTTTCTTTCTCACTTTCAGTTTATCAACTGAATTTTTTGAGGACAAGCAAAGGTTTAAGCTTGCGGGAGTTGATATGTCTCCAATGTATCTACTTTTTCTCACACTTTTACTCTTGTTTTGGACTCTAATTTGCATGATTTGAATGAAACTAACCCCGGGCTGATGCTGTCTTCAGCAGAACTACCATGATGTTGTTTTTGTGCAGAAATAAAAGTTCTTGGAATGGAACGAAAGTTTTTGAGGATTTTTTATACCAATAATAAGAATTTCTGGAGCCAGGACCCACCAGAGAGGGGCCCCTGGGTGGGCACAACCCACCAGGGCGCGCCCCCCTCTCCTGGCGCACCTAGGTGGGTTGTACCCACCTGGTGGCCCCGCTGACGACCCCCCTGATACTATAAATTCACATTATTCCAGAAAAAATCAGGGAGAAAGAATTATCACGATCCATGAGACGGAACCGCCGCCAGGCCCTGTTCTTCCTTGGGAGGGCAGATCTAGAGTCCTTTGGGGGCTCCAGAGAGGTGGATATTCGTTCTTTATCATCACCAACCCTTCTCCATCGCCAATTCCATGATGCTCCCCATTGGGAGTGAGTAATTCCTTCGTAGGCTCGCTGGTCGGTGAGGAGTTGGATGAGATTCATCATGTAATCGAGTTAGTTTTGTTAGGGCTTGATCCCTAGTATCCACTATGTTCTTAGATTGATGTTGCTATGACTTTGCCATGCTTAATGCTTGTCACTTTGGGCCCGGGTGCGATGATTTCAGATCTAAACCGTTTATGAATTCATCATTATATCCATGTTTTAGATCCGATCTTGCAAGTTATAGTCACCTACTACGGTTATGATCCGGCAACCCCGGAGTGACAACAACTGGGCCCACTCCCGGTGATGACCGTAGTTTGAGGAGTTCATGTATCCACTATGTGTTAATGCTTTGTTCCGGTTCTCTATTAAAAGGAGGCCTTAATATCCCTTAGTTTCCAATATGGACCCCACTGCCACGGGAGGGTAGGACAAAAGATGTCATGCAAGTTCTTTTAATAAAGCACGTATGCCTATTTACGGAATACATGCCTACATTATATCGATGAACTGGAGCTAGTGTCGTATCGCCCTAGGTTATAACTATCACATGATGAATATCATCCAACAAGTCACCGATCCAATGCCTACGAATTTATCCTTATTGATTTTGCTGTGCTACTACTGCTATCATCACGGTTACACTTGCTACAAATTACTGCTATCACTGTTACTATGTTGTCACTACTATCAAAACTATCATATTACTATGCTACTGATCATATTGCTGCAGATAATTAATCTCCAGGTGTGGTTGAATTGACAAGTCAGCTTCTAATACCTTCAAATATTCTTTGGCTCCCCTTGTGTCGAATCTAAAAATTTGGGGCAGGTGGCCCCATCCGGTGGACCCCGGACACCTTTCGGTGGTCCCGGTACATTACCGATAACCCCCGAAACCATTCTGGCGACTGAAATTAGACTTCCCGTATATAAATCTTCACCTTCAGACCATTCCAGAACTCCTCGTGACATCCGGGATATCATCCGGGACTCCGAACAACCTTCGGTAACCACATACAATTTCCCATAACAACTCTAGTGTCACCGAACCTTAAGTGTGTAGACCCTACGGTTCAGGAACCATGCAGACATGACCGAGACATCTCTCCGGCCAATAACCAACAGCGGGATCTGGATACCCATGTTGGCTCCCACATGTTCCACGATGATCTCATCAGATGAACCACGATGTCGGGGATTCAGCCAACCCGTATACAATTCCCTTTGTCCATCGGTATGTTACTTGCTCGAGATTCGATCGTCGGTATCCCCATACCTCATTCAATCTCGTTATCGGCAAGTCTATTTACTCACTCCATAACACATGATCCCGTGGCTAACTCCTTAGGTACATTGAGCTCGTTATGATGATGCATTACCGAGTGGGCCCAGAGATACCTCTTAGTCATACGGAGTGACAAATCCCAGTCTCGATTCGTGCCAGCCCAACAAACACTTTCAGAGATAACTATAGTGCACCTTTATAGCCACCCAGTTACGTTGTGACATTTGATACACCCAAAGCATTCCTACGGTATCTGGGAGTTGCACAATCTCATGGTGTAAGGAAATGATACTTGACATTAGAAAAGCTCTAGCAAATGAACTACACGATCTTGTGCTATGCTTAGGATTAGGTCTTGTCGATCACATCATTCTCCTAATGATGTGATCCCATTATCAACGACGTCCAATGTCCATGGTCAGGAAACCACAACCATCTATTGATCAACGAGCTAGTCAACTAGAGGCTCACTAGCGACATGTTGTGATCTATGTATTCACACATGTATTACGGTTTCCGGTTAATACAATTATAGCATGAACAATAGACAATTATCATGAACAAGGAAATATAATAATAACTATTTATTATTGCCTCTAGGGCATATTTCCAATAATTGGTTCCTACATATTCAACGAAGATCTTTATCGGTCGTACCGTAATGACAACATACGTTATTCCCTTTGTAACCAGTATGTTACTTGCCCGAGATTCGATCTTCGGTATCTACATACCTAGTTCAATCTTGTTACCGGCAAGTCTCTTTACTTGCTCCGTAATACATCATCCCGCAACTAACTCATTAGTCACATTGCTTGCAAGGCTTATTATGATGTGCATTACTGAGAGGGCCTAGAGATACCTCTCCGATACTCGAAGTGACAAATCCCAATCTCGATCTATGCCAACCCAACAAACACCTTCGGAGATACCTGTAGAGCATATTTATAATCACCCAGTTACGTTGTGAAGTTTGATAGCACACAAGGTATTCCTCCGATATCTGGGAGTTGCATAATCTCATAGTCAAGGGAATATGTATAAGCCAGGAAAAAAGCAATAGCAATAAAATTGAACGATCAATATGCTAAGCTAAGGGATGGGTCTTGTCCATCACATCATTCCCCTAATGATGTGATCTCGTTAATCAAATGACAACACATGTCTATGGTTAGGAAACTTAACCATCTTTGATCAGCGAGCTAGTCTAGTAGAGCCTTACTAGGGACATGGTGTTTTGTCTATGTATCCACACATGTATCAAGTTTCCGGTTAATACAATTCTAGCATGAATAATAAACATTTATCATGATATAAGGAAATATAAATAACAACTTTATTATTGCCTCAACTTGATACATGTGTGGATACATAGACAAAACACTGTGTCCCTAGTAAGCCTCTACTAGACTAGCTCTTTGATCAAAGATGGTTAAGTTTCCTAACCATAGACATGTGTTGTCATTTGATTAATGGGGTCACATCATTAGGAGAATGATGTGATGGACAAGACCCATCTATTAGCTTAGCATAATGATCGTTAAGTTTTATTTCTATTGCTTTCTTCCTGACTTATACACATTCCTTTGACTAAGAGATTATGCAACTCCCGGATACCGGAGGAATACCTTGTGTGCTATCAAACGTCACAATGTAACTGGGTGATTATAAAGATGCTCTATAGGTATCTCCGAAGGTGTTTGTTGGGTTGGCATAGATCGAGATTAAGGTTTGTCAATCCGAGTATCGGAGAGGTATCTCTGGGCCCTCTCGGTAATGCACATCATAATAAGCCTTGCAAGCAATGTGACTAATAAGTTAGTTATGGGGTGATGCATTATGAAACGAGTAAAGAGACCTGCCGGTAACGAGATTGAACTAGGTATGGAGATACCGACGATCGAATCTCGAGCAAGTAACATACCGATGACAAAGGGAATAACGTATGTTGTCATTACGGTTTGACCGATTAAGATCTTCGTAGAATATGTAGGAACCAATATGAGCATCTAGATTCCACTATTGGTTATTGACCAGAGAGGAGTCTTGATCATGTCTACATAGTTCTCGAACCCGTAGGGTCCGCACGCTTAACGTTCGATGACGATTTGTATTCTATGAGTTATCTGATTTGCTGACCGGATGATGTTCAGAGTCCCAGATGAGATCATAGACATGATGAGGAGTCTCGAAATGGTCGAGAGGTAAAGATTGATATATTGGATGATAGTATTCAGACACCGAAAGTGTTCCGGAATGTATCAAGTACATATCGGAGTACCGGGGGGGGGGGTTACCGAAACCCCCCAGGGGGAAGATATGGGCCATAGGAGGGAGGCACACCATCCCACAAAGGGGTGGCGCGCTCCCCACAGGGAAGGAGGCCTAATTGAACTCGGAGAGGGGGCGGCACCCCCCTTTCCTTCCCCACTCTCTCTCTCTTCCCCCCTTTCCCCCTCCGGTAAAAGGAAAGGGGGGCCGAATCCAACTAGGAGCCCAAGTAGGATTCCTCCTACTTGGGATCGCCTAGGGCCGGCCTCATCCCCCTCCCTCCTTTATATACGTGGGGGCTCCTACAACACACATCAACTGTTCCTAGCCGTGTGTGGCGCCCCCTCCAAAGTTTACGCCTTCGGTCATATTCACGTAGTGCTTAGGCGATGCCCTGCGTGGATCACTTCACCATCACCGTCACCACGCCGTCGTGCTGAAGGAACTCTCCCTCAACACTTTGCTAGATCAAGAGTTCGAGGGACGTCATCGAGTTGAACATGTGCAGAACTCGGAGGTGACGTACGTTTGGTGCTTGATCGATCGGAACGAGAAGAAGTTAGACTACATCAACCGCGTTAACAAACGCTTCCGCTTTCGGTCTACATGGTACGTGGACACACTCTCCTCCTCTCGTTGTTATGCATCTCCTAGATAGATCTTGCGTGAGCATAGGAATTTTTTTGAAATTGCATTCTATGTTCCCCAACAGGAGGCGTCGCACATGGCTAACAGATGTTGTTGTGTGTTCTAGGCGCCTCCCCCTCTTATATATATATATATACATACATACATACATATATATATATATATATATATATATATATGTATGTATATATAGGTGGGAGGGAGAGAGGGAGCAGCCAAGGGGGGCGCCCCAAGTAGGCCGAATCCTACTTGGGGTTCCTCCCCAATTCGGCCCCCCTTCCTTATTCATCGAAGGGGAAAGGAAAGAGAGGGGGAGGGAAGGAAGGGGGAGGCCAAATCCTCCCCTTTCCTTCTCCCTTCCCCTCTTTTCTTCTCCTCCTATTTTGGCCTACATGCGGGCGCACCAGCCCCTCAGGGGCTGGTCTGTCCACCTCTCTGCCCACTAGGCCCATATAGTTGTCGGGGGGTGCCCGACACCCCTTTCGGTGATCCCATATGTACCCCATACCCCCAGAACACTTCCGATGTTCGAATATCATCGTCCTATACATGAATCTTTACCTCTCTACCATTTCGAGACTCCTCGTCATATCCGTGATCTCATCTAGGACTCCAAACAATATTCGATCACCAAATTACATAACTCATATAATACAAAATTGTCATCGAACACTAAGCGTGCGGACCCTACGGGTTCGAGAACTATGTAGACATGACCGAGAGACCTCTCCGGTCAATAACCAACATCGGAACTGGGATGCTCATATTGGTTCCTAAATATTCTACGAAGATCTTTATCGGTCGTACCGTAATGACAACATACGTTATTCCCCTTGTCATCGGTATGTTACTTGCCCGAGATTCGATCGTCGGTATCTACATACCTAGTTCAATCTTGTTACCGGCAAGTCTCTTTACTCGTACCATAATACATCATCCCGCAACTAACTCGTTAGTCACATTGCTTGCAAGGCTTATTATGATGTGCATTACCGAGAGGGCCCAAAGATACCTCTCCGATACTCGGAGTGACGAATCATAATTTCGTTCTATGCCAACCCAACAAACACCTTAGGAGATACCTATAGAGCATCTTTATAATCACCCAGTTACATTGTGGCGTTTGATAGCACACAAGGTATTCCTTCGGTATCCGGAAGTTGCATAATCGCGTAGTCAAAGGAATATGTATATGACATGAAGAAAGCAATAGCAATAAAACCAAACGATCAATATGCTAAGCTAACGGATGGGTCTTTTCCATCACATTCATTAACAAGCCCTAATGATGTGATCCCGTTCATCAAATGACAACACATGTCTATGGTTAGGAAACTTAACCATCTTTCATTAACAAGCTAGTCTAGTAGAGGCTTACTAGGGACACGGTGGTTTGTCTATGTATCCACAGATGTATCAAGTTTTTGGTTAATACAATTCTAGCATGAATAATAAATATTTGTCATGATATAAGAAAATATAAAATAACAACTTTATTATTGCCTCTAGGGCATATTTCCTTCACCAACTTCATATGTGGCGAAGAACTTATGAGAAACGGGCTGGGACACTAGGATCCAGGGTTGTGCTACCCTCCTGCCGTAAGAGCTAGTTACCTCCTGGTCGCCTCGTGTCTAGCAAACCCTAGAGAAAAAACTTGTGTGTGAATTCAATGTTAATCGGGCAAATAATAGACCTTTTGTTCCAGAAATCCAATTCGGCTCTTGGGAGCATATGCTTCTGCCCTCCAAAAAATGTTTTTTGCAAATGTTCAAACAATTGAAAAAATAAAGATGCATTCATTGTCACACCAAAATGCTAGCTGCAAATTTTAGCAGGAAAGCTTAAGTATTTTGATATTTGAAAAAAAAATATCAAACGGCAAATGTTATCTTTAGATTTTTACATTTATTTTTGTTTTTTCACCGACGAAGCACCGTCATCCCGTTTCACATGAAAATTGACAAGCGGACTTGCTACACTAACAAGACCATTACCAAAAAAACAGAATTTTAAATTTTATTTTGTTAATTATTTTGAATTTATTGTTCATTAGGGAGCATATGCACCCCAGAGTCAAAACGAGCCTCCTCTTATTCTTCTTTCCCTCTCATTGTCGTGGCAGATGTGTTACACTACAACCCTGCATACATTCTTATATCTATAAATGCATGCTTGAAAATTGTTTTAATAAAGCAACTAATAGATTATGTAACGGAAAGCTGAAATCAGTATGTCCGTACTACGTTTTTTTTTATCTATGCACCCATCTTTGCGTGTTGGTATGGATGTTCCCTTCTCTTTGCACTGCAAATAACCAAGCTATGAATGATTCGACAAGAAAGGGATGGCCAGCCAAAGTGGCTGGACAAGAGGCACGTAGCTAGGGCACCCGAGCTAAGAATAAAGGGTATGTACGAGAGGACAAGAAAAGCGTGTACATGTGATGTGAATATATATGGTCCATATATGGAGTATATCCCTTGCCTCTGTGTGTTGCCCGGCCAGCAGCATGCATACACGCATGGCTCGAATTAGTAAACTTCCAATGAGCCACTTTTATAACCAAGGACATGCTCGTCAAAGTTGCCTTTGATACACATTTGAAGAAGCAAAGACCACTGACGTTTACTTTATCACTGGAGGCTAAGCCATGCTTTGCTGCCACGTTCTTCATTGGTGGGATGTCCTTTTTTCTCTAGCGGGTTAGTGTGGTCAGTAATTTCTTTTTTGTTTTATCTGCATTGGATTGGATTTTAATTATGTTCCGACGGTGCTTTTTTCGTTCGTATATCGTGATGAACAGTTGTTAGAGATATTGTTTGTTCTGAAATGAGAGAGAATGGAATTGGATGATGTGTGGTTGTAGTGTCCTTATATGTTTCGGCCTTGGTGTCAGCCGATGGTTGTTGATTGTGTGTGAGCCTCTTGGAAGCCTTTTTTTAGATCACCTTGGGAGCTCATATTCCATGTTGAAACAGTGCAATTGTTGCTATAATGTTCATATAGATCAGCCCACAAAGTTCTCGCTCGCCAGGTTTTATTTCCGCTCACTCCACTGCTAGCTCATAAAAAGCCGGCTACCGTATATTATATGAAAAGTTCATCAAATCAAAAGATGTACATACATTTACAAAATATTTAAGTTTTCTCAAATTAAAGTAACATGATTTTTTTAAACATAGATTTCAAAAAATTTGCGAATTTGAAATAAAGGTATCAAATTTAAAAAATATTCACAAACTGAAAAAATATTAATAAACTTTTTTTTGAGGAAATGCCATAATGGCTTACTTCATTAAATTAAACCAGACTTACATCGTCAATCAACAATGACAAAGTAAAAATCAGAAGAAGAGATAAGGAATTTGTTTTTGTTTTTGTTTTCGTTTTTGAGGGAATGGGATAAGGAGTAAATCGGGTGGTAGCTGATTTGAATAGGACGGAGTGGCCCACACGACGCCCCCACCGCCCTTCCATCCATCCAGCTATAAAACCAAACGCGGGTCCTTCGGCAAAAGCCCCACCTCCGGTTTGGATACTACGTATACGTACGTGCATAGTTGGGCACTGCGGCCTCCGGGGCTCCCCGTCGGCGAGCAAGATGGCGGCGGCGGCGGCCGAAGGTCTGGAGCGGATCAAGAACGAGGCCGTCGACTTGGTGAGCAAACCTCGCTAGTTTTTCTGCAGCATAATGCAAGCGAGTTCTTGCCAACTTTTATATGCGTTTCTTAATGTGTTAGTTGTTACATGTTCTATATGCATCCTGTAAAGATCATTAGGAAAACCTACTACTGATGATAATCCTAATGGAGAAGATGTAAGCGTAGATCCAATCTTGTTATATGCCTTACCCCATTATCACTTCACGGATCGTTCATGCAACCCAAGATGCATCGATCTGGCGGCGCTTTTATTGTTGGCTTCACGGGCGAGTTGAGCGGCACCGCACCGATCGTCTTTGTTTCCCTCTCTCTCTTTTTTTGCACTTTTTGTGATCTACAACCACCTCGCGCTTTTTCCCATCTAATCTCTTATCATCGCTACCGATTAGCCGTCTCTATCCGAAGACAGATTCCAGTCTCTATCCGAGATGAAATTCAGTTAGTGCATGCGAATCCAGTTGTTTTCTTGGCTAATCTGTGCGTGCATTGCAGGAGAACATCCCTGTGGAGGAGGTGTTCGAGAACCTCCAGTGCGGCCCGGCAGGCCTCACCTCCAAGGATGGCCAGGACCGCATCGCCGTCTTCGGCCCCAACAAACTCGAAGAGAAAAAGGTTCGCTGTAATTCATATCATCTTCGTTTGGATTTCTAGATTGCGTGGTGTTAGTTTCTGACGGCAATGGCGTGCGCAGGAGAACGAGATCCTCAAGTTCCTGGGGTTCATGTGGAACCCGCTGTCGTGGGTGATGGAGGTGGCGGCCATCATGGCCATCGCGCTGGCCAACGGCGGCGGCAGGCCGCCGGACTGGCAGGACTTCGTCGGCATCATCGCGCTGCTCCTGCTCAACTCCACCATCTCCTACATCGAGGAGAGCAACGCCGGCAGCTCGGCCAAGGCGCTCATGGCCAACCTCGCCCCCAAGACCAAGGTGCTCCGCGACGGCAAGTGGAGCGAGCAGGACGCATCCATCCTCGTGCCCGGCGACATCATCAGCATCAAGCTCGGTGACATAGTCCCCGCCGATGCGCGCCTCCTGCTCGAGGGAGACCCGCTCAAGATCGACCAGTCGGCGCTCACGGGCGAGTCGCTGCCGGTGACCAAGAACCCCGGCGACAGCGTCTACTCGGGGTCCACGTGCAAGCAGGGCGAGATCGAGGCCGTCGTCATCGCCACCGGCGTGCACACCTTCTTCGGCAAGGCGGCGCACCTCGTCGACAGCACAAACCAGGTCGGCCACTTCCAGAAGGTGCTCCGCGCCATTGGTAACTTCTGCATCGGCGCCATCGCCATCGGCATGATCGTCGAGATCATCGTCATGTACTTCATCCAGCACCGCCGGTACCGCGACGGCATCGACAACCTCCTTGTGCTTCTCATCGGCGGCATCCCGATCGCGATGCCCACGGTGCTGTCGGTCACCATGGCTATCGGCTCCCACCGGCTGTCGAAGCAGGGCGCCATCACCAAGCGCATGACGGCCATCGAGGAGATGGCCGGCATGGACGTGCTCTGCAGCGACAAGACGGGCACGCTCACCCTCAACAAGCTCAGCGTCGACCGCAACCTCATCGAGGTGTTCTCCGCGGGCGTCGCCAAGGACGAGGTGTTGCTTTTCGCCGCCATGGCATCCAGGGTGGAGAACCAGGATGCCATCGACGCTGCCATGGTCGGCATGCTCGCCGACCCAAAGGAGGCCAGAGCTGGCATCCAGGAGATGCACTTTCTCCCCTTCAACCCCGTCGACAAGCGCACCGCGCTCACCTACCAGGACACCACCGACGGCACGTGGCACCGTGTCAGCAAGGGTGCTCCCGAGCAGATATTGGAACTGTGCAACTGCAGAGACGATGTCAAGAACAAGGCGCACGCCATCATCGACAAGTACGCCGAGCGCGGCCTCCGGTCCCTCGCGGTGGCCAGGCAGGAGGTGCCGAAAAGGAGCAAGGACAGCTCCGGAGGGCCATGGGAGTTCGTCGGACTTCTGCCGCTCCTCGACCCGCCCAGGCACGACAGCGCCGAGACGATCAAGCAGGCGCTCAATCTCGGCGTCAACGTCAAGATGATCACCGGCGATCAGCTGGCCATCGCCAAGGAGACGGGCAGGAGGCTCGGCATGGGCACCAACATGTACCCCTCGTCCGCCCTGCTCGGCCAGAGCGTCGACGAGTCCATCGTGTCGCTCCCCGTTGACGAGCTCATCGAGAAGGCCGATGGCTTCGCCGGTGTCTTTCCCGAGCACAAGTACGAGATCGTCAAGAAGCTGCAGCAGATGAAGCACATCTGCGGGATGACTGGGGACGGCGTGAACGACGCGCCAGCTTTGAAGAAGGCCGACATTGGCATCGCCGTGGCCGACGCCACCGACGCCGCCAGGAGCGCATCGGACATCGTGCTGACCGAGCCGGGGCTCAGCGTCATCATCAGCGCCGTGCTGACTAGCCGTGCCATATTCCAGAGGATGAAGAACTACACCGTGAGCATTCTCCCAAACTCATTTACATTCTAAGTAACTTTTGTACAAATAACTCTGACTAATCCTTATGCCCTTGTTGTCAATGTACTAGATTTACGCGGTGTCCATCACTATCCGTATAGTGGTAAGTCAAATTATTCTGAACATATTAACCACTCTTATACTGGTAGGTATGTACAGATTGGACTTGGTTTAATTCGTTTTCTGCTGTCGAACTGAACTGCAGCTAGGGTTTATGCTGATCGCGCTGATTTGGAAGTTTGATTTCTCGCCGTTTATGATCCTGGTCATCGCCATTCTGAACGACGGTGGGTCTCAATTTCATTACGCCAAGCAAACATGTTAATGACCATTACTCATTTGTTTGATTGATTTACTCAACTCAGGCACAATCATGACCATCTCCAAGGACAGAGTGAAGCCATCCCCACACCCAGATAGCTGGAAGCTGCCGGAGATCTTCATCACCGGCATCGTCTACGGCGCCTACCTTGCCGTCACGACCGTGGTCTTCTTCTTCGCCATGACCAGCACCGACTTCTTCAGCGTGAGTGTTGTTACCATCCATGCCATATCTAATCCCTCCAAACTATACAAGATATGGATGTGGCTCATGCTGTTTTACAGACAATATATGCTGAATGTTCCTTGTGTTTCCAAATTGCAGGAGAAGTTCCACGTGCGTTCGCTAAGGGGCAACAAGGACGCGATGATGTCTGCCCTCTACCTTCAAGTGAGCATTATTAGCCAGGCCCTCATCTTCGTCACCCGGTCGCGCCGCTGGTGCTTCCAGGAGCGCCCGGGGCTCTGGCTCTGCTTCGCCTTCGTCGTCGCGCAGATCGTAAGCCCACCCCAACCCGGCCTCACTGCAACAATGGTGCGCATGCTTTCATCTGTAACTGCAACTCAACTATTGCTGTTGTTGCCATTGCAGATTGCCACCGTCATCGCCGTGTACTGCAACTTGCCATTTGCGCACATCCGAGGCATCGGCTGGGGCTGGGCCGGCGTGATCTGGCTCTACAGCATCATCACCTTCATCCCCTTGGACCTCTTCAAGTTCGCCATCGGCTACGCGCTCAGCGGCAAGGCATGGGACACCCTCTTCGAGAACAAGGTACACCATGGACAAACATGCAGCAACTCTCTCAAGGTTATGTAGCAATGTTTCTTAGGTGATCCCGGCCTAACATTGCGTGGTGAACAAACAGATCGCCTTCACGAACAAGAAGGACTACGGGAAGGAGAAGCGGGAGCTGCAGTGGGCGACGGCGCAGCGGACGCTGCACGGCCTGCCGACGGCGGACCCGGCCAGCACGCCGCAGGAGAGGAGCAACTACGGCGAGCTCTCGGAGATGGCCGAGCAGGCCAAGCGCCGGGCGGAGATGGCGAGGCTGCGCGAGCTCAGCACGCTCAAGGGGAGGGTGGAGTCGGCGGTGAGGCTCAAGGGCCTCGACATGGAGACCGTCGACAACCACCACTACACTGTATGATGGAGATCGAACCGGGACGGCAGCGGCGGTCGTTCGCCTCGTACTCGTTGCACATTTTTAGGAGCGGTGCCGAGGGAACATGGCCCTGCCTAGAATTTTCGTTTTGGTCGTCGGATACATATGTTTTTAGTGGTCTGTATTTATGTTCTCATCAATTGTTCAGAGACGGTGTCCAGTTTGTATCAGGTCAATTTGGTGAATTTTGATTTATTGTAAACTGGTCGCTATAAACTTGGCTGTGGTTTAGGGTTTCAACCCCATGGAAAAGACAGAAAAATCATGTACACCGATCAATAAAAGGAACTTCTAACACTTATCTGACTATTAGTAATCTTGATATGATAGGAAGTTATTGGATTCTTGTATTGAGTGAATTATATTCATACATGTGTGGATGTGCCCGTACTTCCTCCATGCCAAACCTCCTTTTGCAAAACCATGGTCTAGGTACCGTCGTTGCAGAACGACCTAAGCATGCACCCCATGTCAAACCTCGTCGCGTCCCTGGCGTCTCACAAATGCAGCTTGATCCGATGCCACGTGATACTTCCTCCATCACCGCCGCGCCGACGGCAATTCCAACAGACACAACAGAACACAGCATACTAGAGCCTGTTTGATAGCCCGCATACACCTCAACCAGGCGAAGTTGGGTCAAGAAAAACGCATTTGGTTGCATAAGAGGTGGGCTGGCTCGGCATAAACCTTGAAGCAGTCCAGAGCCTGGTTCACTGGAAACCATTAAATCGGTAGTTTCCAGCGAGTCAGGCTGAGTGCAGCACAAAAGGGATGCGGCTCACACACGAGGGAGCAAGGCAAAATTGACTGGGGATGGCGGGAGATAGAAATCGGACATGGTGAGACGGCGCCAGATCTAG
>NC_041380.1:463879573-463899690 GCF_002162155.2 Triticum dicoccoides | reverse complement strand
TCACCACTAGTTCTAGGACAAGCACTTCCTCTGTTGTTAGCACCGGTGGCGGCGGCGACTCAGATATGCGCAAGCGGCGTACGCGACAACAACACACTCCGGCAACAGGAGCTGCTGCTCTCCTTCCTCTTGGCCACCGTCTGGTCGTCCTCGACTCAGCCATTCCCCCTCCCTTCACCAGAAAGTAATACCCCCCCTCCCTATGTTAGGTAGGTTGTTAGGTCGTTAGGCAAGGTATAGGCTTGATTTCCCCATTGCTCAGTGCACCCTCGATGTCGACTAGGTTATGGACGCACGAATGAAGCTCGTAATTTAGGCTGCAGCACTGATAGCTGTGATTCAGGCATGGCTCATGTTGATGCACAAGAGAGTTGTTCGTCGTTGTGGGAGGCATGTCATCAGTCACGGTCCAATGTTTATCCGGGATCAAGAGAGGATGGTGAATCTGAACTACATCTAAAACCGCAACGACACAGAGGCTCTATGGATGCTTCAAATGAAAAGATCACCATTTAGAAGGCTTGTGCGGACCATCAGGAGCAGGGGATGCTGCAAGATAGCATCCACACCTGTGTGGAAGAGCAAGTAGCCATGCTCCTCCACGTTGTTGGTCATAATCAGAGGTTCAGGGATATGCACAACACCTTCAGGGGATCAATGTAGACCATCTCCAGGTACTTCAACCAAGTGTTGTATGTTGTTGGGGAACTCAGAGGAGAAATGATCGTGTCACCAACCAGCCGGACTCCTACCAAGATTCGCACTAGCCCAATATGGTATCAAAACTTCAAGGTGAGCACTGAAAGTATGTACTTCATGCCTTGATATGCTTGTATTCTTCGGCTATAGCCATAACATAATCTTGTAATGCTATTTTAGAATTGTATTGGGGCAATAGATGGTACTCATGTCACTACCAGACTGTCGAGGTCACAGTCTGCAACATATAGGGTAGAAAGCACTACCCAAGGCAGAATGTGCTTGTTGTTGTTGACTTCAATCTGAAGTGCACATATGTGTTGGTTGGCTAGGAAGGATCAGCACATGATGCTAACATTCTCAGTGACAGCATGAGTCCTCCTGATGGCATCAACATCCTCGATGGCAAGTTCTACCTAGGAGATGCTGGCTATGCATGTCGGCCAGGTGTTCTTCCACCCTTCAGGAAAACCAGGTACCATCTGGATGAGTTTGCTGGTAGGAACTATCCTAGGACTCCACGGGAGCTGTTTAATCTCAGACACTCCAGCCTTAGAGTTACTGTTGAGAGGGCATTTGGAGCTCTGAAGAACAGGTTTAAGATCCTAAATCAGAAGCCATTCCACACTTTCCCCACCCAGGTTAAGCTTGTGCTTGCTTGTTGCATTCTGCAAACTCTGAAGAACAGGTTTAAGATCCTAAATCAGAAGCCATTCCACACTTTCCCCACCCAGGTTAAGCTTGTGCTTGCTTGTTGCATTCTGCATAACTGGATCCTGCAATGGGGTTGTGATGAACTAGTGTCTGAGGAGGAAGATGTGATGCCTGACGATGTTGTCAACTCCGGCCATGGTGTGGAGGCATTTCACAATCAAGCCTGAAAGAACAAAAGGATGAAGTGGGCACAGGCAATGTGAGACAACAGAGATCAAACAAGGATCTGAAGAGGAAGAGGAAGAAGAAGAGGATGGACTCCCACCTAGTTAGCACCGATGAAACTCTCCCCTATTCAGTCATATGGCTCTTAATAATTTGTTATTTATATTTCCTTATATCATGACAAATATGCCCTAGAGGCAATAATAAAGTTGTTATTTATATTTCCTTATAACATGATAAATGTTTATTATTCATGCTAGAATTATATTAACCGGAAACTTGGTACATGTGTGGATACATAGACACAACACGGTGTCCCTAGCATGCCTCTACTAGACTAGCTCGTTAATAAAAGATGGTTAAGTTTTCTAACCATAGACATGTATTGTCATTTTATGAACAGGATCACATCATTAGGAGAATGATGTGATGGACAAGACCCATCCGTTAGCTTAGCATAATGATTGTTAAGTTTTATTGCTATTGTTTTCTTCATGACTTATACATATTCCTTTGACTATGAGATTATGCAACTCCCGGATACCGGAGGAATGCCTTGTGTGCTATCAAACATCACAATGTAATTAGGTGATTATAAAGATGCTCTACAGGTATCTCCTAAGGTGTTTGTTGGGTTGGCATAGATCGAGATTAGGATTTGCCACTCCGAGTATCGGAGAGGTATCTTTGGGCCCTCTCGGTAATGCACATCATGATAAGCCTTGCAAGCAATGTGACTAATGAGTTAGTTGTGGGATGATGCATTATGGAACGAGTAAAGAGACTTGTCGGTAACGATATTGAACTAGGTATGAAGATACCACGATCGAATCTCGGGCAAGTAACATACCGATGACAAAGGGAATGATGTATGTTGTCATTACGGTTTGACTGATAAAGATATTCATAGAATATGTAGGAACCAATACGAGCATCCTGGTTCCGCTATTGGTTATTGACCGGAGAGGTGTCTCAGTCATGTTTACATAGTTCTCGAACCCGTAGGGTCTGCACGCTTAACGTTCGATGACGATTTGTATTATATGAGTTATGTGATTTGGTGACCGAATGTTGTTCGGAATCCTGGATGAGATCACAGACATGACGAGGAGTCTCTAAATGGTCGAGGGGTAAAGATTGATATATTGGATGATAGTATTCGGACACCGGAAGTGTTTCGGAATGTATCGGGTACATATCGAAGTACCGGGGGGGTTACCGGAACCCCCCGGGGGAAGATATGGGCCATATGGGCCATAGGAGGGAGGCACACCAGCCCACAAAGGGGTGGCGCCCCCCCACAAGGGAGGAGTCCTAATTGGACAAGGGGAGGGGGCGGCACCCCCTTTCCTTCTCCCTCTCTCTCCTTCCCCCTTTCCCCCTCCAGTAAAAGGAAGGGGGTCGAATCCTACTAGGAGCCCAAGTAGGACTCCTCCTACTTGGGGCGCGCATAGGGCCGGCCTCCTCCCCCTCACTCCTTTATATACGGGGGTGGGGGAGCCTCTAACACACATCAATTATTCCAACCCGTGTGCGGCACCCCCCCCCCTCCACAGTTTACGCCTCCGGTCATATTCACGTAGTGCTTAGGCGAAGCCGTGCGCGGATCACTTCACCATCACCGTCACCACGCCATCGTGCTAACGGAACTCTCCCTCGACACTTTGCTGGATCAAGAGTTCGAGGGACGTCATCGAGCTGAACGTGTGCATAACTCAGAGGTGTCGTATTTCGGTGCTTGATCGGTTGGATCAAGAAGACGTTCGACTACATCAACCGCTTTAAGCAAACGCTTCCGCTTTTGGTCTACGAGGGTACGTAGACACACTCTCCCCCTCTTGTTGCTATGCATCTCCTAGATAGATCTTGCTTGAGCGTAGCCTACGTTCCCCAACAGTGGCATCCGAGCCAGGTCTATGCGTAGATGATATGCACGAGTAGAACACAAAGAGTTGTGGGCGGTGATAGTCATACTGCTTACCACCAACGTCTTATTTTGATTTGGCGGTATGGTTGGATGAAGCGGCCCGGACCAACCTTACATGACCACTTTCATGAGACTGGTTCCACCGACAGACATGCAACTAGTTTTGCATAAAGGTGGCTGGCGGGTGTATGTTTCTCTAACTGTAGTTGAATCGAATTTGACTACGGCCGACCTTTGTTGAAGGTTAAAACAGCAAACTTGACGAAACACCATTGTGGTTTTGATGGGTAGGTAACAACGGTTCTTACTAGAATCCCGTAGCAGCCACGTAAAACTTGCAACAACAAAGTAGAGGAGATCAAGGTGTCAAGCCGGTGACGATGGAAATCATGATGGTGCTTTGGAGATAGAGATCAAAGGCACAAGATGATGATGGCCATATCATGTCACATATTTTGATTGCATGTGATGTTTATCTTTTATGCATCTTATTTTGCTTAGTACGGCGGTAGCATTATAAGATGATCCCTCACTAAGAATTTCAAGGAATAAGTGTTCTCCCTGAGTATGCACCGTTTGACAGTTCGTCGTGCCGAGTCACCACGTGATGATCGGGTGTGATAAGCTCTACGTTCACATACAACGGGTACAAGACAGTTTTGCACGTGTGGAATACTAGGGTTAAACTTGACGAGCCTGGCATGTACAGATATGGCCTCGAAACACTGGAGACCGAAAGGTCAAACATGAATCATATAGTAGGTATGATCAACATACAGATGTTCACCACTGAAAACTACTCCATCTCATTAGATGATCATTTTGGGTTACGCGGTAATTTCAAAAAAAATTCCTACGCACACGCAAGATCATGGTGATGCATAGCAATGAGAGGGAAGAGTGTCGTCCACGTACTCTCGTAGACCGTAAGCGGAAGCGTTATGACAACACGGTTGATGTAGTCGTACGTCTTCACGATCGATCGATCCCTAGTACCGAACGTATGGCACCTCCGCGATCTGCACACGTTTAGCTCGGTGACGTCCCGCGAACTCACGATCTAGTAGAGCTTCGAGGGAGAGTTTCGTCAGCACGACAGCGTGACGGTGATGATGCTACCGAAACAGGGCTTCACATAAGCACCACTACGATATAACCGAGGTGGATTATGATGGAGGGGGGCACCGCACACGGCTAAAAGATCAATGATCAACTTGTGTGTCCATGGGGTGACCCCTCCCCTGTATATATAAAGGAGTGGAGGAGGGGGAGGGCCGGCCCTCTCTATGGCGCGCCCTAGGGGAGTCTTACTCCCTCCGGGAGTAGGATTCCCCCCTTCCAAGTAGGAGTAGGAGAGGAAGGAAGGAGGAGAGAGGGAGGAAGGAAAGGGGGGCGGCCCCCTTCCAATTCGGATTGGGCTTGGGGGGCGCGCCTCCCTGTTTTCCCTTCCCTCTCCTCTATTCCACTAAGGCCTAATAAGGCCCATATACTCCCCAGGGGGTTCCGGTAACCTCCTGGTACTTCGAAAAAATGCCCGAACCACTCGGAACCATTCTGATGTACAAACATAGGCTTCCAATATATCGATCTTTACGTCTCGACCATTCCGAGACTCCTCGTCATGTCCATGATCAAATCCGGGACTCCGAACTACCTTCGGTACATCAAAACACAAAAACTCATAATATCGATCGTCACCAAACGTTAAGCGTGCGGACCCTACGGGTTCGAGAACTATGTAGACATGATCGAGACTCACTTCCAGTCAATAACCAATAGCGGAACCAGGATGCTCATATTGGTTCCTACATATTCTACGAAGATCTTTATCGGTCAAACCGCATAACGGTATACGTTGTTCCCTTTGTCATCGGTGTGTTACTTGCCCGAGATTCAATTGTCGGTATCTCAATACCTAGTTCAATCTCGTTACCGGCAAGTCTCCTTACTCGTTCTGTAATGCTACATCCCGTAACTAACTCATTAGCTACATTTCTTGCAAGGCTTATAGTGATGTACATTACCGAGAGGGCCCAGAGATACCTCTCCGACAATCGGAGTGACAAATCCTAATCTCGATCTATGCCAACTCAACAAGTACCATCGGAGACACCTGTAGAGCACCTTTACATTCACCCAGTTACGTTGTGATGTTTGGTAGCACACAAAGTGTTCCTCCGGTATTCGGGATTTGCATGATCTCATAGTCATAGGAACACGTATAGTTATGGAGAAAGCAATAGCAACAAACTAAACGATCATCGTGCTAAGCTAAGGGATGGGTCAAATCAATCACATCATTCTCTAATGATGTGACCCCGTTAATCAAATGACAACTCATGTCTATGGTTAGGAAACATAACCATCATTGATTCAACGAGCTAGTCAAGTAGAGGCAAACTAGTGACACTCTGTTTGTCTATGTATTCGCACATGTACTAAGTTTCCGGTTAATACAATTCTAGCATGAATAATAAACATTTATCATGATATAAGGAAATACATAAATAACAACTTTATTATTGCCTCTAGGGCATATTTCTTTCAGTCTCCCACTTGCACTAGAGTCAATAATCTAGATTACATTGTAATGATTCTAACACCCTTGGAGTCTTGGTGTTGATCATGTTTTGCTCGTGAGAGAGGCTTAGTCAATGGGTCTGCAACATTCAGATCCGTGTGTATCTTGCAAATCTCTATGTCTCTCTCGTTGACTTGATCACGGATGGAATTGAAGCGTCTTTTGATGTGCTTGGTTTTCTTGTAAAATCTGGATTCCTTTGCCAAGGCAATTGCTCCAGTATTGTCACAAAAGATTTTCATTGGACCCGATGCACTAGGTATGACACCTAGATCGGATATGAACTCCTTCATCCAGACTCCTTCATTTGTTGGTTCCGAAGAAGCTATGTATTCCACTTCACACATAGATCCCACCACGACGCTCTGCTTGGAACTGCACCAACTGACAGCTCCACCATTTAATAAAAACACGTATCCGGTTTGTGACTTAGAGTCATCCGGATCAGTGTCAAAGCTTGCATCGACGTAACCATTTACGACGAGCTCTTTGTCACCTCCATATACGAGAAACATATCCTTAGTCCTTTTCAGGTATTTCAGGATGTTCTTGACCGCTGTCCAGTGATCCACTCCTGGATTACTTTGGTACCTCCCTGCTAAACTTATAGCAAGGCACACATCAGGTCTGATACACAACATTGCGTACATGATAGAGCCTATGGCTGAAGCATAGGGAACACCTTTCATTTTTTGAGTCTGACTCAACTTCACACCTTGTAGCACAGGCAAGAACCCTTTCTTTGCCTGATCCATTTTGAACTTCTTCATAACTTTATCAAGGTATGTGCTTTGTGAAAGTCTAATCAAGCGTCTTGATCTATCTCTATAGATCTTGATGCCCAATATATAAGCAGCTTCACCGAGGTCTTTCACTGAAAAATTCTTATTCAAGTATCCTTTTATGCTTTTTAGAAATTCAGTATCATTTCCGATCAACAATATGTCATTTACATATAATATCAGAAATGCTACGGAGCTCCCACTCACTTTGTTGTAAATACAGACTTCTCCAAAAGTATGTATAAAACCATATGCTTTGATCACACTATCAAAGCGTATATTCCAACTCCGAGAGGCTTGCACCAGTCCATAAATGGATCGCTGGAGCTTGCACACTTTGTTAGCACCTTTTGGATCGACAAAACCTTTTGGTTGCATCATATACAACTCTTCTTTAAGATATCCAGTAAGGAATGCAGTTTTGGCATCCATTTGCCAAATTTCATAATAATAAAATGTGGCAATTGCTAACATGATTCGGACGGACTTAAGCATCGCTACGGGTGAGAAAGTCTCATCGTAGTCAACTCCTTGAACTTGTCGAAATCTTTCGCAAAAGTCGAGCTTTGTAGACAGTAACATTACCGCCAGCGTCAGTCTTCTTCTTGAAGATCCATTTATTCTCTATGGCCCGCCGATCATCGGGCAAGTCAACCAAAGTCCACACTTTGTTCTCATAGATGGATCACATCTCAGATTTCATGGCTTCAAGCCATTTTGCGGAATCTGGGCTCATCATCGCTTCCTCATAGTTCGTAGGCTCGTCATGGTCAAGTAACATGACTTCCAGAACAGGATTACCGTACCACTCTGGTGCGGATCTTACTCTGGTTGACCTACGAGGTTCAGTAGTAACTTGATCAGAAGTTTCATGATCATCATCATTAGCTTCCTCACTTACTGGTGTAGGAATCACTGGAACTGGTTTCAGTGATGAACTACTTTCCAATAAGGGAGAAGGTACAATTACCTCGTCAAGTTCTACTTTCCTCCCACCCACTTCTTTCGAGAGAAACTCCTTCTCTAGAAAGGATCCATTCTTAGCAACGAATACCTTGCCTTTGGATCTGTGATAGAAGGTGTACCCAACAGTCTCCTTTGGGTATCCTATGAAGACACATTTCTCCGATTTGGGTTCGAGTTTATCAGGTTGAAGCTTTTTCACATAAGCATCGCAGCCCCAAACTTTAAGAAACAACAACTTGGGTTTCTTACCAAACACTACAAAAAAAGACACATCCGTGACATTTTGGGCCGAATGAAAAAATTTTCTGTCATACATATGACACTTCTATGATGATAATTGTGACAAAACCCGGTATCATCATAGATGTGGTTGGCTCCTACTTCTATGACAAAAAATCATGACAGAAAATAGGCTTTTTGTCCTGGGCGGGCCGGAGACGCAGCTACATGACATTCTTTGGGCCGTCCATGACGGAAAAAACCGTGGTAGAAGCGAGGGGGAGGAAAATTTCGGGGATTTCCCGGTTACGGTGGGAGGTCGGGGGCCGAGCGATGCGCGATGCGCGTTTCTCTTGTACGCGTACGCGCGTGTGTGCGAGGCGTTGGCTCTAACTGAACCCGAGCGAGGCGTTGGGCTCTAACTGAACCCGAGCGATTGCATTGCAGGCTATGCGTTACTAAACCCGAGCGATCGATCGATGGCTATTAACTGAACCCGATCGAGCAATTCCTTCGCTATTGCTGCTAATTGAAGCCGATCGATGGGATGAACAGTGAGCGTTGCGGGAGGGTTTGGATGAACAGTGAGCGGTGGCGTTGCCTCTGGATGAACAGGACCCCGTGGTGTGGTGGAGGGCTGGATGAATAGTAGATGGTGGAGGGGTGCCCGTGGAGGGGTGGATGAACAGGACCCCGTGGTGTGGAGGGCTGGATGAACAGTAGACGGTGGAGGGGTGCCCGTGGAGGGGTGGTTGAACAGGGCCCCGTGGTGTGGAGGGCTGGATGAACAGTAGACGGTGGAGGGGTGGTTGAATAGTAGCCGGTGGAGTAGCGCGCGGTGGAGGCTGGATGAACAGGAGCCTGTGGAGGCTGGAGGAGGTCGACGGTGGAGATGAATAGTATCCCGTGGAGTCCCGTTTTGCGGTACGCCACACCCCTCCCGATGAACAGGACCCCCGTTTCGACCGTAGCGCTCCAACACAAGTTCGTTTCCTCCGTTTTGCGGTACGTCACACCCCTCCCGATCAACAGGACCCCCGTTTCGACCGTAGGAGGTCCGTTTCCTCCGTTTTGCGGTACGCCATACCCCTCTCGATGAACAGGATCCTGTTTCGAACGTGGCCGGTCGAACACAAGGCCGTTTCCTCTGTTCTGCGGTACGCCAGGCCTCTTTTCCATCGCCTATTCCGTCTAAGCCCTCCCGATGAACACGATGCATTCCGTTGCCTCCCCATGAACACGACGCATTCTGTTGCCTCCCCATGAACACGACCCATTGCGTTGCCTCCCCATGAACACGACGACGACGCTGTTTCTCCGTTCCGACCCAGCCATGTACATGAGCCCTGACCGTATGTATGCGTGAGTAGGCGTTCGAGACCCCGCCCCTATGTACACATACGTGGCCGTATTTTCTTTCTTGCACCCTGGCCGCTGTACGTACGTGTACATGCTACGTGTGCGCCTCTACTACGACACATGCGCGCCTCTACTACGACACGTGCGCGCCTCTACATAGACCAGTATGTACATACACGTTCGCGACCAGAATGACAACTCTACGTACGCTTCGACCAGGTGGGTCCCGACTGTCAGACACTTCCTTGCCTGCGAAGATGTAGCTGGTGGGTCCCAGCAGTCAGGGGGCGAATCGTTTTGTTTTTTTTGCCCGGACGCACTTCCTTGCGTGCAAAGGTGTAGCTGGTGGGTCCCAGCAGTCAGGGGCCTGGTGGGTCCTAGTAGTCAGGGGGGCGAATCGTTTTTTTCGGACACACTTCCTTGCGTGCGAAGATGTAGCTCGTGGGTCCCAGCAGCCAGGGGGCGAATCATTTTTTTCACGAAATACAATGGCCCGTCCGGTGGGTCCCCGCTGTCAGGTGGAGGAATAATCAGTTTGCGCGTAATAAGGATGCACTTCCTTGCGGCTGCCATGGACCCAGCTGTCAGCCTCTCCACGTACAGTACTCTTCCGATGGAAGTCGGTCGTTGACCATGTTGACCACGCCGCGCCGAGAGCACCAGGGCGGTGGTCTGGACGACGGCGAGGCCTAGGAAGGGGACAACGCGGAGCCGGGGAGGACGCAACAGTGGAAGCCCGCGCGGAGAGCAGTATGAGGGTTCACTGGTTCGGCTGCGGTGTGAGGCTGACGTCGCCGCAGAATAACAGGGGGTGTGGGTGAGTAGAGGGATGGCCGGGCCAGTGGTGGGAGTAGTACGGGGCGGTGAGGCCTCCGCGGCATCACAGCCGACCACGGGAGGCAGGAGCATGCGACACGACCGGCGCTGCTTTGGGCGGCTGGAGCAAGAAGACCAGAGGTTGAAGAAGCACTACGGCCGTTGGATGGACATCGTATGATCACTGCAGCTAGAATCGTTTATATTGACTAAGTTGACAAAGCACTTGGTACGCGTCAACTTAGTAGGCCCATAGCTCGGATTTGGCAGAGAACATATAGCCCATTTGAGATTTGTAAGAATGTACAACCTATTTTTTAATTCTAATGGAATTTACTACAGCCCATTTACAGTTTGTTAAAAGTACAGCCCAACTTCTAGCTAGGACAACGATTAATATTTTCAAACAACCGCTCAAAACAGAATTCCAAAAAAATCCCACACTTTGATGGGATCCGAAATATTTGTATCCGAAATTTCTAGTCAGGTTAAATATAATTTCAAAATAAAGTTGTATTATGTTAAAATCCAACGAAATATTGCGCGCGCAACAAGTAATGAAATTAAAATTTTCAAATTCCAAAAATAATATATTTTTCAAACTAATTACGTGTTTGGTGCATAATAACCGTCCAGTTATTATAATTACATCCCATTTATTATTTTTTAAAGTCCATTTTCTTGTTAAGCCTAATGCATACCTCCTAGGAAAGTTTGCAGCCCAGCGGGGCAGAGAATAACAAGTTGACCCGGATATTGTGTACAATTGTCAGCCGAGTTGCATTGCTGATGTTGAAAAAATGCTATTTTTATACACACATTAAAAAAATTGTATAGATAAGGAACATTTTTTATACACACATTTAATAATTTTTAAATACATGATTAACACTTTTTAGAACATATTTTTTAGTCAACAGTGGGCCCACAACGAGCGGAGGAGGTCACAATACACATATTTTTTAAATACATGATTAACACTTTTGCAAAAGCAATTAGCCCACAGCGAGCCAATTAGCTCCAGTGGGCCCACAGTGGGCCGACAGGGGCCAGTCGGCCAGCTGTAGGCCGACTGGAATCCAATCGGCCTGCTGTGGGCTGACTAGGCCCAGTCGGCCTGCAGCGGGCGGACGGTGTATTATTTTTGAAAAAAAATTACCGAGCGTAATATTTATGAAAATTAATAAAAAAATTATTATTTAAAAAATAGCGAAAAAAGGCCTATGTAGTACAGTACAACCGAACATGGTTACTCAGCCCACATTCAGCGACACCGGAAAGGCCCAAACAAGGATTCTGTACAACTTTTTGAAGTCACTGAGCTCAATTAATAACTTAAGAAAAAAGTTAGATTATAGTGGAACCTAATTAAAAGTTGTCACGAGCAAATAAATAATTCAACGGGTCCCACTTGTGCGTGTGCGCGCGCGTGTGTGTGTGTGTGTGTGTGAGAGAGAGAGAGAGAGAAAGACCCATCGGCCGATGCTCGTAAATACATCTTTCAGCCATATGCATTGCTGATGCTCAGTAAAAACTTATATAGTTGACACAATCATATAGAACATCATAGCATACTGAACTTGCATACAAAAATTTCACGTAGGCGGCACAATCAGGATGGAAGCAGTGGATCGCTACGGGAAGGGCTATGTTGAAACCAACGAAGTCATACATAACGGTTCATCGTCTTTATCAATGACGGGGAAATATCTTGAATGTTGTGCAAAGAGAACAGACAGACAACACAATAAGTTCTCCTAGCACATTAAGTTGACGTACATCCCGTTCTAAAAAAAGTTCAAGTACAAAATTAGAACAGGTCATAATCAAATGTACTGGCATATCAGTGCTTCACACCCATAGCTCGGATTTAACTAGTATTTGACAAGATTCAGTTGTTATATCAAATTAGAGCACATCCACGCAGCCAGCCCTATCTCTTCTCCCAAAGAAGCAGTGGCCTCCGCCGCGCGATGGAGTAGGCCCTGTGCCATCCATCGTTTCGAGCAACACGGGGAAAGTCTGACGTTGACTCCTGTAATGGACGTCGTCGACGAACCCTGGCACCAGCGGCTGCGGCAGGACTTCGATTGATGGATTGACCACTTCTTCGACATGCACGAACACTCGATACAGGTACATCCCTAACATGGCCCCCGGCGGCCTTGGTGACGACGAATAGTACAACCCCGGTTCCTGCACCGGTATCTCAACACCAATCACCTTCGGTATGGTGGACGGCTTCTTCATCCATGCCATAACCGTCAGAGCCCAGCTGTCTGGAGGAACAAATATACTTACGAGCTCACCTCCAAGGCCGTTGATAAGCTCGTTCATGGACTCGCTGTTCCAAGCACGTCGAGGCATGCCGTGGAAGGTAAGCTTTGTCAAAACTCAAGCTTAGAGGGCACCGAGCCCCATCCTGGGTGCCACCGATCAAAGCTCACCAGCGCGCCATCGTAGAACAAACACCGGGAAGATTCGAACACACGACTCAGTCGAAAGTTGTCCGGAACCTAACGAAGAAATCAGCCGGTGGCGGACAGACTTCGACGAGCAAGTCACTTATTTAGATGCCGTGCGCAATGCCAAGAGCTTTGACAAGGTCATCCGGCGAGACGGGAGGCCGGTCGCCGTTGATGGTTACCATCAGCACTTTGCCGGCAAACTGGTCGTCAAGCGTCGCCATGCCACTGTCGAGCGATAGCACACAGCGACCGAAGGCAGGACGGACCTCAGGATCTCCGGCTCGGAGATCCGCATTGACCGACGACATGATAGTGCACCTGAGTACAGGGAGTACAGGAGGGGGATTTGGGGGAACTGGAGTAGGAATCGAGATTCCAGAGGTGGGGGAGGGGCGGGAGACTGCGGATGAAAAGGTAGCATGAATTTCGAGCACGCGCCAATATGCTCTCGGCGCGCAAGCACACGAAAACACCGGTGGTGCCCACATGTCGGCCTAAGAGTCCTTATTCATTCTTTTTTGGAGAGCCCGGCCTTTTTTTCAGGATCTTTTGAGAGCCCGGCCTGAGAGTCATAATTGACCTATTTGGCATTGCGTTACTACTCGGCCCATATTCAACGACACCTCACTGGCCCAAACAAGTGTACATCATCAAAAAGACACTGAGCTCAAATTATATAACTTGAGAAAAGGAGATATACTCTGAACACTGGAGAATGGCGATGCCCTCATTTAGCCCACCAGTAGTTCGAGAGAATAAACAGTTCGAAACAACGATATATACAACATTCAAACATTGACTAGTGACTACTACTGACATAAACAGCAAGACATGATAGTTCATAAGAAGTCTTGCTACACCACCAAAACGCACCCATCTGTAGCGCTCAGACTCTCGTGATCCAGACGAGAATGACATTCTAAACAGAAGCAACTATTACATAGTAAGAGTGACATAGACGAGGATGACCAAATGACAAGGAATATGCATAACAAAAGAAAGAACTACCCATCCAGAACCAGCAGCAAAGACAACAAAGTCATTCAAAGAGATGATCCAACACCATCATAATTTGCAACCCCGCTTCAGCGACCAGTGATCCGGACACACCAGTACTCCACCCTTTTGATGCAACAGCCCAATTACCTATCAACCTGAAGAATCGAACCACATCACTGCCTGTCGTAATTGAGACATCCAAGGATCAAAGTTAATCCAGATGCCTTTGTCATTCTCACCTTCTTTTGGCTGCAGGCTGTATCGTTGACAATCAGGGGAGTTTGCTCCCGAACTCCTAGGGCTCGCCGTGTAGACACAGTTTCCATAGCAAACAGAGCCTCTCTGCCATCAAGGTCCTTGCCAACGGTGATCTCCTGGTTAATCGGATAATTGAGTCCGAGAAACAGAGAGTGTGAACTAAGGCTGTTTACCCGCCTCCAACTAAAAAAATCCTAAAGGCCCCAACAAGCTGGTATCCTGCTCATAGACGTAACTGCCACTGTCCGGATACTCATGTATTACACGATGCTTGTATATAGTGGGGTTTTTGCAATATAACTTTTCCGGCTCATGTGTCCGAATGATCATCAGTGTTTTGCCGTCGTCTGATCGAGCGAGGAACCAGTTGTGCTTCCCTGTTTTTGGCAAAGGTGGTGTGATTACAAAGGGCAGTAACTATAGGGACACTGCATCTCATATCAAAAAGAACAGGCATTGTTAATGTAAGATCAACATTGTTCAGAGTATGAGTAGGATAATGCAAGAAACAGCATTGAAATGTCCCTGTTGGAACTGGGAGGAAAATACAGGGAAATGTATATTGGGTTCGAAAATATAGAAGTGCCATGCATGGTTATACTCATGTTATCTCGCAATCGATTCTTCACAGGAAACTACCATGTCATGCATGTTATGTAATCATGTTCTATCCTCACAAACAAATTCTTCAAGGTAACTAACAGACCATGCATTGTTATATACTCGTGTTCTGTGGGCAAAATTTTTGTGAGGATATTATTCTAGCTATTGATTGCTGAAGGGCGAATATAGGTATATACACATGGTAAGCATTGTAGGATTTCACTACTTCCAAATATAGAGTTCTCCATATGCACATTTACTTCCCTAATGTATGGTTAGATGAAACCAACAGTGTGGTGCATGTTTCTACATCATGAAAATGAGGAAACTAACATGGCCATTGATACACACTCATTTTTAGTAGTAGTATATAGATTACTGTAACATAAGGATAATATCCATATATTCCTAACCGTTTGATTATTCAGGGTACAAATTGGCTGTAATGACATGGTCACAATCGCATGAATTAACTCATTCCAAATATAGCTAATTTACGGCGTCTCTAATACATTGCCATAGTTCTACTCAAATTCTGCTCAAACAAAGATATGCCAATCATCACAAAAAGTTCAAACAGTGTCATGGCGTCATCATTAACATGAGAGGAAACAACTTACACGCGTCATCCCAGCAATACGTGGTGCCATCTGCTTTGTCGATCGCGTAGATGATGCCATTGTGTTCAATAGCATCACAGAAGTGTGTATCAGCTTTGACGATGATCCACTGTGAGCCGAGTTGTCTCCAGCTAAAGAAGGCACCGGCGTAAAGACAGGCGAGTTCATGGTCGAACAAGGCAATTAGCTTGAAGTCTGCGCAATTCGCATGTCGTGTGGGCACTTGGCAGATTACAATCTTCTGCAAAACAAAGTCCGTCCAACTGACGTAGTAATCTAGATGACTTGGACCGTGATGGTAATACTCTATATAATCCAACAGAGGAAGGATAATCTCATGGGAGGTCTGGAAGTTCACGAGCACCAACTTTTTACCGTCTTCTCTGAAGGCAGCCATCCAGTGGGAGTTCATGCCGACCCAGTACATACCTGCCAAGAAGTTTTGGGCGATGGTGATCGGATCGATGTCGAGGGAAATGATGTACGGCGACCCGCTACATACGTGCAAAGAAGTTTCGGCTAATGGAGATCGGATTAAAGTCGAGGGGCATCATGCACGCCTCCGTATCATGGTGAGCAATCTCGCAAGACCAGATAGCAGCAAGCAGGGTGTCTTGAAAAGCTTAGGCCTCGCTTCGACGATGGTTGTGTGCATGTCCCTCGAGCATGCAACCAGCCGCAGGGAGCTCAACATATCCATACACGAACAACAGAGGTCGAGGATGTCACTTGGGCGATTGCTCCAATCACGGCTCATATGGATGCTGCGCGGTTCGCGTTCGAACATGGTGGAGTTTGGAAGGGGGCTTGATTTAGTGGTATTGGGGGAGGCGAGTGAGGCGAGTGAGGCGACGGTCCACGGGGGCACAGTGAGATGGAGATGGAGAAGGAGATGGAGATGGAGTGGTGCTATGGGAGCGGAGAGGGAGACGAGGCGAGGCGCCAATGTGTTGTAAAGTGGCGGTGACAGACTGCACTATGCACAGGGTGAGGCTGACTTTGGTAACCCGAACACGCTGCCTGGACTAGTGGCAGGCGTAGGGTGTTGTCACTTCCCTGTGAGGACCGGATGAATAGTATTTTGACCATCAAGTGTACCACAGTTGTACTACTACTACTAGTAGGTACATGAGTACTCCAGTATTGTATAGTGTAAATAGGTCACCCGTGCTAGCATGCCTGTTTTCATCGTTCAGGTATCATCCATATTGCGAGCAGAACCAAATTCTCGTGCATGCCCAATCAACGCTCTGCCGCGATGCATGCAGTGGTCGTTCTGGTGCATCAAGGACGGCATGCAGATCGTTCCACACTTGAGAAGAGGAAAAATGGAAAGGTAGAACGCGGCAGCAGAGGAAGAGAACGCTGGCTAATGAGGCTGGGAGGGGATCGAGCAGGAAGTTAATGCTCCACGCCTAAAGGTTTTGGGAAAACCTGATTTTCATAAGGTGACTTATACTCACCTAAACGGAGGGAGTATTCCTTAACCAGAGAATGTTGTGTCTCCCACTCACGCGCTCAAAAAAAACTACGAAACATTTTTTTATCTGTTTGCATAGGTCCCACCTATCAGGAAGGATGGCACGTACACGAACAGGTACGACTCATCAGTCTACCCGCATAGCCTTTTCGTTTAGTCTACGTAGCCATCTAATCAACTGCCTGCACGCCACTTCTCCCATTTACTTCTCCATCGGGAACCGATTCTCTTCGGCTTCTTCACCTCCCCTTTGTCTTCATTTGCATCCAAACCCCACTACATTCACATTGTTTTAACCTCTTTAAATAATCATCTACTACTTCAGTTAGACTGGCCATCTAATCCTAATTCTCCAAACCATAGCCCTCCGTTCCAGCGGTTCCAAATGGCGATAGAGATCGAGATGCAGGTTTTTAGCGTCCAACATGTCCTCGTCGAAGGCTCGATGCACATAGTTGGCACCGTCACCGTCCACCCAAGGGTTGTTCGGCAGTGGATCAACAATGTATCCAACTCCCTCGAAAAGGTAGAGACAAGGGTCATCGGTCTCGACGCAGAGTACACGGAGCATGCCCCTGGGAAGATCCAGCGCGCCATCGTCCTTCAGTTGTGCCTCGAAGATGAAGTTTTGGTGTACCACATCATACACTCGCCCTCCATACCAGGTGAGCTTCACGATTTCTTGTCTCAGGAGGACGTATACTTCTGTGGGGCAGCCATCGAAGGGGACAAACAGAAGCTGGAGCCGTACAACCTTAATTTGAATAGCATCGCTGACCTACAAACCAGAATCAATATTCCTGTAGAAGTTTGTGATAAACAGACACCATCCCTATTCGACGTAGCAAATTTTGTGCTTGGTACAAATCTTCAGAAGGGTGACAAGACGGTGGCATTGAGGTCGTCTGGATGGGAGAATTATCCCTTGACGTATGAGCGGATAAAATATGATGCCCTCGATGCCCGTGTGAGTTTCGAGATAGCTACAAGGTCCAAAGAGCTTGTTGCAAAGCCGTCTCCCACAGAGAATGAGAACAAGAAGAAGAAGAAGAAGAAGAAGAAGAAGAAGAAGAAGAAGAAGAAAAGGCTGCACCAGCAGGAGGGCATTATGGATGGATGAACTATTTCCTCTCTTGTAAAAAAATTATTCCCTCTCGGTGTATATTGATATAGATGGACTATTTAGATGATGTGCATGTCTTTGGAACAGAGTAGTAGCGTGGGTCCGCTTGACTATAAGGAACTATTTATCCGCATATATAGCTTTCTCTGCTACTCCTTCCAGTGATCGGTATGCAGTGCAGGTGTCCGTAGACATGACAGCTTGTCCATGGAAGTTCAACTACGGCGACCATCACATTTCATCTCATGATTCCCACGACGCCTCTCCAACCCACGGCACCACGCCCCCCGACGTGCGCCTCACCCCTCTCGGCTGCACCGCCCCTCTGCCTTTCTGTGCATGACATGTGGGCCACCTAAAATGCGGCGAGCATCAAGTTTCTACCACAGCCACCCGTGATTCCCACGACGCCGCTCGAACCCATGAAACCACACGTCCCCCAACCTGCGGCTCACCCCTCTTAGCCCCACTACCCCTCTGCCTACGGGAGCATTACATGTGGACCAGTCACCTATAGGGTCCACATGTTATTGACTCAAAGGTAGGTGTAGTAAGGCGTTGAAGCTCAGTCCCGACGGCCCTGAGAGGGAAATGTAACTCCTGCGCCAGGGCTTGTGGTGCTCCCGCAGGACGAACTCGTGCCAAACTTGAGATTTGTTTCTGTACTATACATGCACGCAACGATTTAATGGACATTGTAATCTCAACATGTGATGGGGAGCTCTAAATTTGAATTTGAAGCTTATAAAACGAAAAGATTCAAAACAAATAAACTGGGAGAGAGGGAGTATATCGTAGGATGTGTCCCATACAAAATAAGTCCCCTAGTTTGTCACCGCGAAGATGCGGTTAGAAAGGAGCACAGCGTCTTCCTACTTGTACGGCAACAAATCGGCCGTAGACAGCATGGTCCGCCTTTGACCGCCATGTGCAAGGTTCGTGCTATCTTATTAAATCTCACCGTGGTTCCATCGTACCAATTCATGCGGTGGCCCGTTGCATGGCTGATCCCAATGTTGGACAAAGGTTCTACGGGAACGGTTTCACTGTTGTAAATGTTGTGCAAATTGATGTTTGTACCCTCCCATACATATGCAAGCCAATCTCCACTCGCACCGAGCCTAACCTGTGAAACAGTGGGCAGGGGGAGAATTAGGAAATGGACACGGAAGTAGTCTTGAGAATGCATTTACTACATGATCAAACTCATCTTACCTGCTCATCGGAGGAAATCCGAGTGCCCCTCAACGTCGGCATCTCAAGGGGCGCCAACTTGCAACTACGGCCACGCCGCGCTGGAGAGACCCCCAAGGAAACATCTTCGTGCGTTCCACGGAACATCAAGATGCATTTGTATGAGTAGTTTATCTTGTGAGAGAAAAGGATGAACGAGGGAAGGCCTCTAGAGATAGAGATGGACACTACTACTACCAATGTGCTGGCCCGTGCGTTGCAATGGATCCAAAGTAGTAGAATAATACTTGTTCACGTGCTTGAAATATAAACACTCTAGTTTTGATATACATGTGTCAGCAAACATGACAGCTTGTCCATGGAAGTTGAACCATGGTGACCATCATGTTTCTTGTTTCTACCACTAAGCCACTGAAGTTCGGTCCCGTGGGCCCCGAGAGGGAAATGTAACTCCTTCGGCGGGCCTTGTGGTGCTCCCGCGGTACGAGCTCGTGCCAAAACTGGAATTTGTTTCTTACTAGTACTACCAACTAGTACTAGTAAGGTACACGTGCATTGCACGCATGAGATTCTGGTGGTTTGTGCATTATGCTTCTACATGTGGAGCTTTCTGGGTTCTAACATGTGGCAAAATCTGGTGGAATGTAAGGTTAGGCAAGTTTGATTAACTTAGGCGAGTGTTTGATTCAAGCCACACCTTAGGCAAGCCACACTAAGGCCCCACATGACATACACACAAAAATGTGGCAAGATTCCCTTAGGCTAGCCAACGTGTTTCTCTCGTTTTGAAGAACTAATAATTTTGCCTAAGCTTAGTTGTGGCAAAGTTAGGGTCTATTTGATTCAAAGGATTTTCATAGGATCTTTGAAGGATTAGAATCCTTAGGAATTTTTCCTACGTTGGTCGTTTGATTCGTAGGATTGAATCATGTAGAATATTTTCCTAAGGATTCATTTGTACTACGTTTCACAGGAATTCTAACATGCACTCCAACCTCTTGAAAGAAATCCTTTGTTTTTCATGTGACACAATCAAACAAACTCAAATCCTATAGGGATCCAATGAACATGCCATTCCAATCCTACTTTTTTCCTATTCCTGTGTTTCTGCAATCCTATGAATCAAAGAGGCCCTTAGTCATGA
>NC_041380.1:463803209-463879242 GCF_002162155.2 Triticum dicoccoides | reverse complement strand
CTATTTAGTGGAGTGCACTCAAAACACATTATCTATTTATTTTTTCTCTAACCTTCCATAGTCATGCAACCAAGCCACATAAGCTTCATGGGTGCCCCCCACATCATATTATTCATACTACGTTGATTGAAAAAAAAGATAAATCACCCAAAACAAGATCTTCCCCTTTTTTGTTCCTACGACGTTGTGTCATGCACGTACCTACTAGTTGTATAGTGGTAGTGCTAGTAATATAGTATTAGGAGTACAAACTTGGTACTAGTAGGAGTAGTACTAGTACGGAATGCTCCTACTCTATCAACGAGCCCCGTCTGACACCAAATTTCTTGGCTTCCGTGCTACAGCTAGATCTTCCCCTCATTTCTTTTTTCCAACCCGGCGGCGGGCGGGGTGTCGGTTTGCTCAACGGCGGTCCCACATGAAAGTGAAAATTCTAGGCAACACGCCTTCCCTAAGCCATGTGAGGGAGTCCTGGATTAGGGGGTGTTCGGGTAGCCGGACTATACCTTCAGCCGGACTCCAGGACTATGAAGATACAAGATTGAAGACTTCGTCCTGTGTCCGGATGGGACTTTCCTTGGCGTGGAAGGCAAGCTTGGCGATGCAGATATTCATGATCTCCTACCATTGTAACCGACTTTGTGTAACCCTAACCCTCTCCGGTGTCTATATAAACCGGAGGGTTTTAGTCTGTAGGACAACTTCATCATACAACAATCATACCATAGGCTAGCTTCTAGGGTTTAGCCTCCTTGATCTCGTGGTAGATCTACTCTTGTACTACCCATATCATCAATATTAATCAAGCAGGATGTACGGTTTTACCTCCATCAAGAGGGCCCGAACCTGGGTAAAACATCGTGTTCCTTGCCTCCTGTTACCATCCGGCCTAGACGCACAGTTCGGGACCCCCTACCCGAGATCCGCCAGTTTTGACACCGACATTTGTGCTTTCATTGAGAGTTCCTCTGTGTCGTCGCCTTTAGAAGATGGCTCCTTCGATCATCAACAACGATGCAGTCCAGGGTGAGACTTTTCTCCCCGGACAGATCTTCGTCTTCGGCGGCTTCGCACTGCGGGCCAAGTCGCTTGGCCACCTTGAGCAGATCGAAAGCTACGCCCCTGGCCATCAGGTCAGGTTTGGAAGCCTAAACTACACGGCTGACATCCGCGGGGACTTGATCTTCGATGGATTCGAGCCACATCCAAGTGTGCCGCACTGTCTCGATGGGCATGGTATAGCTCTGCCGCCGAACATCGCCTTGGAGGCTGCACACGCATCGGTTCCGACCATTGATTCGGAGCCTACTGCGCCGATCGAGGATCATCGGTTGGACGCTGCCCCAGGGGCTGCGATCTTAGAGGCGATCGAGCCAAACTCCAGCCCCGCACTCCGCATGGCCCGTGACTCCGAGGAGCCGGATTCCTCTCTGAGCCCCCCACGCCCCTGCCGATCAAATCCGATTGGGCGCCGATAATGGAGTTCACCGCCGCGGACATCTTTCAGCACTCGCCCTTTGGCGACATCCTGAATTCTCTAAAGTCCCTCTCTTTATCAGGAGAGCCCTGGCCGGACTACGGTCAGCAAGGATGGGATTCGGATGATGAAGAAATTCAAAACCCGCCCACCACCCACTTCGTAGCCATTGTCGACGACTTAACCGACATGCTCGACTTCGACTCCAAAGACATCAACGGTATGGACGACGATGCAGGAGACAACCAAGAACCAACGCCTATAGGGCATTGGACAGCCACCTCATCTCATGATGTGTACATGGTGGATACCCCTAAAGGAAGCGACAACGAGGAAAACGGGGATGGAAAGAGGGATCGATCTCTCGAAAAACAATCAAAGCGTCGGCGTAAACGCCGACCCAAGCCCCGCCTCGATAAAGACCCAGCCATAGAGCAGGATGAGTCGGTAGACGACAAGCATGCCTTAGAGCAACCGTCCCAACAGGACAACCTGGATAGAGAAACCGAACATCCCTCCCCCGGCGAAAATGGCATTCCAGACGACCCTACGCCGGACAAGCCCACGAAGCAGAAGAACCTCCACAAACAGGTTGTTGCAACCACACGCAGCCTGAAAAAGCAGAAGCGGAAGCTAAAAACTGCGGAAGATGCACTCAGGATCAGATGGAGTAAAGTAATCAATACCGCAGACAAATACGGCGACAGTCGCCACACTAAAAGCTATCCGAAGAGAAAGCTACTGCCTGAATTCGACAGGAGGCCTTAGAGCCCTCGCATTCCAAAAGTGAGAAAGCCACACGGTCGGATAGACGACCCCATGGCCAGCATAAAGCGGAAGCAGCGCCGCACTTAAGCCGGCATGCGACCCACTCAAGGATTCACATCATGGCCCAGCCAGGTCCATTTACGGGCCAAGAAAGCATGCTCTTGTAAGCAATGCAGTAAAGCCATTATCAGAATCCGGTACACCTAAATACAGGGGTGCCGCACACCCCCTATGTTTCACCGATGAGGTCCTGGATTATGAATTTCCAGCGGGATTCAAACCCATAAACATAGAGGCATATGATGGAACAATAGACCCTCGAGTCTGGATCGAGGATTATATCCTCCACATACATATGGCTAGAGGAGATGACCTCCACACCATAAAATACTTACCCCTCAAGCTTAAAGGGCCAGCCTGGCATTGGCTCAAAAGCCTTCCTGAAAACACAATCGGAAGTTGGGAAGAGCTCGAGGACGCTTTCCGAGCAAATTTTCAAGGGACCTATGTCCGCCCTCCGGATGCAGACGATCTTAGTCACATAACTCAACAGCCTGGAGAGTCAGCTCGGCAATTCTGGAATAGATTTCTTACTAAAAAGAATCAGATAGTCGACTGTCTGGACGCTGAAGCCTTAGCGGCTTTCAGGCATAATGTCCGAGACGAATGGCTCGCCAGACACCTCGGCCAAGAAAACCAAGAACAATGGCCGCGCTAACAAGCCTCATGACCCGCTTTTGCACAGGAGAGGACAGCTGGTTGGCAAGATGCAGCACCAGTGACCCAAGTACATCCGAAACTAGGGATGGAAACGGAAAACCACGCGCAATAAGGACCATCGCCGGACTAAGGAAAAAAGTACGAAGAGCACGACAGTCAACGCCGGATTCAAAAGCTCATGACAGAATCAGAAAAGGCCGTCCCTCCAAGATAACAGGGACGACCTATCCAACCTAAACAAAATCTTGGATAGGATATGTCAAATACACAGCACTCTCGGAAAGCCTTCTAACCATACCCACAGAGATTGTTGGGTTTTCAAACAATCCGGCAGACTCAACACCGAACACAAGGGGCTCGACACACCAAGCGAAGACGAGGACGAAACCCAAAAGCAGAGTACCAGGAAACAAAAGAATTTCCCACAAGAAGTAAAAATAGTAAACTTACTCCACATAACAAAGCGCGCGACGCCCATAAAGGTACGCGCCCCACGGCCTATCCCAAAGGAATCCCGCCACTGGTTGTCAAAACCAATCATCTTCGATCATCTGGATTATTCTAGAAGTGTCAGGAACCCAGGCTGGATTGCCCTGGTACTCGATCCAATAATTGGCGGACTCCAGTTTTCAAATGTCCTTATGGACGGTGGCAGCAGACTCAACCTGATATATCAGGCCTCAATCCGCCACATGGGGATCGACCCAAAAAGAATTCGCCACAAGAAAACCTCCTTTCAAAGAGTAACGCCAGGTCCGGACACACATTGCATGGGTTTTCTCTGGCTCGAGGTTATTTTCGGCTCTACCGATAACTTCCGTCGCGAAAAGCTGACTTTCCACATCGTCCCATTCTCAAGTCGCTATCAAGCACTACTGGGACGCGAAGCTTTCGCTCGCTTTAACGCAATACCGCATTATGCATCTCTTACGCTTAAGATGCCCGGTCCACGTGGCATCATCTCCTTAAAGGGGAAGCAGTGAGAACACCTCCCCCAAGCGGAGGATTGTGCGGCCGCTTTAACAGCCCCAGAATACAATGGCTTCACCAGCCAGAACATTGGAACAGGTCATTAAGACCACGGACACGGATAGACGAGTCCGGCACAAAAGTATCATTGATAAAGGCTTAGTGGCCATATACCCCTGCACTAGGGGCTTCACACGTATAAATAAGAGACAATAAAGCTCAATTTTTCATATTTTACTTTACACTTTGTTTATTTCATATAACTTTTGTTCGGCACGCCCCTTTTTCAACTTAGTTGCTCTCTTTTTACAGATGAACATCGTGCTGCGCCCGTCCAGGATACGGCACAACGGAGACACAGGCGCAGACGTGCAGTAGGGACCCGTTCCAAGGATTCTTTTTAGATTAAGACCCTGCGTAAACCTTTTTTACTGTCTCTTGTTGATACACATCCCCTGGTTCTATGACCAAGGAGGAGGTTGGCGTCTTGGCATGTGGCCACGTCAGAATTCTTGCGCCTACCTGGACACTAGGGGCTTATACCTCAGAGTGTTACCTCGCCCGCTCTCATAAAGACCGAATACCTTAGGGAGTGTTCGGTGTCGCGAGTTTGGCCTTATATGCATCAGCTCCGTGTCATGATTTTGGTCAAATGTTGGGTTGCCCGGCACCTGTGTTCGGCCGCCTTACATTTCGCTCTATCGGCTAAGGCAGCACCAGGAGAACTACTGCGATTGTGCCCTGGTTCGGCCAGGCGAGCACCTCAGTAGAGAAAGCTGAAAACCGACTGTCATGATATAGCGTGAGACTGGTCAACCACTCGATGACTCTCCGGAATCTGTAGGATTCCTCCGCATTAACAAAGGGCTGTTTCCCGGCCAGGCACATACGCGCCCCGAATTCGGGCGAGCGCAGTCGCCACTAGGGGCTACCTAAATAGTCCCATTGTCAAGCTCCTATGGCTAAGTGAAAGTGTTAAAGCATTATAGTCCGGTTGCCTAGCTCGCTGCGCTATCACCTCCTTTGTAGGACCAAGACATTGGATTAAGTGTGAAAATGCGCCTTCTGCGAGCACCCCCGCACTATGTGCGTGTGGGCTGAAGCCAACGACTGCAATCTTTCAGATTTTGTATATATATCTTAAAACGGCCGCACAGGAGGTGTTCCAAATACTTGAAGGCACAAGTATAAAAGGCTACTACAATTCATCAAAATATTGCTTTATAATTACATATGCTATCAGAACATAGCATCCTTCGAGCACTGCGTCTCTATTACACGAGCGCCTTCAAGGAATTCCTGAAAATAGTGCTCGGAGGGTACTCGGCTTTTGTCCGAATCTCGGGATGCAACAACGGTGGTCTCCATCTCTGCCCAGTATGTCTTGACACGGGCAAGAGCCATCCGTGCGCCCTCTATGCATGCTGACCTCTTCATCGCATCGATACGTGGCACCGCGTCAAGGAATTGTTGCACCAAGCTGAAATAACTCTTCGGCTCCGATCTCCCCAGCCACAGATGACCCATGACGTACTTCATGGTGAGTCTGGACAATCTATTCAGTTCGGCCCATTGAGCCAGATGATCGTCCACTGCTAGTGGACGCTCTGGATTCTGGAACTGCGACCAAAAAAGCCTTTCCACTTCGCGATCTTCTTGATCTCGAAAGTATTCGGTCGCATCAGCAGCACTCGCTGCCAAATCCAGATAGGTGTCCTCCGCACTCCACATCCGGTCCAATGGAGCAAACTTCGGATCGCAAAACTTCCTCCGTAGCATAAAGGGCTTTCCAGCCGCAATCTGTCCGGCCTGATGCAGCTCCTCCTTCGCAGCTCTCATCATAGAGCGTGCGTCCTTGGCATCAGCAACGGCCTTCTCTAAGTCCGTCTGTCTCGCCCAGTCTTCTTTCTCAAAAAAATTGCAACGGTCAGCAGCACTTTTTAACTTGACGGCCATCACGACCATCTCCTTCTTGCTTCGGCAGTGAGCAGCCTGTTCGGCTCTCGGCTCTTCAAGGGCCTTCTCGGTAGCCGAATCACTTTTCCTGGCTTGTTCCTTAGCTCGGGCAAGTTCCGCCCGAAGACTCTCCACGGCGGCCGCACCATCTACGTCAAGCACACACATTGTAAGATACTGGCATAAAGCTCCTCTTACCCGATGCCACCCGAGGAATTGCATACCTTGAGCCTCATCAAGCCGCTCGTTGACGAGCGCGATGTCGGCATCTGCCATGTCAAGTTGCCGCTTTAGTTCGGCAAAATCATCAGTTCGGCTCGAATCCAGACACTTCGCCACCTGTATACAAAGGCGACATTTTAGACCTGGGATTATGATCCTCTGCGCGCCGTCAATTTTGACAACGCACAGAGTCTCAGGGGCTACTATCTACACAGGGCGCATCTTGTTTATGCGCAACTGACAAAGAAGTACATTATCAAACGTACCTCAAAACCCGTCAGCAAACTTCTGACGGCCTCATGCAATCCACTTTCCGCGGAGGAAATCCTTCCAATCACCGTACCCATCAATGCACGGTGCTCCTCTGAGATAGAAGCTCGCCCCAGCAGAATCATCAGCTCCTCTGACCGCGCATCGGACGGTGCCGGACTCGTCCTATGACCTCCATCGAAGGCCGGACGTGGAGAACCTTGGGGGACATATGGTTACCTTCCACCCCTGCCAGATTCAGAGAAACCCTCCACGACGACACCTCAGGGTCGCCCGCCTCGCCAGGCGGTACGGCAGGGGGAGTTGTTCCACTCTCCATCATCTCCGGAAGAAGATCCCCCGAAGACGAGCTCTGCTGAGAAGGGCTGAGGTCCGAGCTACAAAGTAAAATTTCGGTTAATCTTCTCAGATAAAAAGCAAGGATTTCTCTCATCCCTCTAAAGGAAAATCTTTCTCTACTTACGGCTTGCTGGAGGGCTGATCCCTTTGAGGGCGTAGTTCGGCCGAGGATCTCCCCGGTGTCGGACCCTCTGACAAGGACTTTTTTCCCCACTTTGAGGCCATGGTCTCCGGGTCATCAGAGGTGGCCCTCTTCTTCCCCTTAGGAGAGGAATTGTCGGTTCTTCCCTTCGGAGCAGCCTCCTTCGAGGAGGCCATAGTTTCCTTGTCCTCCCCCTCACTTCCCTCCAAAGGCACGATCTTCAACATCCTGACTAGCACGGGATCTGACCTGGTCTCAGGAAGGGGAGCTGGACACCTGATCAGCTTTGCCTTTGCTATCCGCTCCTATTTAAAAGGACAGCTCTTTTAGGGGCGAATTTGTGACAATTTTATAGATAGCGAGTCCGGGCACAAGGTTACTTACTTGAGTATCTGGGCGATTGCAGCTTAAACCTGCGTCCTCGGTCAAATCCGGACACATTGCTTGTGATCCGAAGAACATTTTATACATCTCCACGGGCGTTGCGCCCATAAAATGCTGGAGAGCTCGTGGTCCCTCTGGATTAAACTCCCATAGACGAAGGGAGCGACGTTTGCCGGGCAGTGTTCGGCGAATCAGCATGACCTGCGTCACCTTGACCAGGTTGAGGTCTCTTTCTAAGAGATCCCTAATGCGGCCCTGCAACAAGGGCACGTCTTTGGATAACCCCCAATCTAATCCTTTGTTGACCCATGACGCTAGCCGTGGTGGGGGACCTGAGCGAAAGGCAGGAGGCGCCACCCACTTGGCGCTCCTGGGAGCGGTGATATAGAACCACTCTCGTTGCCACAACCTCTTGAAAGGAGCCCTCGGGCCATGGAGCATCAGCATTCTTACTTATGACAGCGCCTTCGCGCTCTACGTGCCGTCCCTCGATCATCTTCGGCTCCACTCCAAAAGTCTTGAACCATAATCCGAAGTGAGGAGTAACATGGAGGAACGCTTCGCACACAATGATGAATGAGGAAATGTGGAGGATGGACTCTGGAGCTAAGTCATGAAATTCTAGCCCATAATAGAACATCAGCCCCCTCACGAAGGGATCCATCGGGAAGCCTAACCCCCGAAGGAAGTAAGACATGAACACTACGCTCTCACCGGGTTGGGGACTGGGAATAGCCTGCCTTTGAGTAGGCAACCTATGCAAAATTTCGGCAGTCAAGAACTTAGCCTCTCTCAACTTTAGCACGTCCTCCTCCGTGACGAAGGAGGGCATCCACTGGCCTTGAAGGTCGGAACCGGACATTGTCGAAGGTCTGAAGCGCCTAGAATCTGGAGCCTAGGGTGTTGGAACTCGAGGCGATGGGAGAACTTGTTTTGAGATTGGAGAAAAGGAGTAAGGCCTTGGTCTCTTTATAAGAGGTTGAATACCAGGAGCCCTCCCCGTAACCGTTTAGGACTCGCCTTTAATCGAGAAGACATGCTAACGGGCACGATTGGGTTACCCACGTCCGTATTGATGAGAATCCCGTAAATGGGGGACACGATCTCTGCTTTGACAAGACGTGCCAAGGAAACCGCCTTGCAAAACACGTTGACGTGGAAAAGTGAAAACGATTCGAATAAAGGCTTAGCCGTAGTGTGATGTCACACTGTGGGATACGTCAGCGGATTAGATTTGTGTTAATATTATTCTCTCTGTGGAAATACGTGGAAACTTATTTTGCAGAGCCGGACACTACTCTTGGTGTTTACAAACTTTTATGAAGAATTTGGAGGAGGAACCCGCCTTGCAATGCCGAAGACAATCTACGCGCCGGACTCGCCGTCATTGAAGCCTGGTTCAGGGGCTACTGAGGGAGTCCTGGATTAGGGGGTGTTCGGGTAGCCGGACTATACCTTCAGCCGGACTCCAGGACTATGAAGATACAAGATTGAAGACTTCGTCCCGTGTCCGGATGGGACTTTCCTTGGCATGGAAGGAAAGCTTGGCGATGCCGATATTTAAGATCTCCTACCATTGTAACCGACTTTGTGTAACCCTAACCCTCTCCGGTGTCTATATAAACCGGAGGGTTTTAGTCCATAGGACAACTTCATCATACAACAATCATACCATAGGCTAGCTTCTAGGGTTTAGCCTCCTTGATCTCGTGGTAGATCTACTCTTGTACTACCCATATCATCAATATTAATCAAGCAGGACGTAGGGTTTTACCTCCATCAAGAGGGCCCGAACCTGGGTAAAACATCGTGTTCCTTGCCTCCTGTTACCATCCGGCCTAGACGCACAGTTCGGGACCCCCTACCCGAGATCCGCCGGTTTTGACACCGACACCATGTGTCGTGCCAGACGGGCCGTGTTGTACTCCCGATGCCCGGGCGTGTGGGGGTGCGACGCGAACGCGGCAGGCCTTTTCCTTTTACCAGCAATGTGCTCGTGCATTGCGACGGATCCAAAGTAGTAGAATAGTAGTATTTGTTCACAAACTTGAAAGAAATCACTATTGTTTTGATATACTCCTAATATATTACTCCCTGTGTACCTAAATATTTGTCTTTTTTGAGATTTCAAATGGACTATCACATATGGATTATATAGACATATTCTAGTGTTTCTAGCAAGATGCCCGCGTGTTGCACGAAGTTGATGGAAAAGGTAAGCACAACTTATAAATTGACGGATGGAGTACTAGTTACAGTGATGCATATAATTAAGCAAAGGGATCGCACATGTCGGTATTGACTGGAACGAGAATGCAATAGCACAATAAGAATTAAGGCCACGATGATGCGATCGCGGTGGTGGTTACAGAAGTCAATAAGAAAGATGGATCCACGAACGTACGACCTCCTGCTCCTCAACTTAGTGCGCCGGGCCACCGACCGGTGGCTAAGGAGCGGCGGCTTTTGTGGCGAGGTGGAGGTGCTTCTCAGCAAAGGCATCCAAGGCTTCCAGCCGATTGAGGAAGGCCAACGTCATAGCGTCCTCACTGGCCTTGTAGATACCTATGTACACGATTTCCTCGTACATGTGGATGTGTAGGTCGACGAATTCTTGCTGGGCAAGGCGCCTCACGGCGAGCGCGACCTCCAGGTGGACATTCTTCGTGGCGTCGGCGGGCAGTCGCAGGGCCACCAGTGCTTGAAACAGGTTTCGTCCATGGAGGCCGATTAGGGTGGCAGGCAATGAGGATCCCGGGCGCGCGGGCTGGAGGAGTACGATGATGTCATCCGCGAGCTTCTTGAGGATGGTGAACTTGTTGCTGGTGGCAACAATCATCTGGTCCAATTGAGAGTCGTAGTTGGCGTCGAAGGCGGCCATCCACCAGCCGGTCTCCAACACCGTCTAGAGACGATCCTCGGCGCCATGCCGCAGGCCGGCGTCATGGACCATTTGGCGCAGCCGCTGGCCGCTCATGAGCATCGCCGCCATGGGTCTGGAGTGAGCTCTTTTGCGCTTAGTGTAGGTGCTTAGGCAAATGCTTAGGTGCGTACGATGTGGTAGATGCATTGGAATGGAGGGGCGCCTTTATATGAGGGCAATGAGGGCAAACTGCGTTGCATTCACATCGTGCAGCCTCTTTTCTCGGACCTCCTCCCATTACTTCCCTCATGCATTAATTGAAGAAGGATGCATTGGCCGTTCAACATATCGGGAACCACTACTCCCTCCCTCGTCTGCACTAAAGCCATATCGGGAACTGTGCCGCCCGCTGTCAAATCGAATACTCCCTCCGTCTAGGTGAGTATTAAGCCATCTTACGAAAACCAAATAGTAAACACATAGGCGTGGTGCATTAACTCTCACGTTGTTTCTTATTTTTTGACATAAATAGAGGAATCAACCAAGAAGAGATGTGGAGCTTGTATGCTTTTAATGACTTGAGACTATCAAACATGACATGCAGTGGTCAGTTCGTTGCACAAGAACAAATACAACCCATGTCAGCACACACACATCTTATATAGCATCACATCCAATGGCTATAAAAGATGACTGAGACCAAATTATATCTCATCTAAATGAGTTCTAGCAAAACTGTATTAATAGTACTTAGTACTCCTGTGCCATGTATCATATATTAGTATCATGTAGTACTTTATTTATTTATGAGGTATCCAGATGGCACTGCACCGCCAAGAAAAGAGGGTAACGTCAAAATTATGGACTACTTTTTTGAGTATGTTGGTAAGGTCCGGTCATAGTCACTTGTTGAAATCTCTAAAAAGACAAATACTCCCTCCGTCCGGAAATACTTGTCATTAAAATGGATAAAAGGAAATGTATCTAGACATATTTTAGTTTTAGATACATCTCTTTTTATCCATTTTGATGACAAGTATTTTCGGACGGAGGGAGTAGAAAATAGAGTTGGTGATGATGGTGTGCGTGCCATCCTGCAATATAGGCTGTCGGATTTATATCTAACGGATAGGAAAGATACTATGGCAATTTTGCAAAAATATAGCCACACGTCTCTCCATGTTCGCAAATAAGGCCTTCCCTCGTTCAACCTTTTCGCTCACAAGATAAACTACTCATACAAATGCATCTTGATGTTCTGTGCAACGCATGGGCAGCTAGGTTATTTCTTTTAAAATAGTTGTTGCGATAATTGGGTTGAAGTGATATATTTTATGTCTGCCCCAAATGATTTCAGATTCACTAGTAGTAACAAAGAAAAGGTTGCCTTGTTAATTAACAGAAAACAGGGTGAAAACTATCACATGAGGCCAGTAAAAATAAGGCACACTGGGTTCATCGTCATCGTCACTACAGCTGTGCGCACGCGAGAAGTCTACATATCGAGGGGGCTACCGAGCGAGGCACTGAGACACAATGTTTGAGAGAGAAACCAATTGACAGATTATGATCAGATCGAGTTGTCACCCTTCTGCTGTCATTGTTGGGGGGGAGGGAGAGAAAGACGTATCGAGAGTGTGCGTGGTAGGCACAGAGGCACAACTAGCGAGTGTGTGTGTGTGTGTTTGAAAGAGGAGTAGATAGATTATTACCAAGATTGATGTGCCACCCTACTACTTCGTTGTCGGGTAGTGTGTGTGTGTATGTTTGAGAGAGAAGCCAGTCAATAGATTAGTATCAAGATCGAGGTGTCACCCTACTCCTTCGGTGTTGGGAAGTGTGGGTGTGGGGGGGGCAGTGACACTCACATATCTCTACTCTTATAAAAATGGAGTTGGTGATGATGGTGTTCCTGCCATCCTGCAATATATGCCATCCAATTTATATCTGACGGTCAGGAAGGAAACTATGGCAATTTTGCAAAAATATACCCACACCTCTCTCCGCATTTGCAAATAAGGCATTCCCTCGTTCATCCTTTTCTCCCACAAGATAAACTTCTCATACAAATGCATCTTGATGTTTCGTGCAACGCATGGGCATCTTGCTAGTAGGGAGAAGAAGTTTGTGTGACACATATCTAGCTATATTAAGGGATAGGTAGATAGCATATGTGTGAGAGACATTAGAGGCTGTGGGTGGGCAGAATTAAAGGGGTGGGCGTGTTAGACATAGAGAGTGTGTGTGTTTCTGTGTGAGAGACTTGTAGGACGGGGTCGAAAGACGAATTTAACCCTGACGGAGGGAGAGAAATACACGAAGTGCGCGTGTGTGATTCCGATGCCCACAGGGAAATGAGATATGTATGTATGTGAGAGAGATTGCACAATTCATTCACGTATCACTATCTAGCGATCGTGGACGTGCATCGCTTGAACATAAGTTAATATCTACTTCGTATCGTGGCCAAAGGTACAATATCGATTCAATGCTATAAAGATTGGACACTCACATATCACATTTTTTTCTATTTAAATAAGCCTTTGTAGTTGTGCATGCCAAAGTTGCAGTGATGTTTCTTCAAACAACCAATGTAGCTATCATGAACATGCACCATTGTTACTCTTGCATTCAAATTCATTAGTCTTGGATGATTTAAGTTTCTATTTTGAAGTAATATATGTAATATTCATATATGAATTCAACGGGTACGCAATTTATGAAATGGAGGCTATGTAATCATATGAGGTAACAGTTTTAAGTAGCTGACTACAATATCCATTTCTTTTTGTGCGCCTCTACACTAACACGTCAATTCATTATGTTTAAAGTAAATAACCAATGGCACTAAATTATCTATTTACACGAGAAATACATAGGTTGAGCGTTTGATCCCTTTTTTGTGAACGCGCCACTACACTTGTACGATTGGTCGCGCCCGTGTGAACGTCCAAGTTATCGGCGCATCATCCCGAGTTATTGTGTTTTTTCTGGGGTGGACTTCACACCAGTTATTAACTGCTGACGCGTGCCCCGTGTACACAGTCTAGCATGACCTTCCTGCTAGCACGGTCCAAAATTAGTTGAAACTGGATACGAACGAACCCGCGGGCGACAAAATCTCCCGCCTCCTTCTAAAATTTCCGCCACCTTAGTCTTTAGCATGCGAAATCCCCCTTTTGTCCTTGATGCACGGAGACCAACAGTTACAATACCACCCTCATCTACATGATAGGTCGGGGCTGCTTTCGTAACTTCCGGTTCCCCCACTACACGGCACCCCCATTTCCCCTTCCCCTCCCACAAAAACGACTAACTCCACAGCACCAGAGCATCTTACATCATGCCGTCCGTACTTCATCGCCCTTTCTCCCCTCCCCTCTCGAAACCCTAGACTGCTCATCCACCGGCGTACCATAGCCCATTCACTGCTAGCGGCGTCCACCTCGCCGGATCTACTTCTGCGGCCGCATCTACCCCTCCCACCTCCCCTAGAAACAAGTAGACTGCTCATCCACCACTGTACCAAAGCCCATTCAGTGCCGGCCTTGTCCACGGCGCCGGATCTGCTTCGCCGGTACTCTCGTCAACCGGCGCGCATCTGCAGCGGCTCATTCGTACTCCCCACCGAAGACGCTTCGTCCACACTCCCCGGAGCCGCCCTACCGACGCCCCCGTCGACGGCCTCTGATCCTCTTGGCGACACCTTCCTCAACCCTACCGAAGCCGCTTCGCCGACACCTTCCTCAACCCTACCGGAGTAGCTTCGCCTATAGCATTCTCAACCCTACCGGGGCCGCTTTGCCAACTCACAAGTCCACGACCTCAGATCCTCTTCCTCGCACCCTCATCCAACCTACCGGAGCAGCTTCTGACGCCCCATCCACGGCCGCAGATCCGCATCGTCGACACCACCCTTAACCCAACCATCGGAGCAGCTTCTGATGCCCCGTCCACGGCCACAGATCCGCATCATCGACACCATCCTTAACCCAACCACCGGAGCAGCTTCACCTACGCCCTCGTCCACGACCATAGATCCGCTTTGCCCACACCGTAGTCCACCCTACCAAAGCCGCTCCACAAACACCCTACTCGACACTTCTAGATCTCCTTACCGGACACCGACGGCCAGTGCAACGTCATCACCCTCGACATTTCTAACCTGATTCCCACAGTCTGGAGAGATGCCAAGCACCCGCCACGGCCTAGGTACTTATCACCTTTAAACCCGTCCAACATCACCTGCCCGATGTACTTCAAATATACTAACCGGTCGCTGTTACCTGTTATGCAGCTGGCAAAAACTACAAGGACGATGTTTCTTATGGATCTAATAGCTTGGCCAACCAAGATCCTGGACTGAGGCATTGCTATGATCTTGTAAGCGCGTCTCTCTCTCTCTTGTATTGTTCTGTGCCTGCCTGCGTGCTTTGCTAGGATTTTCAACCAGTAATCCCTTTGTGCAGACAATGATTTCTACTACTGGCTACTAAATTAGACATGTAGATGTCATACATGATACTACCTCCTACCTCTGTTCCTAAATATAAGTCTTTCTAGAGATTCCACTATAGGCTACATACGGAGCAAAATGAGTGAATCTACACTCGGAAATGCATCTATATACATCTGTATGTGGTCCATACTGGAATTTCTACAAATACATATATTTAGGAACAGGGGCAGTATATTACACAAAATCATAGATGGCATGTAGGAATTCCAGTGCACTACATTAGGCTCCCTTAGAGTGCCTGCTAGTCCAGCATACAGAGTCATGGCTAGTTCATGGTACGCACACAATCGTTAATTGGTGGTTTAAATATGCGCAAGGGATATGCAATGTAGTATCATGTAGAGATGTCTGAAATTAGCCGTGTCAACTTGCAGATAGGGTTACACAATGAAGAAGTACAAGATGTATGTGGCAATTTCATGGAACATCGCAAAAAAAGGAGAGGTAGCGGTGAGCCTATACAGTGTGCCATGGTACATCACTCCTCCATTGCAATCATCATGACATGGTATTTGTATGCCAGTTCTATTAGCCAAGTTTCTTAGGGACAATTATTACGAGTTATCCTAAGAAAATAAGCACCTGTGAATATAAGCTCCATGTAATAAGACAACTAGTTCTTTTCATTGCATTTTCAGCTTATCTTTGGTATGATCAGTGGAAAGTCTAGATTGCATTATATTTTTTTCATTTTGCTGTCCATATGGAAGTTAATTTGACTTGCAAACATCACAAATTGAACCCAGTGCAGTAATTAATATGATAGGAAAACAGACCATCACTATTTGCTCAAAATGCAAATACAAAGATACCATCTACTTGGCACAATCTACTTGGGTCAATGTTTTCCATAGAGATCCCATTGCCTAATTTAAACGAAGAACGCATGACCCACATTTAGATGAAGAACAATTATTTATTGAAATTCGATGGTTCAAGTGGCTAGTTATTATTGTATAGCAGCACCACCTGAAAGCATCATATAGCAGCATCAGCAGCTCATAGCAACTCATCATACAGCAGCAGCAGTCTGCAATTCATCATATACCAGCAGCAGCTCATAGCAATTCATCATATAGCAGCAGCAGGAGTAGCTTGTAGCAACTCATCATATAGCAGCAGCAGGAGTAGCTTGTAGCAACTCATCATATAGCAGCAGCAGCAGCTCATAGCAATTCATCATATAGCAGCAGCAACTCATCATACAGCAGCAGTAGCTCATAGCAATTCATCATATAGCAGCAGCAGGAGCAGCTCATAGCAATGCATCATATAGCAGCAGCAGAAGCAACTCATAGCAATTCATCGTATAGTGGATCAGAATGAAAATTTGGCAAAAAATCAGAGGAGATCCTCACCTTGTTGGATGAGCTCATCCTTCAACAGCACCTCAAGGCCATGGCCTGGGAGGAGGGGAGGGGGGATAAGGTGCCTTCTGCCACAGTGTGGCATCAGCCGTAGTTGTGCAGTGCCCGCCGGAGTAGTGCGTTGGACGAACCGCAGTGGAGCAGCTGCTGGAGACCATGAGAATGAGGGGCGGCGCCAGAGGGAGGAGAAGCCAGGGAGATTTGCCCCTACCCACCGGCCATGTAGCCTAGCTAGACATAGCATCGTCGAGGACAAGGCCAGATGGGACCAGTGGCGACGGCTCGCCGGAGGAACCGTAGTGCTGCAGGCAGGGGATCAAGGTAGAGCGAAAGGGGAGAGGAGATGCAAGCGGGCAGGGCAATGAATGCTTGCGTGTTTGTTTTTACTTGAGGGTCGGGTGTGACACGGGCGTCAGCAGTTGCATTTTGAGTGTAATATAGGCAGACAACAGAGTCATTTCACTATTCCCCTTCCCTTCAATTTTTAGTGAGGTTCTACCCGAAACACCCCCCTCCAAAGCGAAATTAGTTAAGCCCAAGCCCATAACTCAAAAATGACTTATTTACATCTTTTATGGCTTATTTTGACAATATGCCCTAAAAAGGCGGAATCGAACTGGCCCTTAACCTGCAATTCAATTGTGCGTGCAATGATGAATCACTCATGCCTGCTATCTGTACATTTAGGCATCATCATACATGGCATAACCTAATACATGTGCATTCCATTGTAGAATCTGGAATATGCAATGTTTATGTTAGTTCATACGTTGCACATGATGTTTAAATGCCCCTTAAATCTGGTCAGTCAAGTGATGGTCTTTAAGCCTCCTTCTTTGCTTCTTTTCTTGATATGTAATATTTGCTCACACATCTGTTCAATTGCTTGTTTGCATCAGCCAGCCATACTAGGACTGTTTGCTTTGATCACTTGCTGTTCTTGACATAACACTCTAACAGAGCTTGTCAACGATTTAAACACTAAGGGCTGCTGTAGTGGGGCCTTGTCTAACTCATAGGTGACATAAAGGTTTGGTTGTACACTACAGTAGGCTCTCCAAGAGTACCTGGAGATCCAGTTCGAAGGTATGCCTAGTTTTTACATAGTGCAGACATAGTAAATGCTCATTTCATTGTGTGCAAGTGCAAGAGATGCGGCATATTTCATTATGTGGTGTTGTTTTGTTATAATCTCATTATTTTGTGTTCACGGACTGGAAAGTATGCATATTTATCTTCCAAGGAGACGAGTAACTAGTTTGTGTCACCTTGCAGAGGGGGTGCAGTGAAGATAAGATTGAGGATTTCCAAGTACAAGATGTTAGGAGGAGCCTTGCAAGAGAAGTAGGAGCTGCGCTGAGCCTCTTCAACCTGCTAAGCTAAGTCACTGTATGCAACTCAACAGTTCAATTCCTTGTTTGTTTCAGGCATAGTTAATTTTTCTCTTTTCAATTGCTTTATTTGTCCTCAGTTAATCAAATGCCCAAATAATCATGCCTAATGTTCGGTACTTGTATCACTATTAGTTGACATAATTAAAGGCCTTACCATTTAATTACTCTGCCGAAGTGTGCCTGAAGCTTTGAAGTCTATTAACCAACTATTATTGCATGAGGCTCACAATCTAGTTTATACTACGGTAATGATTGCATAGTTTTGCCTGTTGTAGTATGTTTGTATGAAACCCTCTGTTGTTCATTATGCTCCCTAAGACTTTAATTGAGGCACAGAATGGCCAACTGCTTGCTTACTTATACGCAACATGCTGTCTAAATTTGTAACTTGTCTGTGTTTTCGATTGGGCCCCAACATCATGCTCCTCTGGTGAGCTAAGAGGGATTTCTGTATGCAGGCTGCACAGACTATCTTTTTTATAATTTTTAAAATATCATCTGCTTATGCTTCATGACGTGTAACATTTTTTTTGAAAGTGACGTGTAACATTATTGTTAGTCCTGTTTTGCCATGTAGTACAAAATAGTGTCTTGTTCACTTCACTGTTGTAACTATATTTTTGCCCTAGTCATGTGTACTTACACAAACATTTCAGGATGAAGTGACATCAACACAAAGATCTGCGAGCAGTGCGACTTGGCCGTTACCGAATGATTATGGATTGGAATTAGAATGTGATGATGTTCTCGAGCATCAACTAGAGGTGGCAAGACAACATGTACATGATTGCCAACATATAATCAACAAGTTGAGACTGGACATGCAGGTATTAGATGCACGAGTCAAAAATGAAACAAGACACTGAGGTAACCATGAAGGAATTGGAGATTTTGCAGTCTGAAATTTGTGCTATCTGAATCCGACCAATCATATTTTCTGAAGAGATTATAGTTCAAATGGAGTTAAGTTGATGCGCGTCCATGATGTATGAGCTGTATTTGCCTAGTGGGTATAATTGGCTATAATTTCTTTATTGTATAGTATAGGATTATTCTACCTTTCTATGCCTTGATCTCTTTGTTGTAATAGTGCAGGCTTTTTAGAGTTGATAGTATTGAGTAGGATAATTCTTTGAATATGCTATATCATTCAAACGGGGGCCAATTCGCCCGATCATGGCCCTTCATGGGCCGTCGGATCCATGGGCCTTCTACGTCTCGTAGGATCCATGGGCCTTCTATGTCTCGTAGGATCCATGGGCCACCGGCTCATTTATGGGTCTTGTACGGGCCTTTAATGGGCCGTAGACGGGCCTTTAATGGAAATCGTACGTTTTATGGGCTGACCATAACGAGCCATTAATAGGCCGTATTTGGTGATGCTATGAAAATGGCCCAACAGACTAACGGTCCACAAACGGGCCAACTGTAACGACGGGCTGAATTTGGCCCACAAACAGAAAATGACAGTAACGGGCCGTAAGTAACCGAATGCTGCAAATGAGCCCAAGAATAAATGGGCCCTCAGAAGGCCGAAAGTTAACTTGGGATGGAAACAGCCCAACGGAATAACGGGCCGTTAATGGGTATAAAGTGATACACTGTTCATTACGGGCCAGTTTCACCACGGGCCATTAATGGGTGTAAAGTAATACACTGTTCATTACGGGCTAGTTTCAGCACGGGCCGCTAATGGGCCAAGAGTTAAAAAAGGGCCTCATATGGGCCGAAAGATGTCATGGGCTATACATGGGCCAGAAGTGAAAACGGGCTGGAATCATATTGGACGGCCCAGATGACGCTACTGGGCCTAATTCGGATAGGGCGTAACGGGTTGGGTTAGCGAGCTGTAAATGGGCTATATGCGAACAGGCCATTAACAGGCTTTCCATGGGCCGGCCCACCAGCTTTTGACCAAGTCAAATGGGACGGCCTTTTCACAGGAATGGGCCACTGTTTGGCCATGCCACGTGTCAACGTATCATAGGCGCCTTCTGTCCAGTGAGTGGATGACATCTGTCCCAACGATGAGCCGACACGTGTTTCCTCTACCAGTGATGATTTTACACATGGAAAATCCCCATTGGTCGGGGCTGTTAACGGGTTATCGGATCCAAAACCCGACCCGACAGCTTAACGGCGTTCCGTTACGGTGTATGCCACGTGTCGGTCACCCTTGACGAAAGCATTTCTGTGACGCGCGATTTATTGTCATGGAAGTGGACACTTCCGTGATGATAATTTTGGTAATGTCATGGAACACTTCTACGACAGCGCAGGTATGACTGTCTTGATTCTGTCATAAATTTGTCATGGATGTACATGCATGACAAAAAAGTGACCTACTGTGACAAACACGTATCATCATGGAAGTGTATTTTTTTGTAGTGAAACCACAGTTCATAAGGTGTCATCTCGACGGATTTAGATGGTGCCCTATTTAACGTGAATGCAGCTGTCTCTAAAGCATAACCCCAAAACGATAGCGGTAAATCAGTGAGAGACATCATAGATCGCACCATATCTAGTAAAGTACGATTACGACGTTCGGACACACCATTACGTTGTGGTGTTCTAGGTGGCGTGAGTTGCGAAACTATTCCGCATTGTTTCAAATGAAGTCCAAAGTCATAACTCAAATATTCGCCTCCACGATCAAATCATAGAAACTTGATTTTATTGTTACCATGATTTTCCACTTCACTCTGAAATTCTTTGAACTTTTCATATGTTTCAGACTTATGTTTCATTAAGTAGATATACCCATATCTCCTTAAATCATCTGTGAAGGTGAGAAAATAGCGATATCCTCCGCGAGCTTCAATGTTCATTGGACCACATACATCAGTATGCATGATTTCCAATAACTCTGTTGCTCGCTCCATTGTTCCAGAGAACGGAGTTTTAGTCATCTTGCCCATGAGGCATGGTTCGCAAGTACCAAGTGATTCATAATCAAGTGATCCCAGAAGTCCATCAAAATGGAGTTTCTTCATGCGCTTTACACCAATATGACCTAAACGCCAGTGCCACAAATAAGTTGCACTATCATTATCAACTCTCCATCTTTTGGCTTCAATACTATGAACATGTGTATCACTACTATCAAGATTTAGTAAAAATAGACCGCTCATCAGGGGGCATGACCATAAAAGATATTACTCATATAAATAGAACAACCATTATTCTCTGATTTAAATGAATAACCGTCTCGCATCAAACAAGATCCAGATATAATGTTCATGCTCAACGCTGGCACCAAATAACAATTATTTAGGTCTAATACTAATCCCGAAGGTATATGTAGAGGTAGCGTGCCAACGCCGATCACATCGACTTTGGAACCATTTCCCACGCGCATCGTCACCTCGTCCTTAGCCAATCTTCACTTAATCCGTAGCCCCTGTTTCGAGTTTCAAATGTTAGCAACTGAACCAGTATCAAATACCCAAGCACTACTGCGAGCATTAGTAAGGTACACATCAATAACATGTATATCAAATATACCTTTCACTTTGCCATCCTTCTTATCCGCCAAATACATGGGGCAGTTCTGCTTCCAGTGACCAGTTCCTTTGAAGTAGAAGCACTCAGTCTCAGGCTTAGGTCCAGACTTGGGTTTCTTCACTTGAGCAGCAACTGGCTTGATGTTCTTCTTGAAGTTCCCCTTCTTCCCTTTACCCTTTTTCTTGAAACTGGTGGTCTTGTTGACCATCAAAACTTGATGCTCCTTCTTGATTTCTACCTCCGCAGCCTTTAGCATTGCGAAGAGCTCGGCAATCGTCTTATCCATCCCTTGCATATTATAGTTCATCACGAATCTCTTGTAGCTTGGTGGCAGTGATTGAAGAACTCTGTCAATGACACTATCATTAGGAAGATTAACTCCCAATTGAGTCAAGTGGTTGTGGTACCCAGACATTCTGAGTATATGGTCACTGACAGAACTATTCTCTTCCATCTTGCAGCTGTAGAACTTATTGGAGACTTCATATCTCTCGATCCGTCCTTGAAATATTAACTTCAACTCCTGGAACATATCATATGCTCCATGACATTCAAAACATTGTTGAAGTCCAGGTTCTAAGCCGTAAAGCATGGCACACTGAACTATCGAGTAGTCATCAGCTTTGCTCTGCCAGGTGTTCATAACATCTGGCGTTGCTCCTGCAGCGGGTTTGTCATCTAGCGGTGCTTCCAGGACGTAATTCTTCTGTGCTGCAATGAGGATAATCCTCAAGTTACGGACCCAGTCTATGTAGTTTCTACCATCATCTTTCAACTTAGCTTTCTCTAGGAACACATTAAAATTCAACTGAACAACAACACGGGCCATCTATCTACAACAACATAGACATGCAAATACTATCAGGTACTAAGTTCATGATAAATTAAAGGTCAATTAATCAAATTACTTAAGAACTCCCACTTAGATAGACATCTCTCTAATCATCTAAGTGATCACATGATCCATATCAACTAAACCTTGTCCGATCATGACGTGAGATGGAGTAGTTTTCAATGGTGAATATCACTATGTTGATCATATCTACTATATGATTCATGCTCTACCTTTCGGTCTCCAGTGTTTCGAGGCCATATCTGCGTATGCTAGGCTCGTTAAGTTTAACCCGAGTATTCCACCTGTGCAAAACTGGCTTGCACCCGTTGTATGTGAACGTAGAGCTTATCACACCCGATCATCACGTGGTGTCTCGGCACGACGAACTGTAGCAACGGTGCATACTCAGGGAGAACACTTATACCTTGAAATTTAGTGAGAGATCATCTTATAATGCTACCGCTGAACTAAGAAAAATAAGATGCATAAAGGATAAACATCACATGCAATCATTATAAGTGATATGATATGGCCATCATCATCGTGTGCCTTTGATCTCCATCTCCAAAGCATTGTCATGATCACCATCGTCACCGTCTTGACACCTTGATCTACATCGAAGCATCGTTGTCGTCTCGCCAACTATTGCTTCTATGACTATCGCTACCGCTTAGTGATAAAGTAAAGCAATTACATGGCGATTGCATTTCATACAATAAAGCGACAACCATATGGCTCCTGCCAGTTGCCGATAACTATGTTACAAAACATGATCATCTCATACAATAAAATTTAGCATCATGTCTTGACCATATCACATCACAACATGCCCTGCAAAAACAAGTTAGACATCCTGTACTTTGTTGTTGCAAGTTGATACGGTTCAAATAGCTTTGAGACGACTTTATGTAGTGGCCCTGATCTTCCACTCGCGCGGTAGAAGAAATAATTTTAGGAAGAAGTAGAAGTGTGGTGCAAAAGAACCAGTATAGCTAGACTAAATGGATGGATGGATTGTAGAGATCGGAAAGTAGTAGAAGATGCATAGGTGGTAGTTGTAGTACTAGGATAGATGGAGGGATTAAGCTAATGGCGATTAGTGGCGGCGACGGGGACGAAGTAATTAGCGATAATAAGAACTAGCAGAAGTAGATGGAGAAGAACGGGAAGCTAGCTAGATCGACTCTTGTAGATCAAGAATCAAACGACACTTGTGCCTTGGTGATCGAAGCTGCTGAAACACATGCAATTATCAAACCCTAGACAGGGGCGCAGAAGTACGGATACACATCCATCAGATGAGTTTTCTTCCTGAACTAAAACCTAGCTTTTATATGGCCATATGGCCTTTATTTATAGTAGCACGCAGGCAACCTGGGCTAAGCCCAAAACTTATGAGAACAAAAACCGGACTTGACAAAACTAAATAAACTAGGACTCGGCTAGACCAAAACTGGGAGACTTTCCATGTAACTATGAGACCTTCACGTGCATGGTTTCCTACTACCACTGCGAAGATGATTAATTCCAACGCGGGGGAGTCCAAAAGTTTGGCATGATATCTTGCTTTGGTGGTGTCGCTGTTGATTGATATTTAGCTGAACATTATATCTTCTGTCGATCTGCATGCGGCACAGGTCCAAGTATACCTACACCTCTTCTCCACATGCTATATGCTACTCCACGTTGTGTTGGTATGGCATATTTTCTAGAACCGGTCTCCCACACCTCCTTCTCAGGCGTGACCTTTTTCGATGATGCGATAATATTGGGTGCATAACTAGGCATGATTACATCATCCACCCTCCCTTCACGCGAAACCGTCCTCGGTTTCGGAGCACTCTTCAAAATTTCCATGTGGACGGCAAAGACATGATCAATCTTGATAGCATGGTTACCCATGGGTTGCAACACACGTTTGCTGCCAATATCTTAGAACACATAAGTGTTGGATCTCCCGTCATGTATAGCATTGCGATCATATTTCCACGGACGACCCAATAGCAACTGGCACACATCCATTGGCACAACATCGCAAATCACCTCATCATAATATGTGCCAATATTGAACTTTACGCGTACCTTGTGAGTCACCTTCAAACGTCCGAAGTTGTACAACCACTCAATGCAATGTGGCTGCGGATGTGGCCATGCCTTCAGTCCTAAAGCATCCACTACACGCTTGCTTATGATGTTGGTGTAGCTCCCTCCATCAATAATCAACTTGCAACACTTGTTTTTGATCCTGCATTGTGACTGAAAAATTTTCCACCGCTGTCCAGAACTTGGAATTTGATCCTCTTTAGCTCGTTGCACCATGATGCATGGCAGATCATCATAATCTAAAGGATAGAACATGATAGGATTAGATTCACTTTCCCCTTCCTTGGGCTCATCAGACTCTGAGTTAGTTTTGTCTTCGGAAACATATCCATCATTAACAAGGAGCACTCTCTTCTTGTTCGGACAATCAGTGTGTTTGTGTCCCCTACCTCCACATGTGTAACAAACAATCTCACTAGTACGCATAGCAGACTGCACACTTGAATCAGCCCTTGAAGCCACTTTGCTCGCGTCCATAGATTCTTTGCTCATCTCCTTGTGATTGGTAGCAGATGACCTATAGGATGAAGCTGGCTTGACATTATCATCGTCATGCGAATAGGAACGTCGCCCCATGCTGAAATTGGTGCAGCCTTTGGAAACTTGCTTGGCTTTGGCCCACTGTTCGGCACGCTCCGCTTGATGAAGAAGCTATTGCATATCATTATACTACATCAAATCAACACGGTCACGTATATCCTCATTCAACCCCTCAAAGAAGCGTGTCATTGTTGCATCATCAGACTCATGCACATTAGTTCTGATCATCAGAACTTGCATCCGTTGGTAATACTCATCCACCGTCATGGCTCCTTGAACAAGACGTCGAAGCTTTGTGTGTTGCTTCTTCTGAAAATAAGCTGGCACAAAGCGAGCACGCATTGTACGCTTCATCTCACGCAACGATTCTGGTCGTGCGTCATTGCGGTTGAGTTGATCCCACCAAATTAATGCATAACCTGAAAATTCAAGAGAAGCAAAACGAATCTTCCGCTCCTCGGAGTAACGGTGTGTAATGCCCCGGACACACCCGCCGGTGGTCGTTACTCCTGGCGGGATCTAGACTGGCCCCACAGATCAATACTAATCTTTTCTGCACACTTTGTCCTCACTCGTGCGCACCCGGGAGCAACTTCCCGGTCGGTCACCCATCTCGACACTACTCCAAGCTAAGCACGCTTAACTTTGGAGTTCTGTCCGAATGGGATCCCGGAAAAGAAGGAATTCCTTATTGATATGAGTAGTCTATTATCCCTAATAAGCCAGGCCATCACATACACCCCCACTCAGAGGAACCGGTGTCCTCGTCGGGCCACAGGAACGTTCCCTCTTAGCACATACGTCTATGCATCCAGTCCGGTACATGTACCATGCCGTGCGCCACAACGGGTCACAAACGTCATGAACATGACCGCGCACCTGTCCGCAAACATCCGTGTAACCGCGAGGGTCGGCTCTGATACCAACTTGTAATGCCCCGGACACACCCGCCGGTGGTCTTTACTCCTGGCGGGATCTAGACTGGCCCCACAGATCAATACTAGTCTTTTCTGTGCACTTTGTCCTCACTCGTGCGCACCCGGGAGCAACTTCCCGGTCGGTCACCCATCCTGACACTACTCCAAGCTGAGCACGCTTAACTTTGGAGTTCTGTCCGAATGGGCTCTCGAAAAAGAAGGAATTCCTTATTGATATGAGTAGTCTATCATCCCTAATAAGCCAGGCCATCACATGGTGGTTATCAAAAATCTGCTCCACACGCATCTCCCACTCAAGGTACCCCTCAGGACCGGCCTTGCCTGTGAACGAAGGTATAGTAATTTTTATTCTACCAATACCTCCATCCTCGTCCTCATTGCGGCGCCGCCTTGCTCCATCATCACGGGGACGAGCATCCTATCGTGGTCGGTGAGGCAAGTCGCCGTGAGCATCAGAACCATCCTCCGACTCAGCATCATTATCATCATTGGCAACGTCCGCGTCACGGACATGTCGAGGTGCTCGCTGCTACAGGGCATGTTGTGCCCTCGCTGGAGCAGCCGCGCTGGTTGCCCTTGCCTCTAGGCGACAGAGGGCTGCCTGCATGGCCTGGAACCCGTCGGTCATCGTCTCGTCGAGGGCCTTAATGCGGTTGTCGAAGTGCTGATATGTAGCCTTGAACATAGCACAGACACCTGGGTCCATATCGAGGCCATATTGCGGCGGCCCGTCATCCTTCCACACCTCATCCTCGTCACGCTTGCTTGCAGTTGACATCACGCCCAGTGATAAACCTGCCGCTCTCTGATACCAACTGATACGTCTCAAATAGCTTTGAGATGATTTTATGTAGTGGCCCTGATCTTTCACTCGCGTGGTAGAAGAAATAGTTTTAGGAAGAAGTAGAAGTGTAGGTGCAAAAGAACCAGTATAGCTAGACTAGATGGATGGATGGATTGTAGAGATCGGAAAGTAGTAGAAGATGCATACGTGGTAGTTGTAGTACTAGGATAGATGGAGGGATTAAGCTAATGGCGATTAGTGGCGGCGATGGCGACAGAGTAATTAGCGATAATAAGAACTAGCAGAAGTAGATGGAGAAGAACGGGAAGCTAGCTAGATCGACCCTTGTAGATCAAGAATCAAACGACACTTGTGCCTTGGCGATCGAAGCTGCCGAAACACATGCAATTATCAAACCCTAGATAGGGACGCAAAAGTACATATACACATCCATCAGATGAGTTTTCTTCTTGAACTAAAACCTAGCTTTTACATGGCCATATGGGCTAAGCCCAAAACATACGAGAACACAAACCGGACTTGACAAAACTAAATAAACTAGGACTCGGCTAGACAAAAAATGTGAGACTTTCCATGTAACTATGAGACCTTCACATGCATGGTTTCCTACTACCACTGCGAAGATGATTAATTCCAATGCGGGGGGTCCAAAAGTTTGGCATGATATCTTGCTTTGGTGGTGTCGCTGTTGATTGATATTTAGCTGAACATTGTATCTTCTGTCGATCTGCATGCGGCACAGGTCCAAGTATACCTACACCTCTTCTCCACATGCTAGCTGCTACTCCACGTTGTGCTGGTATGACATATTTTCTAGAACTGGTCTCCCACACCTCCTTCTCAGGCAAGACCTTTTTCGACGGTGCGATAATATTGGGTGCATAACTAGGCATGATTACATCACAAGTTTTACGTGGCTTCTATGGGCTGAGCAAGAACCGTTCTTACCTACGCATCAAAAACCACAACGCGGTATAGTGATTGCTTTTTGATCTTCAGAAAGAACCTTGTTCATTGAATCCAATTCAACTAAAGCTGGAGAAACAGAGACCCACTAGCCACCTGTTTGTGAAGCACGTCGGTAGAACCAGCCTCACGTAAGAGTACGCGTAATGTCGGTCTGGGCCGCTTCATCCAACAATGCCGTTGAATCAAGAATCAACTAGTGACGGCAAACAATATGTATATACCCACGCCCACAACTCCTTTGTGTTCTACTCGTGCATATAACATCTACGCATAAACCTGGCTCGGATGCCACTGTTGGGTTACGTAGTAATTTCAAAAAAAATCCTACGGACATGCAAGATCATGGTGATGCATAGCAACGAGAGGGAAGAGTTTCATCCACGTACCCTCGTAGACCGTAAGAAGAAGCGTCATGACAACGCGGTTGATGTAGTCGTACGTCTTCATGATCGACCGATCCCTAGTACCGAACGTACGGCACCTCCATGATCTACACACGTTCAGCTCGGTGACGTCCCACGAACTCATGATCCAGTAGAGATTTGAGGGAGAGTTTCGTCAGCACGACGGCGTGATGACGGTGATGATGATGCTACCGGAACAGGGCTTCGCCTAAGCACCGCTACGATATAAGCGAGGTGGATTATGGTGGAGGGGGGCACCGCACACAGCTAAAAGATCAATGATCAACTTGTGTGTCCATGGAGTGCCCCCTCCCCCGTATATAAATGAGTGGAGGAGGGGGAGGGCTGGCCCTCTCTATGGCACGCCCTAGGGAAGTCCTACTCCCTCAGGGAGTAGGATCCCCCCCTTCCAAGTAGGAGTAGGAGAGGAAGGAAGGAGGAGAGAGGGACGAAGGAAAGGGGGCCGGCCCCCTAGAAATTCGGATTGGGTTTGGGGGGCACACCTCCCTCTTTTCCCTTCCCTCTCCTCTATTCCACTAAGTCCCAATAAGGCCCATATACTCCCCGGGGGGTTCCGGTAACCTCCTGGTATTCCGCAAAAAGCCTGAACCACTTGGAATCATTCCGATGTCCAAACATAGGCTTCCAATATATCAATATTTACATCTCGACCATTATGAGACTCCTTGTCATATCCGTGATCAAATTCGGGACTCCGAACTACCTTCGGTACATCAAACACAAAAACGCATAATACCGATTGTCACCGAATGTTAAGCATGTGAACCCTATGGGTTCGAGAACTATGTAGACATGACCGAGACTCACTTCTGGTCAATAACCAATAGTGGAACCTGGATGCTCGTATTGGTTCCTACATATTCTACGAAGATCTTTATCGGTCAAACCGCATAACGGTATACGTTGTTCCCTTTGTCATCGGTATGTTACTTGCCCGAGATTCGATCGTCGGTATCTCAATACCTAGTTAAATCTCGTTATTGGCAAGTCTCTTTACTCATTCCATAATGCTACATCCCGTAACTAACTCATTAGCTACATTACTTACAAGGCTTATAGTGATGTACATTACCTCTCCGACAATCGGAGTGACAAATCCTAATCTCGATATATGCCAAATAAACAAGTACCATCGGAGACACCTATAGAGCACCTTTATAATCACCCAGTTACATTATGATGTTTGATAGCACACAAAGTGTTCCTCCGGTATTCGGGGGTTGTATGATCTCATAGTCATAGGAACATGTATAGTTATGGAGAAAGCAATAGCAACAAACTAAACGATCATCGTGCTAAGCTAACGGATGGGTCAAGTCAATCACATCATTCTCTAATGATGTGATCCCATTAATCAAATGAAAAGTCGTGTCTATGGTTAGGAAACATAACCATCACTGATTCAACGAGCTAGTCAAGTAGAGGCAAACTAGTGACACTATGTTTGTCTATGTATTCACACATGTACTAAGTTTTCGGTTAATACAATTCTAGCATGAATAATAAACATTCATCATGATATAAGGAAATATATAAATAATAACTTTATTATTGCCTCTAGGGCATATTTCCTTCAGATCGGACATGGTTTAGTTGATATGGATCACGTGATCGTTTAGATAACTCGAGGGATGTCTATCTAAGTGGGAGTTCTTAAGTAATATTATTAATTAAATTTAATTTATCATGAACTTAGTCCTGATAGTTTTTGCATATCAATGGCTCGTGCTACCGTTCCTTTGAATTTTAATGCTTTCCTAGAGAAAGCTAAGTTGAAAGATGATGGTAGAAACTACATGAACTGGGTCCATAACTTGAGGATTATCCTCATTGCTGCACAGAAGAATTATGTCCTTGATGCACCACTAGGTGACAAGCCCCCTCCCGCTAATGTAGACGCTTTGAATGTCTGGTAGACGCGGTCTGATGACTACTCTATAGTTCAGTGTGTTATGCTCTACAGCTTAGAATCGGGACTTCAAAGACGTTTTGAATGTCATGGACCATATGAGATGTTCTAGGAGTTGAAGTTAATATTTCAATCAAATGCCTGAGTTGAGAGATATGAAGTCTCCAACAAGTTCTATAGCTTCAAGATGAAGGAGAACAGTTCTGTCAGTGAACACATACTCAGAATGTCTGAGTACCATAGCCACTTGACTTAGCTGGGAGTTAATCTTCTAGATGATAGTGTTATTGACAGAGTTCTTCAATCACTGCCACCAAGCTACAAAGGCTTCGTGATGAACTATAATTTGCAAGGGACGGTTAAGACAATTCCCGAGCTCTTCCCTATGCTTAAAGCTACGGAGGTATAAATCAAGAAAGAGCATCAAGTGTTGATGGTTGACAAGACCACTAGTTTCAAGAAAAGGGCAAGGGAAAGAAGGGGAACTTCAAGAAGAATGGCAAGCAAGTTGTCACTCCCAGGAAGAAGCCCAAGTATGGACCCATGCCTGAAACTGAGTGCTTCTACTACAAAGGGACTGGTCACTGGAAGCGGAACTGCCCCAAGTATTTGGCGGACAAGAAGGATGGCAAAGTGAACAAAGGTATATTTGATATACATGTTATTGATGTGTACCTTACTAATGCTCGTAGTAGCGCCTGGGTATTTGATACTGGTTTTGTTGCACATATTTGCAACTCGAAACAGGGGCTACGGATTAAACGAAGATTAGCTAAGGACGAGGTGACGATGCGCGTCGAGAATGGTTCCAAGGTCAATGTGATCGCCGTTGGCACGCTACCTCTACATCTACCTTTAGGATTAGTTTTAGACCTGAATAATTGTTATTTGGTGCCAGCGTTGAGCATGAACATTACATCTGGATCTTGTTTGATGCGAGACGGTTATTCATTTGAATTAGAGAATAATGGTTGTTCTACTTATATGAGTAATATCTTTTATGGTCATGCACCCTTGAAGAGTGGTCTATTTTTGTTGAATCTCAGTCGTGGTGATACACATATTCATAATATTGACGTCAAAAGATGCAAAGTTGATAATGATAGTGCAACTTATTTGTGGCACTGCCGTTTAGGTCATATTGCTATAAAGCGCATGAAGAAACTCCATGCGGATGGACTTTTGGAATCACTTGATTATGAATCGTCTGATACTTGCAAAACATGCCTCATGGGCAATATGGACTAAAACTCAGTTCTTCAGAACAATGGAGCGAGCCACTAACTTATTGGAAATAATACATACCGATGTATGCGGTCCGATGAGTGTTGAGGCTCACGGCGGGTATCATTATTTTCTGTCCTTCACAGATGATTTGAGCAGATATGGGTATATCTACTTAATGAAACACAAGTCTGAAACATTTGAAAAGTTCAAAGAATTTCAGAGTGAAGTGGAGAATCATCGTGACAAGAAAATAAATTTTCTACGATCTGATTGCGGAGGCGAATATTTGAGTTACGAGTTTGGCCTTCACTTAAAACAATGTGGAATAGTTTCACAACTCACGCCACCTGGAACACCACAGCGTAATGGTGTGTTCGAATGTCATAACCGTACTTTATTATATATGGTGCGATCTATGATGTCCCTTACCGATTTTCCACTATCGTTTTGGGGTTTTGCATTAGAGACAGCTGCATTCATGTTAAATAGGGCACCATCTAAATCTGTTGAGACGACACCGTATGAATTGTGGTTTGGCAAGAAACCTAAGCTGTCGTTTCTTAAAGTTTGGGGATGTGATGCTTATGTGGAAAAGCTTCAGCCTGATAAGCTCGAACCCAAATTGGAGAAATGCGTCTTCATAGGATACCCAAAAGAAACTGTTGGGTACACCTTTTATCACAGATCTGAAGGCAAGATCTTTGTTGCTAAGAATGGATCCTTTCTAGAGAAGGAGTTTCTCTCAAAAGAAGTGACCGGGAGGAAAGTAGAACTTGATGAGGTAATTGTACCTTCTCTCAAATTGGAAAGTAGCTCATCACAGAAAACTATTCCCGTGATGCCTACACCAACTAGTGAGGAAGCTAATGATGATAATCATGAAACTTCAGAGCAAGTTACTACCGAACCTTGTAGGTCAACCACAGTACGTTCCGCACCAGAGTGGTATGGTAATCCTATTCTGGAAGTCATGTTACTAGACCATGACAAACCTACGAACTATGAGGAAGCGATGATGAGCCCAGATTCCGCGAAATGGCTTGAGGACATGAAATCTGAGATGGGATCCATGTATGAGTACAAAGTGTGGACTTTGGTTGACTTGCTCGATGATCGGCAAGTCATAGAGAATAAATAGATCTTTAAGAAGAAGATTGACGTTGATGGTAATGTTACTATCTACAAAGCTCTACTTGTTGCGAAAGGTTTTCAACAAGTTCAAGGAGTTGACTACAATGAGACCTTCTCACCCGTAGCAATGCTTAAGTATGAACGAATCATGTTAGAAATTGCCGCATTTTATGATTATGGAATTTGGCAAATGGACGTCAAAACTACATTCCATAATGGATTTCTGAAAGAAGAGTTGTATATGATGCAACCAGAAGGTTTTGTCGATCCTAAAGGTGCTAACAAAGTGTGTTAGCTCTAGCGATCCATTTATGGACTGGTGCAAGCATCTCGGAGTTGGAATATATGCTTTGATGAGGTGATCAAAGAATATGGTTTTATACGGAATTTTGGAGAAGCCTGTATTTACAAGAAAGTGAGTGGGACCTCTGTAGCATTTCTAATATTATATGTGGATGACATATTGTTGATCGGAAATGATAATGAATTTCTGAATAGCATAAAAGGATACTTGAATAAGAATTTTTCAATGAAAGACCTCGGTGAAGCTGCTTATATATTGGGCATCAACATCTATAGAGATAGATCAAGACGCTTGATTGGACTTTCACAAAGCACATACCTTGATAAAGTTTTGAAGAAGTTCAAAATGGACCAGGCAAAAAAAGGATTCTTGCCTGTATTACAAGGTGTGAAGTTGACTCAGACTCAATGCCCGACCACTGCAAAAGATAGAGAGAAAATGAAAGGTGTTCCCTATGCTTCAGCCATAGGCTCTATCATGTATGCAATGCTGTGTACCAGACCTGATGTGTGCCTTGCTATAAGTTTAGCAGGGAGGTACTAGAGTAATCTTGGAGTGGATCACTGGACAGCGGTCAAGAACATCCTGAAATACCTGAAAGGACTAAGGATATGTTTCTCATTTATGGAGGTGACAAAGAGCACATCGTAAATGGTTATGTCGATGCTAGATTTGACACTGATCCGAATGACTCTAAGTCTCAAACCGGATACGTATTTATATTGAATGGTGGAGCTGTCAGTTGGTGCAGTTCCAAGCAATACGTCGTGGAGGGATCTACATGTGAAGCGGAGTATATAGCTGCTTCGGAAGCAGCGAATGAAGGAGTCTGGATGAAGGAGTTCATATCCGATCTAGGTGTAATACCTAGTGCATCGGGTCCAATGAAAATCTTTTGTGACAATACTGGAGCAATTGCCTTGGCGAAGGAATCCAGCTTTCACAAGAGAACCAAACACATCAAGAGACGCTTGAACTCCATCTATGATCAAGTCAAGGAGGGAGACATAGAGATTTGCAAAATACATACGGATCTGAATGTGGCAGGCCCGTTGACTAAGCCTCTTCCACGAGCAATACATGATCAGCACCAAGACTCCATGGGTGTTAGAATCATTACAATGTAATCTAGATTATTGACTCTAGTGCAAGTGGGAGACTGAAGGAAATATGTCCTAGAGGCAATAATAAAGTTGTTATTTATATTTCCTTATATCATGTTAAATTTTTATTATTCATGCTAGAATTGTATTAACCGGAAACTTAGTACATGTGTGGATACATAGACAAAACACAGTGTCCCTAGTATGCCTCTACTAGACTAGCTCGTTAATCAAAGATGGTTAAGTTTTCTAACCATAGACATCTGTTGTCATTTGATGAATGGGATCACATCATTAGGAGAATGATGTGATGGACAAGACCCATCTGTTAGCTTAGCATAATGATCGTTAAGTTTTATTACCATTGTTTTCTTCATGACTTATACATATTCCTTTGACTATGAGATTATGCAACTCCGGATATCGGAGGAATGCCTTGTGTGATATCAAACATCACAACGTAACTGGGTGATTATAAAGATGCTCTACAAGTATCTCCGAAGGTGTTTATTGGGTTGGCATAGATCGATATTAGGATTTGTCACTCCGAGTATCAGAGAGGTATCTCTGGGCACTCTCGGTAATGCACATCAGGATAAGCCTTGCAAGCAATGTAAATAATGAGTTAGTTGCGGGATGATGCATTACAGAACAAGTAAAGAGACTTGCCGGTAACGAGATTGAACTAGGTATGAAGATACTGACGATCGAATCTCGGGCAAGTAACATATCAATGACAAAGGGAATGACATATGTTCTCATTACAATTTGACCGATAAAGATCTTCGCAGAATATGTAGGAACCAATATGAGCATCCAGGTTCCGCTATTGGTTATTGACCAGAGAGGTGTCTCATACATGTCTACATAGTTCTCGAACCCGTAGGGTCTGCATGCTTAACGTTCGATGACGATTTGTATTATATGAGTTATGTGATTTGGTGACTGAATGTTGTTCGGAGTCCCGGATGAGATCACGAACATGACGAGGAGTATCGAAATGGCCGAGAGGTAAAGATTGATATATTGGATGATAGTATTTGGACACCAGAAGTGTTTTAGAATGTATCGGGTACATATCGGAGTACCGGGGGGTTACCGGAACCCCCCCGGGGAAGATATGGGCCATATGGGTCATAGGAGGGAGGCACACCAGCCCACAAAGGGGTGGCGCGCCCCCCACAAGGGAGGAGTCCGAATTGGACAAGAGGAGGGTGCGGCGCCCCCCTTTCCTTCTCCCTCTCTCTCCTTCCCCCTTTCCCCCTCCGGTAAAAGGAAGGGGGGCGAATCCTACTAGGAGCCCAAGTAGGACTCCTCCTACTTGGGGCGCGCATAGGGCTGGCCTCCTCCCCCCTCACTCCTTTATATACGGGGGTGGGGAGCTTCTAACACACATCAATTGTTTCAATCCGTGTGTGGCGCCCCCCTTCCACAGTTTACGCCTCCGGTCATATTCACGTAGTGCTTAGGCGAAGCCCTGCGCGGATCACTTCACCATCACCATCACCACGCCGTCGTGCTAACGGAACTCTCCCTTGACACTATGTTGGATCAATAGTTCGGGGGACGTCATCGAGCTGAACGTGTGCAGAACTCGGAGGTGCCGTACGTTCGGTGCTTGGTCGGTTGGATCGAGAAGACGTTTGACTACATCGACTGCGTTAAGCAAATGCTTCCGCGTTCGGTCTACGAGGGTACAGTGTCACACTCTCCCCCTCTCGTTGTTGTGAGCCTCCTAGATAGATCTTGCGTGAATGTAGGAATTTTTTTAAAATTGCATGCTACGTTCCCCACACTCCATGGGAGCTGTTTAATCTCAGACACTCCAGCCTTAGAGGTACTGTTGAGAGGGCATTTGGAGCTCTGAAGAACAAGTTTAAGATCCTAAATCAGAAGCCATTCCACACTTTCCCCACCCAGGTTAAGCTTGTACTTGCTTGTTGCATTATGCATAACTGGATCCTGCAATGTGGTTGTGATGAACTGGTGCCTGAGGAGGAAGATGTGATGCCTAAAGATGTTGTCAACTCCAGCCATGGTGTGGAGGCATTTCACAACAAAGCCTGAAAGAACAAAAGGATGAAGTGGGCAATGTGAGACAACAGAGATCAAACAAGGATGTCTGTCGAGCAGCGTGGCATAGACGAATGCTAGTGCATGCACTCCGTATCCACGTTATAATGGCATAACAAATTGTCCTGTGTAAAAATATTACAGGGCAGAGCAATTGTTCTTTGACAAAAAAAATAAGTGTTAATAAGATAAATTTAGATGGATATCACCTGATATTTGTGAACGACAGATGATCTGTGCGTAAAGTCCGTTAGTCAACCCGGCACTTCGAATAGGCAGGACCACAGGGCGGACAGCAAAACGACCACAACATCAGAAGCGGCTCGGAGAGATGAGACGGCCGCGACATTATAAGCCGGAGCGGATGGGCGAGTCGATCACAGACGCGGTCCCAGTGAGTCGATGTAGACCGGGCTATAGGGGTGGCATCTTGCACACGTCCATTTACCGGGTAATGTGACACGGACAAACGCCGGGCGCAATGTTGTCAGTACGTGCTCCGCACCCGTGGTATAAACCACATTTGTAGTGAACAATTATCCTGCATACAAAAAATACAGCAAAGCAAAGTAGTTTGTTTGTCGAAGGAAATTAACATGTACTTAACAAAAATATATAGAATGAATACCACCTGATTTTATACGACGGATGATCACTATACGATGTCCGTAGATAACCAAGAATTTTTGTGTTGATCCTTTTAAGGGCCTTGCTAGAGTTTGCCAGTCTGTGTAATCTTCACCTTGCAAACGCCTCGTATATCTTCTGACATGATCAAAAGTGTTTTTTATAACGAAACTGCTCGGGGCGGCGGCTTGCAGGTGCGGAGCAAGGTGAGTCACGGATCATGGGTGGCTCTCCAAATCGTAGCATGCTTGACTTATCCATGTCCGGGTCTCCCTCGAGGTCGGGGCCCCCCATTTTTTCTCTTTTTTTGTAGCGACCCGACCTCAAACGGTCAAGTCTCTGTGCTTCAGTGTCATCCCTGGATCGGTAATGCTGACACACACAGTACTCGAGTATTTATATTAACAGAGTAGCAATCACACACTTATTACATCAAATGTCTCCAAAGAGAACTTATTACAATAAGTATGGCTTAAGGCCATCTAATACGATAACAACGGAAGGCTTGGAAGATAAAGTGAGTCCATCAACTCCAACGGCATAGCTGAGTTGCACGGCAATGACCTAACGAACCTTACTCCTCGTCTGGAAATTCTGCAACATAATACGTTGCAGCCCGAAAACGGGTCAACACATGGAATATGCTGGCAAAGTAACACAGTAGAGCAAGAACAGAATAATGCTATCACTACATGCATATTTGGCTGGTGGAAAGCTCTATGGTTATAGTTTTTGCGAAAAGCTAATTTTTCCCTACAACAAAGGAATATATTTTAGTTTAACTATCATGGTAGTTGAAACATCATTGAGAAGGTTCTTCCAACTCAATCACAATTAAAGTAGTTATCAACCCAACAGTATTAAGTTAAAAGTGATGAGATACTTAAGATACTCCAAGTACTAGATACTCAGAATGTCCATAACCGGGGACACGGCTAACCATGCTTAGATTGTACACTCTACAGAGGTTTGCGCACATTTCCCCACAGGACTCGATCGCCTCCATTGAATTTCTCGCACTACATGATGTTTGAGAAACGGATGACCGAGACACAGTCTTTCAGAAACATTAACTCTCTACTCCGGGAAGACCATACCAAACCTACAACCCACTACCTGCTGATCCACCTCTTCAAGAGCTTCACATAACTTACTCAACTATGCCAGAGCCCATAATAGCTTGTGGCTGCACACGGAAGTTTCTAGCATGAACCATCTCAATTCCCTTTGAGCCTGGGTGGTTGTCCAAAGGAAAATCACACGGAACCCCGGGATCTCCAAAAATACAGGCAACACTGGGTACTCCAGGTGCCTCAATCCACCCAAATTTGTATTCAAGCTGCCACCTTAAGTTAAACCATTATTTAACAATCTCACATCTGTCATGGAATTCACTCACCCAAACCACGTCTACGAGCATAGCATAGCAGTATAAGCAATTCGTATAAGTAACTCCCAAGGTTTGAATATAACAGGGCAATAGGTTCTACCTCATCAACTACTTCCCAACCCACAGGTTAATGAGATCCTAACCATGCAATATTTGAGGATTGGAACTAATGCATAAAAACTGGGTGATAAAGGGATATGATCAAAGTGTTACTTGCCTTGCTGACGATCCGCGAAACCTAGGGACTCCAAATAACACGCTTCGCACTCCGGGAATTCTATCGCAAACAAAGAATAGAATACATAAGCAAACAAGCAAAGAAACACGGGTAAAACTCAAATAAGAAGATCTAACTAGAAAGTTCAACTTAAGAACTCCGGTTAGCAAAAAGAATCAAATCAAACGGAGCAACGAAACTCAAACTGCGAAAGAAACAAGATCCGTTTACTAATCTGGAGTAAGGTCAAATTTTACAGTAGCAAAAGCTTATTCAAGTTGGTTAAACAGAAAGAGGGTCTCGAGACGAAGATCTAGGCGCTTGAATCGCCTGATTCCGACAAACGAGCGAAAAGATAAACTAGAACGAAGATCGGATCAGAAATCGCGATCAGAAATAATCGCGGGAAAATCCGATAAAAGAAAACTGACGAACAGGCTAACGAATGAGCGTTCGTTGTCTGTTACTAACGGGTGAAAACCGTTCGTTAAAATGAACGTACGGACGAACATCCGCTAAAGAGAAGAACCGGGAAAAAACCGGTGAACCGGGTTTTAAAAAAACAAACAGTTCTACCTCCGGCGAAGTCCGGGGCGGCGGCGGCGCGGAGGCGACTGCGGCGGTGGCGAGGCACTGCTGCGGGTGGGGCGCGGCTGCGGGCGGGGTTGCAGCGGCAGGGTGGGTGGTGGTGGCGGTGGCGATGGCGGGGTATTTAAAGGAGGGGGACGGCGGCTTGGGGGAGGCGCCAAGGCGGCGGCGAGGAGGAGTCCCTGCCGGACTCCTCGTCCAAGGCGGCGGCGGCTCGGTCTCTTGGGGGAGACGGCGCGCGGGGAGGCGGGCCGGCGGCTGGGCTTCGGCCCAGCTGGCCACTACGCGATTTTTTTAAACAATTCCGCCGAACAGAAAAAAATCCTAGAAAATAAAAAAAAATCTAAAAATGCCAAAACATTTTTCACCGTCTAAATAAAATATTTAGAATGAGATGAACATTTTCTTTACCCTAAAATGCAACTTTGAAAAACCGTGCAATTTTTCTAATGCAAATAAAATTGCAATAAAATCCAAATAAAAACAAATATTTGATTTTAATATTTTTGCTCCCATATTTCATTTATTTTGGAGAAGTCATATTATCTCCTCTCATATATTTTAATATGAAATATTTTTCAGAGAGAAAATAATTAAAACCAAAATCCTCGTTACAAAATTTGGTAAAAATCAAATTTGAAAACCGGGGAAATCCCCAACTCTCTCCGAGGGTCCTTGAGTTGCTAAGGATTTCGAGGATCGCGAGACGAAATGCAATGAAATATGGTATGCAAGAATGATCTATGTATAACATTCCAAATTGAGAATTTGGGATGTTACAAACCTACCCCCCTTAAGATGAATCTCGCCCTCGAGATTCTGGTTGGCTAGAAAATAGGTGTGGGTGGTCTTTGCAAAGATCATCCTCTCGTTCCCAGGTGGCTTCGTCCTCGGTACGGTGGCTCCACTGAACTTTGCAAAACTTGATAACCTTGCTGCGGGTGACTCGACTGGCAAACTCCAAAATCTTGACTGGCTTCTCCTCATAAGTCAAATCATTGTCCAACTGAATCGCCTCCAAGGGTACGGTATCTCTTAGCGGTATATCGGCCATCTCAGCATGGCACTTCTTCAACTAGGAAACGTGAAACACATCATGAACTCCTGACAGTCCTTCAGGTAACTCCAACTTGTAGGCAACTTCTCCCATCCGTTCCAAAACACGATACGGTCCTACAAATCTCGGGGCTAACTTTCCCTTGACTCCAAAACGTTTCACCCCTCGCAAAGGTGATACTCGCAGATATGCTCTGTCTCCAATTTCATAGGTTACCTCCTTGCGTTTCGAATCTGCATAACTCTTCTGTCTGGGCTGAGCTATCTTCAATCTATCCCGAATCAGTTTAATTTTCTCCTCAGACTCTTTGATCAAGTCTGGTCCAAACAACTGTCGGTCTCCAACTTCATCCCACATCAATGGTGTTCTGCACCTTCGTCCATACAGGGCTTCGAACGGTGCCATCTTCAAACTGGCTTGGTAGCTATTGTTGTATGAGAACTCTGTGTAAGGCAGATTGTCATCCCAACTAGACCCATAATCTAGCGCACAGGCTCTCAACATATCCTCCAGAATGTGGTTGACTCTCTCGGTCTGCGGGTGAAATGTTGTACTGAACTCCAATCTCGTTCCCAATGTCTGGTGCAGCTGATGCCAAAACTTTGAGGTGAACTGTGTTCCTCTATCTGATAAGATGGTCCTCGGAACTCCATGCAGACATATGATCCTGGTCATATATATCTTGGCCAACTTTGCACTGGTATAAGTTGTTTTCACTGGGATAAAGTGTGCCACTTTGGTCAAGCGGTCAACTACTACCCATATAGAATGATAACCTGATTTGGTCCTAGGCAATCCGGTGATAAAATCCATGCCAAGTTTATCCCACTTCCATTCGGGTATCGGCATAGGCTGTAACAATCCTGCTGGCTTTTGATGCCCAGCCTTCACTCTCTGACATACATCACATACAGCTACATACTCAGCGACATCCTTCTTCATCCCTGTCCTCCAGAAATGTTCCTTCAATCCAAATACATCTTGTTGTTTTCGGGGTGTATCAAGTATGGTGAGTCATGAGCCTCCTAGAGTATTAACTTCCTAATCTATGTGTTATTGGGCACATAAACACGGTCCTCGAACCATAAGGTGTCGTGCTCATCCTCACGAAAACCTTTGGCCTTTCCTTCGCTCATTTTCTCTTTTATCTCGGCAATCTCTTTGTCATCCTTCTGAGCTTCTCGAATCTTTCCTAACAATGTAGACTGAACCTCCATTATTGCAACAAAACCTCTAGGAACAATCTCCAATCGAAGTTCCCTGAGATCCTCTACTAACTCCTTCGGCAATCCCGTGCTCACTAGGGTATTAGCATAACTCTTCCGGCTCAAAGCGTCTGCTACGACATTGGCCTTTCCTGGGTGATAGTGAAACTTCATGTCATAATCCTTTATGAGCTCCAACCATCTCCTCTGCCTAAGGTTCAGTTCCTTCTGTGTGAAAATGTACTTCAAACTCTTATGATCCGTGTACACATCACAATGGTTTCCAATAAGGTAATGCCTCCAGGTCTTCAACGCATGCACTACGGCTGCTAGCTCCAAATCATGCGTAGCGTAATTCAACTCGTGTGGTTTTAGTTGTCGTGAGGCATACGAAATAACTATTCCGTCCTGCATAAGCACACTTCCAAGTCCTAGGCGAGAGGCGTCGCAATACACTTGGAAATCCTTACGTATATCTGGCAGTGTCAGCACTCGGGCTGTAGTCAAACGTTTCTTCAGCTCCTGGAAACTTGCCTCGCAATCTTACGTCCATTTAAACTTGGTATCCTTCTTCAATAATTCCGTCATTGGCTTCGCAATCTTGGAAAAATTCTCAATGAATCTTTGATAGTATCCTGCGAGTCCAAGAAAACTGCGGATCTCGCTAACTGAAGTGGGTGCCAACCATTCAGTGACTGACTGAATCTTGGTGGGGTCTACTGCTATACCTTCTCCTGATATAACATGTCCAAGGAATCCGACTTCCTTCAACCAAAACTCGCATTTGCTGAACTTGGCATACAACTGATGTTCCCCGAGTTTCTCGAGAACTAATCGCAAATGCTCTTCGCGCTCCTCCTCGTTCTTTGAATATACCATTATATCATCAATGAACACCACAACAAACTTATCCAAATATTCCATGAATACTTTGTTCATCATGCTCATCAAGTAGGCATGGGCGTTCGTCAGTCCAAACGACATGACCGTATATTCGTATAACCCGTACCGTGTGGTGAATGTTGTCTTTGGTATATCTTTCTCCCGTATCTTCAACTGATGGTATCTTGATCGCAGATCGATCTTCGAAAACACCTTAGCTCCTTGCAGCTGGTTAAAAAGATCATTGATCATCGGCAATGGGTACTTGTTCTTGATCTTCACTTCATTCAAGGCCCGATAATCAACAACCATTCTTAGGGACTTATCCTTCTTCTCAACCAAAAGCACTGGGACTCCCCATGGTGATGAACTCCGTCGAATGTAACCTTTCTCCACTAACTCCTTGATCTGTTTCTTAATCTCCTCCAGATCATTCGCGGGCATCCGATAAGGTCTCTTGGATATTGGCCCTGTGCCTGGCAATAGCTCTATCAGAAACTCGATATCTCGATCCGGTGGCATGCCTGGTAACTCCTCTGGGAAAACATCCGGGTAATCCCTTACTACAGGCACTTCCTCCTGAACAACTCCCGTGAGGGTATTTACTTGGCTACTTCTAGGCGCATGCCTAGATACGTACTTGATCCTTTTTCCCTCCGGGGTGGTGAGGCAAATTGACCTACTAACATAGTCAATGCTTCCTCCGTACATTGACATCCAATCCATTCCTAATATCACATCCAATCCTTGTGACTCCAAGATAATTAGGTCGTACGGAAAAACATGGTTGCCAATGGTTAAGGGTATCTGGTCGCACCATCGACTAGCCATATACTCTGCTCCAGGTGAACTTACTAACAGAGGGGTCCTAAGGGTTTGGGTCGGTAGTTTAAACTTATCCACGAATTCCCTTCATATGTATGAATGTGATGCACCAGTATCAAAAAGAACAAGAGCGGTAAATGACTTAACCAAAAACTTACCTATAACCGCGGCTGGCTGCTCTTCAACCTCCTCCATGTTAACGTGGTTCACTTGTCCTTTGTTGAATGGATTGGGCTTCTTCCCAGCGCTCCCATTTCTGTTTCCATTCTTCCCTTCAGGGCACTCCGTGGCATAGTGTCTAGTTTTCCCACACTTGAAACAAGTAACGTGGCTTAGGTCTCTCTTCGCGGGCGTGGCTGGATTGGAGCGGTTCTGATTGTTGCTTGCTCCATTCCCATTCCCATTCCTTGGGCCAGTATGGTTATGGTTATTCCCTCCATTATGGGTGTGGCCTCCATGGTTATGAACAAGTCCTCCCGAGTACAGGGTTAGGCAAGGTTTCTGCTGAGCTCCTGAGTTATACCTCCCTTGTCCATATTTCCTCTTATAGTTCTCAATCTGTTGTTGCTTCCCTTCAATCATAAGAGCCTTATCTACCAACTCTTGGTAGTTGTCGAATGTTTCCACCATCAACTGCATGCTCATCTCATCATTTAGCCCTTCCATAAACTTCTCCTGCTTTACGGCATCTGTGGCCACATCATCAAGGGCATAGCGAGATAACTTGATAAACTCGTCTACGTACTGAGCCATAGTACGGTTCCCCTGGTGTAAGTTGCAAAACTCATGCTTCTTCATACTAATTGCTCCAGTTGAGACATGGGTTGTATGGAAGGCTTGCTGAAACTGGTCCCATGTCACCGTGGCTATAGGGTAGGTGACAGTGTAATTCTCCCACCACGAGGCTGCTGGTCCATCCAACTGATGTGCGGCAAAACACACCTTCTCAGCATCAGTACATCCTGCAGTGGTTAACTCCCTTCTAATCCTGCGGAGCCAATCATCTGCTACTATAGGCTCGGTGCTACTGGAAAACACCGGCGGCTGCAACCTCAAAAAATGGGCTAAGTTGTCAACTGGTGGTGGTGGTGGTGGATTGTTGTTGTTGTTGTTGCCTTGGATCTGGACTAACAACTGCATCAGGGTATTCTGTTGCTGGATCAACTGAGTGAGCTCCGATGGGAAGGTAAATCCGGGGTCACGTCTCAGAGGCATCTGATGGGTTTAGAGGGGAGAGATTAGAATAGAATGAGGTCTAATGAGAAAGCACTACCCATATGCACATGAGACAAACACAAACATTTCACTCAATCAATCAAGCAAGGCATACAATCAGTCTAGAACTATCGCAAAAGTGCTCGGACTACAGTATTTACATGGTGGAATACTACTACTGATGTGGTGGTCTACTAAAAATATTCCTCGGTTGAAGACTCCATGATGTCTGCTCCAGCTTCGTCTTCAAAGTCATCATCGCTAAGGTCGGAGTCGGTGTCGTCGATGATGATGTAGTCCTCCGGGCGAATCTCCTTGGGTTCTTCATCTTCTCCTCCTGGTGTGGGGTCTCCCAGGAATACTCCTAGATTCTTTTCCAGATCGTCATTCTTCTCCACTAGTACGACGATTTCTTCCTCATAATCTTCACGTGTAGCCTTGAGTTCTTCCTCCAGTTCCATGATCCTAGTCATTGCCTTCTTCATATCTATCATGCCTGTGCACATCTGATTCTCCTGGTGTCGAATGTGCTGGTTTAGTTCCTGGATGAAAGCTGCAATTGATCTATCCTTCCTGGTGCTGATCATCTCCCATTGCTCGTCTTGGCGCCCACAAATCTGATAGATAGTATCCTTAAGCTCCTTTTGGTTAACTTCTCCAATGTGTCCCATGGTGATGTGAGCTGCCATACTCTTTCCTAGACTCCAGGTTGGTGCATCAAAGGAAAACTCTATGGGCTTAGTGACTGGCGTGAAGGTCCTTCCTGGAACTTGAACTTGAATCATCCATCGCTCCTCTTCTAGTAAAGTGGCGTTGTAAGTCCTGGTGAAGCTTGGTATTCCTATGTTCAGGTACCTAGTGACTTCCTTCAAGTGTCGTCCAAAAGGTGCTTCATCATCCGGTTGTGCAAACTTGTTCCTTGCATCCGCCATCCTAAAGACTGGAGAATGGAGAGGAGTCAGAAATGAGAAGAGAATAGTGATCTATGGTTTTAGCTTAGTGGTCGTGTCCTACACTCAGCGTGTGCTCTGATACCATCTTGTAGCGACCCGACCTCAAACGGTCAAGTCTCTGTGCTTTAGTGTCATCCCTGGATCGGTAATGCTGACAAACACAGTACTCGAGGATTTATAACAGAGTAGCAATCACACACTTATTACATCGAATGTCTCCAAAGAGAACTTATTACAATAAATATGGCTTAAGGCCGTCTAATACGATAACAGCGGAAGGCTTGGAAGATAAAGTGAGTCCAGCAACTCCAACGGCATAGCTGAGCTGCACGGCAATGACCTAACAAACCTTACTCCTCGTCTGAAAAGTCTGCAACATAATACGTTGCAGCCCGAAAACGGGTCAGCACATGGAATATGTTGGCAAAGTAACATAGTAGAGCAAGAACAGAATAATGCTATCACTACATGCATATTTGGCTGGTGGAAAGCTCTATGGTTATAGTTTTTGCAAAAAGCCAATTTTTCCCTACAACAAAGGATATATTTTAATTTAACTATCATGGTAGTTGAAACATCATTGAGAAGGTTCCTCCAACTCAATCCCAATTAAAGTAGTTATCAACCCAACAATATTAAGTTAAAAGTGATGAGATACTTAAGATACTCCAAGTACTAGATACTTAGAATGTCCATAACCGGGGACACGGCTAACCATGATTAGATTGTACACTCTGCAGAGGTTTGCGCACATTTCCCCACAAGACTCGATCGCCTCCGTTGAATTTCTCGCACTACATGATGTTTGAGAAACGGATGACCGAGACACAGTCTTTCAGAAACATTAACTCTCTACTCCAGGCAGACCATACCAAACCTACAACCCACTACCTGCTGATCCACCTCTTCAAGAGCTTCACATAACTTACTCAACTATGCTAGAGCCCATAATAGCTTGTGGCTGCACATGGAAGTTTCTAGCATGAATCATCTCAGTTCCCTTTGAGCCTGGGTGGCGGTCCATAGGAAAATCACACGGAACCCCGGGACCTCCAAAAATACAGGCAACACCGGGTACTCCAGGTGCCTCAATCCACCCAGATGTGTATTCAAGTTGCCACCTTAAGTTAAACCATTATTTAAGAATCTCACATCTGTCATGGATTTCACTCACCCAAACCACGTCTACGAGCATAGCATAGCAGTATAAGCAATTCTTATAAGTAACTCCCAAGGTTTGAATATAACAGGGCAATAGGTTCTACCTCATCAACTACTTCCCAACCCACAGGTTAATGACATCCTAACCATGTAATGTTTGAGGATTGGAACTAATGCATAAAAACTCGGTGATAAAGGGATATGATCAAAGTTTTACTTGCCTTGTTGATGATCCGCAAAACCTAGGGACTCCAAATAACACGCTTCGCACTCCGAGAATTCTATCACAAACAAACAATAGCATGCATAAGAAAACAAGCAAAGAAACACGGGTAAAACTCAAATAAGAAGATCTAACCAGAAAGTTCAACTTAAGAACTCGGTTAGCAAAAAGAATCAAATCAAACGGAGCAACGAAACTCAAACTGCAAAAGAAACAAGATCCGTTTACTAATCTGGACTAAGGTCAAATATTACAGTAGCAAAAGCTTGTTCAAGTTGGTTAAACAGAAAGAGGATCTCAAGACGAAGATCTAGGCGCTTGAATCGCCTGATTCCGACAAACGAGCGAAAAGATAAACTAGAACGAAGATCAGATCAGAAATAATCGCGGAAAAATCGATAAAGGAAAATTGACGAACCAGCTAACGAATGAGCGTTCGTTGTCTGTTACTAACGGGCGAAAACCGTTTGTTGAAACAAACGTATGGACGAATGTCCGCTAAAGAGAAGAACCGGGAAAAAACCGGCGAACCGATCTATCCAAAAAAACTAGGGTTTCTAAAAAACCCGAACCGGGTTTTTTTAAAACCGAACGGTCCTACCTCCGGCGAAGTCCGGCGTGACGGGAGGTTCCGGCGGCGGCAAGGTGCGGCTGCGGGTGAGGCGGGGTTGCGGCGGTGGGGTGGGTGGTGGTGGCGGTGGCGGTGGCGGGGTATTTAAAGGAGGGGGACGGCGGCTTGGGGGAGGGGCCAAGGCGGCGGCGAGGAGGAGTCCCGGCCGGACTCCTCGTCCAAGGCAGCGACGGCTCGGTCTCCTGGGGGAGACGGTGCGCGGGGAGGCGGGCCGGCGGCTGGGCTTCAGCCCAGCTGGCCACTACACGATTTTTTTAAAACAATTCCGCCGAACAGAAAAAAATCCTAGAAAATAAAATGGAAATCTAAAAATGGCAAAACAAAATTTCACCGTCTAAATAAAATATTTAGAATGAGATGAACATTTTCTTGACCCTAAAATGCAAATTTGAAAAACGTGCAATTTTTCTAATCATATAAAATTGCAATAAAATCCAAATAAAAACAAATATTTGATTTTAATATTTTTTTCCTCCCATATTTCGTTTATTTCGGAGAAGTCATATTATCTCTCTCATATATTTTAATATGAAATATTTTTCGGAGGGAAAATAATTAAAACCAAAATCCTCATTCCAAAATTTGATAAAACTCACATTTGAAAACCGGGGAAATCCCCAACTCTATCCGAGGGTCCTTGGGTTGCTTAGGATTTCGAGGATCGTGAGACGAAATGCAATAAAATATAATATGCAAGAATGATCTATGTATAACATTCCAAATTGAGAATTTGGGATGTTACATTTTTGAAACTGCTCTGTATTCTTTCCTACATCATTGCCGTCTTTGGAAAATACTGCCTCTGCTCCCGACATTGCATAGCAGCCAAACACAAAGAATTTTGACTTGTAGTGTAGATGTCTTTCACGTGACATCAAATTTGGAGGTCATGATTGGCGTGGGAACTTGTGCCTTTGAGAGATTTGCCTCTTCGTGTAGCAAAGGGAGACTAAAAAATAGCTGATTTGGGTATTTCCCCATGGTACGGAATAGTGGCCGGACGATTATTTCCTCGACCCACGCGCCGATTTGACCACAAATTACCAAATCCTCCGTGGATGACTGCACGAGTAGACCTGATCCAGCAGCTTGCTTGAGGATGTCTAGGAAAAAAGGAAACCAATGCACCAATCCGATATGACCCGGCGGATGGAATTCCTGTCGGTCTCGTAAGAAACGACGGCGGGATCGATGCAACTCTAAATTCTCCTCTCGATATAATCTTGTATCTGTCTGCTCCAAAGTTCAATCATGACCTTGACCATCGAACCAATGAATCTGCCAGCTCGACCCATGTTTGTTCCATGGCAGGTTATTCTCCACAATCGTTCCGCGCCGATTCTTCTTCATCTGATTAATCACGAACTTTTTGATCCCTAGAAAAGATCCCTCCAAGAACTCAACACCACTGTACGCGGGCCCCACACTGGGCGCCAACTGTCGTGGAATTGTCACGGCAGATGTCCTAGTGTGAGGACTTAGTCGTGAGGCCAACGCATCTTTGTAGTAGCTTGAGTGGGGTTGAGCGGAATTGAGAGACGCAACATAAGACAAGGATTTAGACAGCTTCGGGCCCCGGGAAACATCAGGAGGAGTCAGAACTGGAGCTGTGACTAACTTCTCTTTGAGGGTGTTGAAAGCCACGTCACATTTAGGCGTCCAGACATACTTCACATGCTTCTGGAGGAGGTTGGAAAGAGGCTTTGCAATCTTAGAGAAATTCTCAACGAATCTTCGACAATAGCTTGCAAGCCCAAGGAAACTGCGGAGCTTCTTGACATTCTGAGGCGGTTCCCAATTCACAATTGCAGACACCTTCTCAGGATTAACAGCAATGCCCTTGGCAGAGATGATATGGCCAAGGTAGAGAACCTCATCAAGCCAAAACTCACACTTTGAAAACTTCGCATAGAACTGATGTTCTCTGAGTTTGTCCAGCACCAATCTCAAATGCTTGGCATGATCCTCCTTGTTCTTGGAAAAGACCAAAATATCATCCAGATACACCAAGACAAAATCATTTGTGTAAGGGTTGAAGATGAAGTTCATCATGCGAGAGAACGTTAGAGGAGCATTGACAAGGCCAAAAGACATGATAGTGTATTCATAAGAACCATAGCTTGTTCCGAATGTTGTCTTGGGGATATCTGGTTCACGAATGTGAATCTGATGATAACCCATACGGAGGTCAAGCTTGGAGAAATTTGAGCACCCTTAAGTTGCTCGAAAAGCTCATTGATGTTGGGAAGTGGGTACTTGTTCTTAATTGTCTTCTTGTTCAATGGATGGTAGTCGACGCAGAGACATTCCGTTCCATCCTTCTTGACAAAAAGAACACCACAACCCCATGGAGAAGAACTTGGTCGGATCAGACCCATACGCTCTTGTTCATCGAGTTGTTTCTTCAACTCCTTCAACTCTTCTGGTCCAAGCTTGTAGGGACGTTTGCAAACAGGTTCCGTGCCAGGCTCAAGATCGATGACGAATTCAACTGGCCGGTGAGGAGGCATTCCTGGAAGCTCTTCTGGAAAGATGTCTTGATATTCACAAATGACTGGAATCTGAGAGATGGCATTCAACTCGCCCTTCTCATTGAGAGAAAATAGTCGAATGGTATCATCACGAGTGGCATAGATGATCACATCCTTAGACGAGTGTGTCAATTGAATCTGCCTGGTAGCACAATCAAGATGAGCCTTGTGCTTAGAAAGCCAGTCCATGCCGAGAATTAGATCAATATCCTAGTTACCAAGAACAATTGGAGAGGACAGAAACTTATAGTCACCCATCTTGATAGAGACATCCGGAAACATGTAGCTTGCGTACAAGCATTTACCTGGTGAGACAACTGCTAACGGACTAGGCAAATCTTGGAAAATCCACTCATGCTTAGATGCAAATGGTCTTGAGATGAAACTAAGTGATGCACCAGTGTCAAAAGGAACTTTTGCAGGAATATCATTAACAGGAAGATTACCCATGATTACTTCTGAAGAGTCCTCTGCCTGAGCTGCGTTCATCATGTTGACCTTTGCAAACTTGGGATTACGCTTGACCACTGCATTGTTGACAGATCTCACAGGAGGAGGAGGCGGAAGGCACCTTTGCTTGAAGCATTTGTTCGCATAGTGCCCTTTCTGCTGACACTTGTTGCAAGTAACCTCTGAGAGCGGCCGGTGATAAGGAGCACTTGATCTTGGAGCATGAGACGGAGCTTTGTTCTGATAGCCTGGGTTGGGTGGGTGGGAAGATCCATTGCCACCTTTACTCTTCTGCTGATAAGGCTGACGGAACGGAGGAGGAGGAGGCAACCAGAACTTTTGCTGCTTAGCTGCCACTTGAGATGAAGAAGACGATTGAGTTGCATCCCTGACTCTCTTCTTAGAAGCATCACACTTGAGCTGAGCAGCTTCTTGCTTTAGTGCCATGTTGTAGAAATCATCATACTTGGTCGGGTCAAAAAGCACAAGAGCGAGTTGCAGATCTTCTCTGAGGCCACCTCTGAATTGATAAATCATGCTCTTCTCGTCAGGGACATCTTGTTTGGCGAAGTGAGCGAGCCTCTAAAACAGGATGTTGTATTGGTAAACAGACATGCTACCTTGCTTCAGATTGCGGAACTCCTCACGCTTACTCTCAGCAACACTTTGAGGAATGTGGTGAGCTTTGAAGTCTCAGCGGAAATCATCCCAGGTAATCACACGACCTCCTCTAGAATCTTTTTATTGTTGATACCACTCAGCAGCTTGGTCTTTGAGTTGGAACGAAGCAAACTTGACAAAGTCTTCAGGCCTGACATTGCTACACTCAAAATGTTTGCAGATATCCACGAGCCAATCGTTAGCGTATGTGTCCTCGACACAGTTACTGAAGGACTTCGGCTGGTTTACGAGGAACTTCGGCTGGACTTCGGCTTGATTGTTGCCTTGGCCTTGATTTCCTAGGTTGCGCTCTTGCAAGAGTTGCAAAAGCATATGCGTGTTGGCGTTTGTGGTGGCCATGACATCTTGCCATGCCTCCGGAGGTGGAGGTGGTGGCGGAGGTTCCGGATTCTGATGCGTTGGAGGAGCCATCCTGAAGAGGGTGACATCCGTTAGCATCTTGACAGACATATATTCAAGCTGAATCAAAGGATCGAAATTGCAACATATAGCCTTAACATTCAAACAAGAATGAACGAATGAATTCCAAAGTAAATCATCACACTTCCATAAATTGAGAAGCCACTTAGATAGAGATAGATGAACAAATCAACAAGGTACGAATATGAACAAATAATTGGTAAGGATTACCCAATCACAAACCAAATATCTGCGGAAGAAATACTAGAGTTACAAGAATTCCCACCTATAAAACTCCTGAAACTTTCTGGTTATGCAATCAGGTGTTGGGGATATAGGGGAAGCATAATATGTCACCCAAAACTAGCAAATCCTACATCCAGTTGTATCCATCCTTCAACACATAACCAAGAAACCTTCGGAAAATCATTTACCTCAACCTTCGAAAAGCATCTGTTATACGAGTTATGGCAATACTCCCGAACTCCTGCCCCACTACTGGGTGGCGTCGAGGTTATCTCACCAACAACTTCATAAAGGAGATTTTCGATGTCGGCGAACTCAGGTATTCCAGAACTGCAACAATAAAATTGTGACGACAACACCTCGGAGATCAACTCCCCAGGACACTGCCATAACCCCTAAATGTCAGGAGGCACCAAGAACAATGTTCTCGTCACAAAACCATCGAAACAATTCCAAGATACCCGTGTGATCCTAAAAAAAATTCATGAAATTTGAGGAGAGAAGAGTCAAAACTCTACGTCAGGAGGCCTCACCAGAGCGACGAAGGGACTGAGGAGTAAAAAGAATCCTACTCTCCGATATATATAATCCTATAAGACTCAAAACATTTTTCTAGACTCAACAACGTCAGCGATTCGATCAAGCAGGGGGCTCCTAAGTCGGGGAAGGCTCTGATTACCAACTTGTAACACCCACGATGCGGCTATATCTCCCACGTATCGGAGCACGACTTAGAGGCATAACCGCATAGTAGGCATGTCGCAAGAGGGGTAATCTTTACACATCCCATGTACTGAATAAGAAAGTGATAAAGAGTTGGCTTACAATCGCCACTTCACACAATACATAAATATAGCATTACATCATCCAGAATACAATCAAGGTCCGACTACGGAACCAAATAAAGAAAGACAACCCCAAATGCTAGATCCCCGATCGCCCCAACTGGACTCCTCTACTGATCGTCCGGAAAAGACACATAGTAACGTCCCGAATCCTCGTCGACCTCCCACTTGAGTTCGGTCATGTCCCCTGCACTGGCATCATCGTCACCTGCATCTGTTTTTGGAAGTAAACTGTGAGTCACGGGGACTCAGCAGTCTCACACCCTCGGGATCAAGACTATTTAATCTTAAGGGTAGGAGAAGGTAGTGAGGTGGAGCTGCAGCAAGCACTAGCATATATGGTGGCTAACTTACGCAAATGAGAGCGAGAAGAGAAGCAAGGCACGGTCGAGAAGCTATAATGATCAAGAAGTAATCCTGAAACTACTTACGTTCAGGCATAACACGAGACCGTGTTCTCTTCCCGAACTCAGCCGAAAAGAGACCATCACGGTTACACACGTGGTTGATTCATTTTAATTAAGTTAAGTTCCAAGTTCTCTACAACCGGACATTAACAATTCCCATCTGCCCATAACCGCGGGCACGGCTTTCGAAAGTTCAAAACCCTGCAGGGGTGTCCCAACTTAGCCCATCACAAGCTCTCACGGTCAACGAAGGATATTCCTTCTCCCAGGAAGAGCCGATCAGACTCAGAATCCCGGTTACAAGACATTTCGACAATGGTAAAACAAGACCAGCAAAGCCACCCGAATGTGCCGACAAATCCCGATAGGAGCTGCACATATCTCGTTCTCAGGCACACCGGATTGTCCAAACTTCCGGTAGGCCAGCCCAGAGTTGCTGATGTCTACTACACAACCTTCTTCTTGTAGATGTTGTTGGGCCTCCAAGTGTAGAGGTTTGTAGGACAGTAGCAAATTTCCCTCAAGTGGATGACCTAAGTGTCATGGAATTGTCACGGCAAATGTCCTAGTGGAAGGACTTAGTCGTAGGGCCATCGCAACTAGGAAGCTTAAAGGGGTTAATCGGGACAAAGGACACGAGAGGTTTTATACTAGTTCGGCCCCTTACGATGAAGGTAAAAGCCTACGTCGAGTTGTGTTTGGTATTGCTGGGGTTTTGATCACCAAGAGGCTAACTCACCGGCTTGGTTATCGATCTCTTGTTTCTTGCCCTAAGCCTCCACTGGGTCGTCCCCTTATATACACAAGTTGACGCCTGGTGGCCTACATAGTCCCGGTCGGCTCATAAATCGTGTCCAGCTCGGTGACTTCTTTTACATGCCTTTCTTTACAAGTCTTTCCTTACATACGGCGGTTTACAATATTGGGCCTTAAGCCGCCTCTAGGCCTTCTAGGCCTTCTGTAAGATTTGATAAACTATCATCTTAATGTTTACTGGGCTCCCTTTGTAACCCGCCATTGGGGCTGACCCGGCCCCTCCTGGGCGAGTCTTAACTGATAGTTATATCCCCAACATTAGGCCCCGGGTTGACTTCGAACTTTGTTCTTTATCAATCTTCAATACTTAGATGAAATCCATCCTCTTATCCTCGCAGAGGTTTTTGTAACCCGCCATGACGTCATCTTCGGAAAATATGAAAAACTTTGATGATGTCATCTCCCAACGGATCTTCATCTTTAATGCCTTCCGAGAGTCAAGGCGTCCATCTAGTTAGATAACCATTATTCGGCTCTTCCTCAATTTTCGCGCCCATCTGTTCACCTTTTCCCTTATAAATAGGCACGCCCTGGCCTTCCTCATTCTTCTCTCTCTCTCTCTCCGTCTTCTTCGTCTCGCAACCCTCCTGCTGCTCGAGCTTCGCCGCCGTCGTGCTTCACCTCTGTCTCCATCGACCTTGGCCGCTACATCAACCCGAATCGGTCCAGAGAACGGCGGCGACCTCTGCAGAAGATCTGTGGTTGTAAGTGCTCACCTTCCTGCTCCTCGGATCCGCATTAGGGTTTCTGCATGTTCTTTGCAGTTCATCACGGTTTCCTTGTAGTTCTTCAACTATGCTTCTTCTTGATCCAAAGAGAACATGTGTTCATGCGGTAGTTGTTTTTCATCCATTTTAGATGTTAGTAGATCCCTTTCCTTTGCACAGATATCTTTTAGAGCTGATGAACTCATCTGGGCTGTATTTTTAGGTCTAGGAATTTTTTCATTTTGAACAGCCTTTTGATCCATATCAATATCCAGAAGTTAAGAAACATGTTTGTCCCCATACTTAACCAATTTCTGCTGCCGGTATTTCTCAAATGCATGTGGTCATGGCGGCTTACTGTGCCGGCTTACTTTTCCTTATATGACATTAGCCCTTAATTAAGCCGTCATTACTCCTCTGTATCATCTTGTACTTTCATCATATGTATTGAACTGAGCCGGCATGTTACCTTCTTTTCAGCGCGTTTTTGAACACTATGCCATACAAAACACCGACTGTCTGCAATTGGGTTCCCTCAACCGTGACTGAGGAACGTTTGAAGGAGTTCTTCTCCATCGGATTTTTGCCAGGAAACAATGTCATGTCTTACCGTGCACCTGACCCGGACGAAGAACGGCCCAATCCACAAAATGGTGAAGTCGTTTTTACTGACCACATGAACCATGGCTTTTCACCGCCCGGCTCAAAGTTCTTCAGAGATGTCCTCCATTTTTTCAAACTTCTCCCTCAAGATATTGGGCCCAATTCCATATCTAATATCTGTCATTTCCAAGTACTCTGCAAAGTGTACCTTCAGGAAGAGCCGACCGTGGAACTGTTTAGAGAATATTTTTATTTGAATCGGCAGAACGAGTGCACCAATTGCCTCAGCTTGGAGCTTGGAGGCATCTCCATTCAGTGTCGGCAGGGCGCTGTCTTCCCCCTCATAGTCTTGCCGAGTCATCCAAAAGACTGGAACCAGACTTGGTTCTATTGTCAAGACACTTCACCGGCAAACGAGAAGCCACTGCTGGGTTGTCGCGCCAAGCGTCTTGACTCCAAATTCACGCTCCCTGACAAGCTTATGGCTGCCGAACGCAGGAAGCTGATCCCATCAATAAAAAGGATTAATGCCTTATTAGGGAATGGCTTGACCGGAGTTGACCTGACCCGCTGTTGGATCTCATGGCGGGTTATTCCTCTAAGTCGTCGATCAAAATTGATGTACGAGTATGGTGGAGGCCCAGATGACTCTCTTCGTCATAGCCCCGTTCAATTAATGGAAGAAGATATTGTTTCAATGTCAACCCTTCTGGTGAACGGAAAATACGAAGACTGCAGTATCGTCGGGTTAAACCCTTTTTGCAAGCTTAACCCGGTGCCAGAAGTAAGGAGACTCTGATCTCTCTCCTTTATATTTTTCTCAGCCGTATTATTTAACACGTGCCTGACCTTTCATCTTGTTTTTACCTGTTTGCAGGCCAAATCTGACTTCTGGAAGGTTAAATATGACCACGAAGCTGCCAAGAAAGCAAGAGTCACCGCCATAACCGCCAAGAAAACGACCCGGAGGTTCAAAAACAATAAGAAGAGCACTACTGAAGACATGATGAAACTTGACGATACTTCTGAGTCGGAGGTAGCCCTTGACTCCCTTGGCCAATTCTTTAATAATCTTATTAACACTAATCATTACCAGGACGACACTGGGCCCAGTCAGGCCGTGGAAGAAGAGGTAATTATTTCCTCCGACTCAGCACATTTGCCAAGACAGAAACTTCGAGTCGTAACCCGGAAAGTAAGGTTTTCCCACCCTTTGGCTTATCTGGAGCCTCACTTTCTTTTGAAAAAGCAGCAACATGAGAGCCACCGTCAAGCCCGGACAGAAGACGAACCGCCTATTATTCTTCAACAAACTCCTCAAAAGCGCCGGAATGAGGTTTACTTCTTTGTCTTTAACTTTCTATTTAATGGATCCTTTCCCTTGCATTACTTTAACTTTATTTTATCTTTTTAGGAGGTGTGTCGCTCTTCTGGTGACTCATCCCAGACCCAATTTCCGGCCTTCAAGGCTGCCCCTGGGTAATGAAAAATCCTCCTTTTCCGGGTTTTTCAAATTGTATCTTTGTACTGACAGTCCTGCAACATTTATCTTAGTGGCCAAGCTAAGTCCAAGAAGGCAAAGGTAGCTAAACCGGTGGAAGACCCGTGAATCCATGCATCTGAACTGGCCAGGCCACCTTCTCCTCCATTAACTGCCGCTCCAGAAGACCCGCCTGTCAATGATGAAGTCAATCCTCCTGAGCCATCAGTTGATGAAACCACCGTGAATCCTTCTGCAACCGTACCATCCAGCTCGGCCAACCCGCCATCACTATCTATGCAAGACGTTCTAATCACCGGGAGCCGCTTTATTGAGCCGGGAAATCCTACCGTGTTGGCTCGGCACACGGCGAAACAAGAGGCATTGGAGAAATAGAAAGTGCGTTTTGATATTTCTCACTATGACCATCTGAATGCCAACGACATATTATCCGGTTATCTTAGCCATGTGCACTCCAGCCGTGACTCGGAGATAGAAATTGTCAAGCAGTTGCAGCTGAAATACGAGGTATGTTCTTCCGGCTTACTTATATTCCACCAGCCCCCAAGTCTTCAGATTATGACAGAACCGGAATGATCTGTAGACTTTATGATATAGGCTAAGACTTTTTTTTTCTTTTTAGATTTTCCTGGAGTACAATAAGATAGAACAAAGCTTCATCCGTTGTCCCCAAGGGCCGGTTCATTTGACCATAAATGAGTCGGTACTTTGAATTGCCTTGTACCGTATCCAAAAATAACATTGTAAACCGGCTTATCCTTGAGAAACTTGCTGAATAGCATGCATTAGCCCCCAAGTGCCAAGTGTTGTTACTTTGTAAAGTACTTGGGACTTAAAGTATTTGTTAGTCATAAAAAAAAATTTTGGCATACATTAGCCCCCAAGTGTCAAGTAGTTTTGCAACGCAAAGTATTTGAGACTTGAATCTTGACTTTTGAACTTTAACTGAAATCTGGACTTATCTGGGTATGTTTTGTAGAATGCCTTATCTGAACTAAGCTCGCAATTAACTGACGCCAAGGCCCGGCTGGCGGGTCAGGAGGCAAAGATCAAGTCTGCTGACTCCAAAATGCAAGTGAGTCTCTCCGAGAAAAATTAAAAGTCGGTTTTACTACCCAGAAGAAAACCTGGGCTGAAGAAAAAACGCTTCTGACACAACGTGCCGAGAAGGCTGAAGCAGCCCTTGAAGAGGTTATGATAGAGCTGACCGGTTTAAAGAACCGGGTGTCACAAATGGTGTCCGCCATCTTTGCTAAGCCATTTGAACTGACTTTTTACCTTCTTTTGATCCGGACTGCAAGTCGCTAGCTGACCCTTTGTGTTCAAAACATACGCAGGCCCTCGAAGCAAAAATCTGAGTCAAGACCACGTGATTAAGATGAAGGTGATTTATACCTTGGTAGAGCAGTTGTACATTGGCGCACAACGAGCACTTGCCGCTATCTCTCCTACCAATCAAGCACCCAACCGGCTCAGCGATGTGTTAAAGAAACTGTCAATTTTGCCCGCCAGGTTCCAAGAAGTCAAGTGCTCCTGTGCTAGAGCCGGAGCTTTGACTGCCCTGAGCTGTTCCAAGGCTTGGGTGCCAGATCTAGACCCGGCTGATGTAGCCAGAGGGTACCAAACGGTAAAGGAAGATGGGTCACTGTTTGAATAGGATGATTCCATTGCCTGCGTGAGGGAGGTGCGACCTCAGGCCACCATTCTTGGGGATGAAATGAATATCGATAAATATCAGCCGGGTTTTGATTTGGATAATAAGAAGATGGCGACTCCCTCCTATAAAGCAACCGATTTAATCCCGCCTGTTCGTGAAAATACATTTGCTCCGGAAGTTGATCCGGCCGGCCTGATTGACGAAGAAGCAGAATTCATCGTCGTGAACGGTTTTGATTGGTTAAAACCCAGCTTCCAATCAGCAGAGGGCGGTGAACCAGCGAGGCATGAGTGATGGCCATCTTCATGGGCTTGTAAAAGCCTTGTAATAGATTAGTTGTGAAAACACTTCATATTCTTCCTATGCCATCGTGCATAAGACACCGTGTGTTACTCTATGATGTCTGATGTTAATATATGCATCATATTTATGGTTGTCCCTGCAATACTTGAACTCTGGTCCTGTAGATAAAAAGGAAAAGACTTGCTTTGGCGGCTTAGTACCGAATGGGTCAGAACACCCGGTTTATAGCCAAAATTGTTATCATAGTAGAAAACAGAACCAATCGTAAAAAGAAAAACAACGGTTGAAATAACCTTTGATGAATACATAAGGAAACTGTTCATAAACAATAGCCGTACATGTATCTTTTGACCTCCGGACCACCGGTTTACATGACCCGTTTATGAGGTTGATAATCAAGTCTTTGCGAGAAGTCAATGCTTCTGAATACCTGATGATTATCATGCCCTGGCGGCTTGTTGTCATATAGTCAAGCCAGTGAAAAGACCATGATTGATTTATTTTGAAAGTTGAGATATCAAAAAACCAGTAAGATAAATAACAGGTGTGAAACAACATTAGCCTTGTGACTAAAGATTGGGGGTTTCTGATTCAAATACGATCAGTAAACCGGGCCAAAGGGGTTGAGCTAAGGTTCGAATACGACCATATAGCCCCCAGTGGCTTTGGCGTTGCGCCGATCAAGAGGGTATCGACAGCTATGTTCTCTTTGGTTCGAATACGACCTATGTTTGAACAGGAAGCCCCCAAGTGATCTTGAGAGGTTTTTAATGACCCTGATTCGAATGCGATCCAAGTCGGACCCAAAAGGGGTTAAGCTAAGATTCGGATACGATCAAGAAGCCCCCTAGTGAGTTTGGCCTTGAGCCGATCAGAAGGGTTATGACAGCTATGTTCTCTTTGGTTCGAATACGACCTATGTTTGAACAGGAAGCCCCCAAGTGACCATGAGAGTTGCAGCTAGATTCGAATACAATCATAAGCGGGACCAAAAAAGGTTAAACCTGATTCAAATATGATCAGCTCCTTAATAGTCATTTAAAAATAATAGTAAAAAATAATGAAGATGTGTAATTTTTTTGAAAAGAAAAAGAGACCGATGGTCCTACTTTATTACTTATCATGATATATATATATAACATCAACGTATGTACATGTTGAGAGCCGGTGGCTCAAGTGTAGTATGGCTGAAGTTGAGCAATATTCCACGGCCGGCGAGTCTCCTCTTCCGACTTACGTGAGTCTTTGTGCTCTTGAACGTCAATGAGGTAATATGACCCGTTGTTTAAGTTCTTGCTGACCACAAAGGGTCCTTCCCAAGGTGGGGATAACTTGTGTGCATCTGACAGATCCTGGATGAGCCGGAGCACCAGGTCGCCTTCCTAAAAAGTCCTGAACTTAACCCGGCGGTTGTGATAACGGCGCAGGTCCTGTTGATAAATTGTTGATCGAGCCATTGCTAAGTCTCTTTCCTCATCTAACAAGTCAAGTGCATCATGTCTGGCTTGTTCATTATTAGCTTCAACATAAGCCGCCACACGGAGCAAGCATGACGGATGTCACTAGGCAACACTGCTTCTGCTCCATACACCATGAAGAAAGGTGTGTAACATGTAGACCTGTTAGGTGTGGTGTTGATACTCCACAGCACCGAGGGTAATTCCTCTACCCAACAACCCGACCTTTGTTGTAAGGGAACCATAAGCCGGGGTTTGAGACCTTCTAAAATTTCCTGATTTGCTCTCTCAGCTTGACCATTGGATTGAGGATGAGCTACAGAAGAAACATCAAGCTGAATATGCTCACGTTGACAAAACTCCTCCATAGCCCCTTGGGATAGATTAGTGCCATTGTTAGTGATAATGCTGTGTGGAAAACCAAAATGGAAGATCACCTTTTTCATGAATTGAACCGCCATGGCCGCATCACACTTACTCACCGGCTCTGCCTCAACCCACTTTGTGAATTTATCAACTGCCACTAAAAGATGTGTCTTTTTATCCTTAGACCTTTTGAAAGGTCCAACCATGTCAAGCCCCCAGACCGCAAACGGCCAAGTGATTGGAATCATCCGGAGCTCTTGAGCCGGCACATGTGCTCGTCGTGCAAATTTTTGACATCCATCACATCTACTGACCAAATTCTCTGCATCAGCGTGAGCCGTCAACCAGTAAAAACCGTGACGAAAAGCCTTGGCCACCAGAGATTTTGACCCAGCGTGATGACCACAATCGCCTTCATGGATCTCACGAAGTATTTCTTGGCCTTCTTCAGGGGAAACACACCGCTGAAACGCTCCAGAGACGCTATGATGGTATAGTTCTCCATCAAAAATCATCATTGACTTAGACCACCGGGTTATCTGTCGAGCCAGGGTCTCATCCATTGGCAACTCTCCCCTGGTCATGTAAGCCAAGAACAGCACTGTCCAATCTGGGATGACATGAAGAGCCGCCACCAACTGTGCCTCCGGGTCAGGAACGGCTAGATCTTCTTCTGTGGGTAACTTAACAGACGGGCTATGCAAAACATCCAGAAAGGTGTTAGGTGGCACCGGCTTACGCTGAGATCCCAACCGGCTTAAAGCATCAGCCGCTTCGTTCTTCCTACGGTCAATGTGCTTCACCTGATAACCTTTAAAATGCCCTGCAACAGCATCAACTTCATGGCGATAAGCCGCCATGAGAGGATCTTTGGAATCCCACTTGCCCGATACTTGTTGAGCCACTAAATCTGAGTCACCAAGACACCGGACCCGGCTCAGGCTCATCTCTTTGGCCATTCGAAGACCATGGAGCAAGGCTTCATATTCCGCTGCGTTGTTAGTGCAAGGAAACATCAGCCCCAACACATAACAAAATTTGTCACCTCGAGGGGAGGTTAAAACAACTCCAGCCCCCGAGCCTTCCAGTTGTCTGGATCCATCAAAGTGAATAGTCCAATATGTGTTGTCTGGTTTCTCTTCCGGCATCTGCATCTCTGTCCAGTCATTAATAAAATCAACCAGTGCTTGAGACTTGATCGCAGTAGGTGGTACATACTTCAACCCATGAGACCCAAGCTCAATAGCCCACTTGGCGACTCGTCCAGTGGCTTCTCTGTTTTGAATGATGTCTCCCAAAGGAGCAGAGCTAACCACAGTGATTGGGTGACCTTGAAAATAATGTTTAAGCTTCCGGCTCGCCATGAACACCCCATATACGAGCTTCTGCCAATGTGGATATCGTTGTTTGGGTTCAATTAACACCTCACTGACGTAGTAAACCGGTCGTTGAACCCGATGTTCCTTGCCAACCTCCTTGCGCTCCACCACAATTTCCACACCAAACAGCTCGTGAGTTGGCGGCTACGTATAACAACAGCGGCTCTTTCTCAACTAGAGCAGCAAGGACCGGCGGCTCAGCAATCTGTGTCTTCAGATCCTCAAAAGCAGAGTTTGCAGCATCGCTCCAAACAAAAAACATCCGTTTTCTTCATCATTTGATACAAAGGCATCACCTTCTCCCCTAACCGCCTTATGAACCGACTCAAAGCAGCAACACGACCCGCCAGCCGTTGAACGTCATTGATGCATGTTGGTTTGGCCAGGGATGTGATTGCCTTAATCTTCTGTGGGTTAGCTTCAATACCTCGGTTGGACACCAAAAAACCCAAAAGCTTGCTGGTTGGGACTCCAAAAACACATTTAGCCGGGTTAAGCATCATTTTATAGACCCGAAGGTTATCAAAGGTCTCTTTCAGATCTGTGACCAAGGTTTCCTCCTTCCTGGATTTTTCCACTATATCATCTACATGAGCATGAACATTACGCCCAATCTGATTGTGAAGACAATTCTGCACACACCGTTGGTAAGTCGCCTGGGCACTCTTAAGCCCAAAAGGCATAGACACATAGCAGAAAGCTCCAAACGGAGTGATAAAAGTTGTCTTCTCCTGATCTTTGACTGCCATCTTGATCTGATGATAACCTGAATAAGCATCCAAGAAACTCAAACGTGTGAAACCCGCCGTAGCATCGATGATCTGATCAATACGGGGGAGGGCAAAAGGGTCAGCCGGACAAGCCTTGTTTAAATCGGTGTAATCCACACACATACGCCAGGTGCCTTTTTTTAGTACAAGCACCGGGTTGGCTAACCACTCTGGGTGAAAGACTTCCACAATGAACCCGGCCGCCAAGAACCGGGCCACCTCTTCTCCAATGGCCTTGCGCCTTTCTTCATTGAACTGTCGGAGAAACTGTCTAACAGGTTTAAACTTTGGATCAATATTGAGAGTGTGCTCAGCGAGTTCCCTTGGGACACCCGGCATGTCGGAAGGTTTCCATGCAAAGATGTCCCGGTTCTCACGGATGAACTCGATGAGCGTGCTTTCCTATTTTGGATCCAAGTTTGCACTGATGATGAACTGCTTGAGTCGCCAGGCACAAAGTCAACCATCTTGGTGTCATCAGCCGATTTGAACTTCAACACCGGCTCATGCTCCGTTGTTGGTTTCTTTAAAGACGTCATGTCTGCCGGGTCAACATGATCCTTATGAAACTTTAACTCCTCTGTTGCACAAACAGACTCAGCATAGGCAGCATCACCTTGTTCACACTCCAAGGCTATTTTCTGGCTTCCATGTACTGTAATGTGCCCTTATAACCCGGCATCTTGAGCTGCAAATACACATAACACGGCCGAGCCATGAACTTGGCATAAGCCGTTCGTCCAAACAGAGCATGATATGTGTTGGGGAACGTAGCAGAAATTCAAAATTTTCCTACGTGTCACCAAGATCTATCTATGGAGAGACCAGCAACGAGGGGGAGGAGAGTGCATCTACATACCCTTGTAGATCGCTAAGCGGAAGCGTTCAAGTGAACGGGGTTGATGGAGTCGTACTCGTCGTGATTCAGATCACCGATGATCCTAGTGCCGAACGGACGGCACCTCCGCGTTCAACACACGTACAGCTCGACGATGTCTCCCACGCCTTGATCCAGCAAGGAGAGAGGGAGAGGTTGAGGAAGACTCCATCCAGCAGCAGCACAATGGCGTGGTGGTGATGGAGGAGCGTGGCAATCCTGCAGGGCTTCGCCAAGCACCTACGGGAGAGGAGGAGGTGTCACGGGAGGGAGGGAGGCGCCAAGGGCTCAGGTATGGATGCCCTCCCTCCCCTCCACTATATATAGGGGCAGGGGAGAGGGGGGAGGCGCAGCCTTGCCCCTTCCTCCAAGAAAGGGGTGCGGCTAAGAGGGGGGAGGAGTCCATCCTCCCCAAGGCACCTCGGAGGTGCCTTCCCCCTTTAGGACTCTCCCCTTTTTCCTATATCTTGGCACATGGGCCTCTAGGGGCTGGTGCCCTTGGCCCATGTAGGCCAAGGCGCACCCCCTACAGCCCATGTGGCCCCCCGGGACAGGTGGCCCCACCCGGTGGGCCCCCGGGACCCTTCCGGTGGTCCCGGTACAATACTGATGACCCCGAAACTTGTCCCGATGGCTGAAACAGGACTTCCTATATATAAATCTTTACCTCCGGACCATTCCGGAACTCCTTGTGACGTCTGGGGTCTCATCCGGGACTCCGAACAACATTCGGTAACCACATACAAGCTTCCTTTACAACCCTAGCGTCATCGAACCTTAAGTGTGTAGACCCTACGGGTTCGGGAGACATGCAGACATGACCGAGATGTTCTCCGGTCAATAACCAACAGCGGGATCTGGATACCCATGTTGGCTCCCACATGTTCCACGATGATCTCATCGGATGAACCACGATGTCAAGGACTCAATCAATCCCGTATACAATTCCCTTTGTCTAGCGGTATGGTACTTGCCTGAGATTCGATCGTCGGTATACCGATACCTTGTTCAATCTCGTTACCGGCAAGTCTCTTTACTCGTTCCGTAACACATCATCCCGTGATCAACCCCTTGGTCACATTGTGCACATTATGATGATGTCCTACCGAGTGGGCCGATACCTCTCCGTTTACACGGAGTGACAAATCCCAATCTCGATTCGTGCCAACCCAACAGACACTTTCAGAGATACCCGTAGTGTACCTTTATAGCCACCCAGTTACGTTGTGACGTTTGGCACACCGAAAGCACTCCTACGGTATCCGGGAGTTGCACAATCTCATGGTCTAAGGAAATGATACTTGACATTAGAAAAGCTTTAGCATACGAACTACATGATCTTGTGCTAGGCTTAGGATTGGGTCTTGTCCATCACATCATTCTCCTAATGATGTGATCCCGTTATCAACGACATCCAATGTCCATGGTCAGGAAACCGTAACCATCTATTGATTAACGAGCTAGTCAACTAGAGGCTTACTAGGGACATGGTGTTGTCTATGTATCCACACATGTATCTGAGTTTCCTATCAATACAATTCTAGCATGGATAATAAACGATTATCATGAACAAGGAAATATAATAATAATCAATTTATTATTGCCTCTAGGGCATATTTCCAACAGTCTCCCACTTGCACTAGAGTCAATAATCTAGTTCCCATCGATATGTGATTAACACTCAAGGTCACATCCCCATGTGACTAACACCCAAAGAGTTTACTAGAGTCAATAATCTAGTTCACATTTACCATGTGATTAACACTCGATGAGTTCTGGGTTTGATCATGTTATGCTTGTGAGAGAGGTTATAGTCAACGGGTCTGAACCTTTCAGATCCGTGTGTGCTTTACAAATCTCTATGTCATCTCCTAGATGCAGCTACCACGTTCTATTTGGAGCTATTCCAAATAACTGTTCTACTTGGAGCTATTCTAAATTGTTGCTCCATTATACGTATCCGGTATCTCTACTCAGAGCTATCCGGATAGGTGTTAAGCTTGCATCGACGTAACCCTTTACGACGAACCCCTTTACCACCTCCATAATCGAGAAAATTCCTTAGTCCACTAGTTACTAAGGATAACTTTGACCACTGTCCTGTGAGCCATTCTTGGATCACTCTTGTACCCCTTGACTGACTCATGGCAAGGCACACTTCAGGTGCGGTACACAGCATAGCATACTGTAGAGCCTATGTCTTAAGCATAGGGGACGACCTTCGTTCCTTTCTCTCTATTCTGCCATGGTCGAGCTTTAAGTCTTAACTTCATACCTTACAACTCAGGCAAGAACTCCTTCTTTGACTGATCCATCTTGAACACCTTCAAGATCACGTCAAGGCATGTGCTCATTTGAAAGTACTATTAAGCGTTTTGATCTATCCTTATAGATCTTGATGCTCAATGTTCAAGTAGCTTAATCCAGGTTTTCTATTGGAAAATACCTTTCAAATAACCCTATATGCTTTCTAGAAATTCTACATCATTTCTGATCAACAATATGTCAACAACATATACTCATCAGAAATTCTATAGTGCTCCCACTCACTTCTTTGGAAATACAAGTTTCTCATAAACTTTGTATACACCCAAAATCTTTGATCATCATCAAAGCATACATTCCAACTCCGAGATGCTCACTCCAGTCCTCAGAAGGATTGCTGGAGCTTTGCATACTTATTAGCATATTTCAGGATAGACAAAACCTTCCGGTTGTATCACATACAACCTTTCCTCAAGAATCGTCGAGGAAACAATGTTTTGACATCCTATCTGCAAGATTTCATAAATAATGCAGTAATTGCTAATATAATTCCAACAGACTCTTAGCATCGCTACGAGTGAGAAAGTCTCATCGTAGTCAACTCCTTGAACTTGTCAAAAAAACATCTTAACGACAAGTCGAGCTTTCTCAATGGTGACACTTACCATCATTGTCTGTCTTCCTTTCAAAATCCATCTGCACTCAACAGCCTTACGACCATCGAGTTGTTCTGCCAAAGTCTACACTTTGTTTTCATACATGGATCCTATCTCCGATTTTATGGCTTCTAACCATTTGTCGGAATTTGGGCCCACCATCGCTTCTCCATAGCTCGTAGGTTCATTGTTGTCTAGCAACATGACCTTCAAGACGGGATTACTGTACCACTCTGAAGTAGTACGTATCCTTGTCACCCTACGAGGTTCGGTAGTGACTTGATCCGAAACTTCATGATCACTATCATAAGCTTCCACTTCAATTGGTGTAGGTGCCACAGGAACAACTTCCTATGCCCTGCTACACACTTGTTGAAGTGACGGTTCAATAACCTCATCAAGTCTCCACCATCCTCCCACTCAATTCTTTCGAGAGAAACCTTTCCTCGAAAAAGGACCCGATTCAAGAAACAATCCCTATTGCTTTCGGATCTGAATTAGGAGGTATACCCAACTGTTTTTGGGTGTCCTATGAAGATGCATTTTATCTGCTTTGGGTTCGAGCTTATCAACCTGAAACCTTTTCACATAAGCGTCGCAGCCCCAAACTTTCAAGAAACGGCAACTTAGGTTTCTCCAAACCATAGTTCATACGGTGTCGTCTCAACGAAATTATGTGGTTCCCTATTTAAAGTGAATGTGGTTGTCTCTAGTGCCTAACCCATAAACTATAGTGGTACTTCGATAAGAGACATCATGGTATGCATCATATCCAATAGGGTGCAATTATGATGTTCGGACACACCATCACACTATGGTGTTCCAGGCTGTATTAGTTGTGAAACAATTTCCACAATGTCTTAATTCTGTGCCAAACTCGTGATTCAGATATTCATCTCTATGATCATATCATAGATCTTTTATCCTCTTGTCACGACGATCTTTCAACTTCACACTGAAATTACTTGAACCTTTCAATAATTCAGACTCGTGATTCATCAAGTAAATATACTCAATATCTACTCGAATCATCTGTGAAGTAAGAACATAACAATATCCACTACATGCCTCAGCACTCATTGGACTGTACACATCAAAATGTATTACTTCCAACAAGTTGCTATCTTGTTCCATCTTACTGAAAACGAGGCTTTTCAGTCATCTTGCCCGTGTGGTATGATTTGCATGTCCCAAGTGATTCAAAATCAAGTGAGTCAAAACGGTCCATTTGCATGGAGTTTCTTCATGCATATACACCAATAGACATGGTTCGCATGTCTCAAACTTTTCAAAAACGAGTGAGCCCAAAGATCCATCAATATGGAGCTTCTTCATGCGTTTTATACCGATATGACTTACGTGGCAGTGCCACAAGTAGGTGGTACTATCATTACTATCTTTTGGCATGAACATGTGTATCACTACGATCGAGATTTAATAAACCATTCATTTTAGGTGTAAGACCATTGAAGGTATTATTCAAATAAACAGAGTAACCATTATTCTCCTTAAATGAATAACCGTATTGCGATAGACGTAATCCAATCATGTCTATGCTCAACGCAAACACCAAATAACAATTATTTAGGTTTAACACCAATCTCTTTGGTAGAGGGAGCATGCGATGCTTGATCATATCAAGCTTGGAAAAACATCCAACACATATCGTCAGCTCACCTTTAGCTAGTCTCCGTTTATTCCGTAGCCTTTTGTTTCGAGTTACTAACACTTAGCAACCGAACCGGTATCTAATACCCTGGTGCTACTAGGAGTACTAGCAAAGTACACATTAACACAAAGTATATCCAATATACTTCTATCGACCTTGCCAGCCTTCTTATCTACCAAGTATCTAGGGTAATTCTGCTCTAGTGGTTGTTCCCCTTATTACAGAAGCACTTAGTCTCGGGTTTGGGTTTTACCTTGGGTTTCTTCACTAGAGCAGCAGCTGATTTGCCATTTCATGAAGTATCCCTTCTTGCCCTTGCCCTTCTTGAAACTAGTGGTTTCACCAACCATCAACAATTGATGCTCCTTCTTGATTTCTACTTTCGCGGTGTCAAACATCGCGAATACCTCAAGGATCATCATATCTATCCCTGATATGTTATAGTTCATCACGAAGCTCTAACAGCTTGGTGGCAATGACTTTGGAGAACCATCACTGTCTTATCTGGAAGATCAACTCCCACTCGATTCAAATGATTGTTGTACTCAGACAATCTGAGCACAAGCTCAACAATTGAGCTTTTCTCCTTAGTTTGCAGGTTAAGAGAGTCATCGGAGGTCTTATACCTCTTGACATGGGCACGAGCATGAAATCCCAATTTCAGCCCTCAAAACATCTCATATGTTTCGTGATGTTTCAAAAACGTCTTTGGTGCCTCAACTCTAAACCGTTTAACTGAACTATCACGTAGTTATCAAAACGTGTATGTCAGATGTTCGCAACAGACAACGTTCGAGGTTCAGCACACTGAGCGGTGCATTAAGGACATAAGCCTTCTATGAAGCAATGAGGACAATCCTCAGTTTACGGACCTAGTCCGCATAATTGCTACTATCAACTTTCAACTAATTTTTCTCTAGGAACATATCTAAACAGTAGAACTATAGCGTGAGCTACGACATAATTTGCAAAAACCTTTTGACTATGTTCAGGATAATTAAGTTCATCTTATGAACTCCCACTCAGATAGACATCCCTCTAGTCATCTAAGTGATTACATGATCCGAGTCAAACTAGGCCGTGTCCGATCATCACGTGAGACGGACTAGTCATCATCGGTGAACATCTTCATGTTGATCGTATCTTCTATACGACTCATGTTCGACCTTTCGGTCTCCGTGTTCCGAGGCCATGTTTGTACATGCTAGGCTCGTCAAGTTAACCCTAAGTGTTTCGCGTGTGTAAATCTGTCTTACACCCGTTGTATGTGAACGTTAGAATCTAACACCCGATCATCACGTGGTGCTTCGAAACACGAACTGTCGCAACGGTGCACAGTTAGGGGAGAACACTTCTTGAAATTGTTGTAAGGGATCATCTTATTTACTATCGTCGTTCTAAGCAAATAAGATGTATAAACATGATAAACATCACATGCAATCAAATAGTGACATGATATGGCCATCATCACTTTGCTCCTTTTGATCTCCATCTTCGGGGCTCCATGATCATCATCGTCACCGGCATGACACCATGATCTCCATCATCATGATCTCCATCATCGTGTCTTCATGAAGTTGCCTCGCCAACTATTACTTCTACTACTATGGCTAACGGTTAGCAATAAAGTAAAGTAATTACATGACGTTTAAGTTGACACGCAGGTCACAAATAAATAAAGACAACTCCTATGGCTCCTGCCGGTTGTCATACTCATCGACATGCAAGTCGTGATTCCTATTACAAGAACATGATCAATCTCATACATCACATATATCATTCATCACATCCTTTTTGGCCATATCACATCACATAGCATACCCTGCAAAAACAAGTTAGACGCCCTCTAATTGTTGTTTGCATGTTTTACGTGGCGGCTATGGGTTTCTAGCAAGAACGTTTCTTACCTACGCATGAACCACAACGTGATATGCCAATTGCTATTTACCCTTCATAAGGACCCTTTTCATCGAATCCGATCCGACTAAAGTGGGAGAGACAGACACCCGCCAGCCACCTTATGCAACTAGTGCATGTTTGTCGGTGGAACCGGTCTCACGTAAGCGTACGTGTAAGGTTGGTCCGGGCCGCTTCATCCCACGATGCCGCCGAATCAAGATAAGACTAGTAACGGCAAGCATATTGAACAATATCGACGCCCACAACTACTTTGTGTTCTACTCGTGCAAAGAATCTACGCAATAGACCTAGCTCATGATGCCACTGTTGGGGAACGTAGCAGAAATTCAAAAAAATTCCTACGTATCACCAAGATCTATCTATGGAGAGACCAGCAACGAGTAGAAAGGAGAGTGCATCTACATACCCTTGTAGATCGCTAAGCGGAAGCGTTCAAGTGAATGGGGTTGATGGAGTCGTACTCGTCGTGATTCAGATCACCGATGATCCTAGTGCCGAACGGATGGCACCTCCGCGTTCAACACACGTACAGCTCGACGATGTCTCCCACGCCTTGATCCAGCAAGGAGAGAGGGAGAGGTTGAGGAAGACTCCATCCAGCAGCAGCACAACGGCGTGGTGGTGATGGAGGAGCGTGGCAATCTTGCAGGGCTTCACCAAGCACCTACGGGAGAGGAGGAGGTGTCACGGGAGGGAGGGAGGCGCCAAGGGCTCAGGTATGGATGCCCTCCCTCCCCTCCACTATATATAGGGGCAGGGGAGAGGGGGGAGGCGCAGCCTTGCCCCTTCCTCCAAGAAAGGGGTGCGGCTAAGAGGAGGGGAGGAGTCCATCCTCCCCAAGGCACCTCGAAGGTGCCTTCCCCCTTTAGGACTCTCCCCTTTTTCCTATATCTTGGCGCATGGGCCTCTAGGGGCTGGTGCCCTTGGCCCATGTAGGCCAAGGCGCACCCCCTACAGCCCATGTGGCCCCCCGGGGCAGGTGGCCCCACCCGGTGGGCCCCCGGGACCCTTCCGGTGGTCCCGGTACAATACCGATGACCCCGAAACTTGTCCCGATGGCCGAAACAGGACTTCCTATATATAAATCTTTACCTCCGGACCATTCCGGAACTCCTCGTGACGTCCGGGATCTCATCCGGGACTCCGAACAACATTCGGTAACCACATACAAGCTTCCTTTACAACCCTAGCGTCATCGAACCTTAAGTGTGTAGACCCTACGGGTTCGGGAGACATGCAGACATGACCGAGATGTTCTCCGGTCAATAACCAACAGCGGGATCTGGATACCCATGTTGGCTCCCACATGTTCCACGATGATCTCATCGGATGAACCACGATGTCAAGGACTCAATCGATCCCGTATACAATTCCCTTTGTCTAGCGGTATGGTACTTGCCCGAGATTCGATCGTCGGTATACCGATACCTTGTTCAATCTCGTTACCGGCAAGTCTCTTTACTCGTTCCGTAACACATCATCCCGTGATCAACCCCTTGGTCACATTGTGCACATTATGATGATGTCCTACCGAGTGGGCCCAGAGATACCTCTCCGTTTACACGGAGTGACAAATCCCAATCTCGATTCGTGCCAACCCAACAGACACTTTCGAAGATACCCTTAGTGTACCTTTATAGCCACCCAGTTACGTTGTGACGTTTGGCACACCCAAAGCACTCCTACGGTATCCGGGAGTTGCACAATCTCATGGTCTAAGGAAATGATACTTGACATTAGAAAAGCTTTAGCATACGAACTACATGATCTTGTGCTAGGCTTAGGATTGGGTCTTGTCCATCACATCATTCTCCTAATGATGTGATCCCGTTATCAACGACATCCAATGTCCATGGTCAGGAAACCGTAACCATCTATTGATTAACGAGCTAGTCAACTAGAGGCTTACTAGGGACATGGTGTTGTCTATGTATCCACACATGTATCTGAGTTTCCTATCAATACAATTCTAGCATGGATAATAAACGATTATCATGAACAAGGAAATATAATAATAATCAATTTATTATTGCCTCTAGGGCATATTTCCAACAATATGGGCTTTTGATCTTAACTACCTCAAAGGTTAATTTTTCTGCTCTGGAGTCATACTCATCCCCAAAGGCTACTTCCAGTTCAATCTTACCAACTGGGTATGCCGACTTGCCAGGTACCACACTGTGAAAAACAGTGTTGGATTGCTTAAGACTCTTATCAATCAACCCCATCCAATGGAATGTCTCATAGTAGAGGATGTTGATGTTGTTGCCTCCATCCATGAGTACCTTAGTGAATTTATATCCACCAACCTGAGGCACCACTACCAAGGCCAAGTGACCCGGATTATCAACCCGGGGTGGGTGATCCTCTCTGCTCCACACAATAGGCTGCTCTGACCAACGTAAGTAACCTGGAATCGCCGGCTCAACGGCATTGACGGCCCTCTTGTGAAGCTTCCGGTCCCTCTTACATAAACTAGTGGTGAACACATGGTATTGCCCACTATTTAGCTGTTTTGGGTTGCTCTGATATCCGGACTGTTGCTGTTGATTACTTCGGCCGGGTTGTGGATTATATCCTCCTTGGTTACCAGGATGGCCCTGACCGTGGAATCCTCCTCCACCTGATCCGGCACCCGGGCCATGAAAACCGCCCCCACCTGAACCACCGCCTGGGTCGTGACCTCCATCGAATGCATTTGAATTTTTAACCGCCTTCATGATTGTACAATCCTTCCATAGGTGGGTGGCTGGCTTCTCTCGGGTGACGTGTCTTGGACAAGGTTCATTCAATAGTTGCTCAAGGGTAGGACCTGACCCGCCCGACTGAGGGGGTTGCCTGCCCTTGCGCCGTTGATTGCCGCCCTGCGCATAGGTGTTAGCAACAAATTCATCAGCCTTATGTTTATTACCTCCTTAATTTTTCGGGTTATGCTGGTGACCCTTGCTGTTGTCGTTCTTCTTTCCCTTCGCTATCTTTTCTTCGTCAGACACCGGGTCCTTGGTACTATCAGAATCAGCATACTTGACGAGAGCCACTAAGGGAGTCCTGGATTAGGGGGTATCCAAACGTCCGGATTATATCCTTTGGCTGGACTGTTGGACTATGAAGATACTAGATTGAAGACTTCGTCTCTTGTCCGGATGGGACTCTACTTGGCGTGGAAGGCAAGCTAGGCAATACAGATATGTACATCTCCTCCTTTGTAACCGACCTTGTGTAACCCTAGCCCCCTCCGATGTCTATATAAACCGGAGGTTTTTAGTCCGTAGGACAACATATAATCATACCATAGGCTAGCTTTTAGGGTTTAGCCTCTCCGATCTCGTGGTAGATCAACTCTTTTAATACTCACATCATCAAGAATAAATCAAGCAGGACATAGGGTTTTACCTCCATCAAGAGGGCCCGAACCTGGATAAAACATCGTGTCCCCTGCCTCCTGTTACCATCTGCCTTAGACGCACGATTCGGGACCCCCTAGCCGAGATCCGCCGGTTTTGACACCGACATTGGTGCTTTCATTGAGAGTTCCTCTATGTTGTCGCCATTAGGCTTGATGGCTCCTTTAATCATCAATAGTGATGCGGTCCAGGGTGAGACTTTTCTCCCCGGACTGATCTTCGTATTCGGCGGCTTCGCACTGTAGGCCAACTCACTTGGCCATCTGAAGCAGATCGAAAGTTATGCCCCTGGCCACGAGGTCAGGTTTGGAAGCTTAAACTACACGGCCGATACCCGCGGAGACTTGATCTTCGACAGATTCGAGCCCCTGCCAAGTGCGTTGCACGGTCTCGATGAGCATGATTTAGCTCTGCCGTCGGACAGTTTTCAGGATATCGCACCGACGACTGCTCCGACCCTCAATTTGGAGCCAATCGCACCATCCATGGACGGATGGATAGACCCCGCCATGGAGGCCATACTCTCAGCGGCGATTGAGCCGAGGATCGACCTTACCTTTCACGAGAGTCGTGTTGCCGAACTACCGGATCCTTCTCCGGCCACGGACTCTGAACTGCCTGCGCCAGTGCCTGTCGAATCCGACTGGGCGCCGATCATGGAGTTTACCTCTGCGGATATCTTTCAGCATTTGCCCTTTGGCGACATACTGAACTCGTTAAGGTCTCTCTCCTTGTCAGGAGAATCCTGGCCGAACTATGTCCGGCAGGATTGGGATGCGGATGACGAAGAAATTCGTTGCCCACCCACCACCCACTTAGTAGCCACTGTCGATGACTTAACCGACATGCTCGACTACGACTCCGAAGACATCGACGGTATGGATGACGATGCGGGAGGCGATGTCAGGACCCCGACTCAATGCCACATCGATCTAGCATGTAACACCTCATATCACTTTGCGGCCTCACGCACGGTATCCCCACGGGTGTCGCCTTACCTTTGCCCGGGACCGTTTGCGCAGTTTGGCACACGTATATGATGGTGTCGCTAGCATCCATATGATAAAGACCCCGGGCTGACATGGCTAGTCGTAAACCCAAAGTGGCACTAACTTACAGGGACAGGCATCCATGACCCAGCATCGAACGTGTCGGTCATCAACGAGTGAATCCAGGCTGTAGCACTGGGCTAGCAGGACTCCGGTGAACCGGGCTGTAGCGGGCTAGCAGGACTCCGGTATTCATCACGTGACATTTCCCCGAAGGGACAGACACAGGATCGAAGAAGGACACATGCCGGCCAACCTAAGTGTTCCGGAGCAGTAGCAAGCTACCAGGGCTCAGTGGAAGCACTAGGAGACATTTCCCGGTAAGAGAGTCTACTAAGGATAAACAACTAGATAGTCAGATCCCACACATAGCAATACACATTACACGTACGCATAACATGCAAGTATGTGCTGTACAACATGGCATCACAGCATAACTCAACAATCATATAGATAAAGGCTCAGAAGAGCCATCACAGCTTTATTACAAACAGGGGTCACATGACCCAACAGTCAGAGCAATCAAGCAACAAGCGGAAGCATTACCTGTCTGAGTACAGACATCTACAAATGAAAAAGGCTGAAGAGCCTGACTATCTACAGCATCCGATCAAGATCGTAGCTGAGGTACTAGCTACTAGTCGAAGTCCATGAGAACCCTAGTAAGACCGAAGTCTCCGCTGCAAAAACATAAATAAAGCAACATGAGTACAAAGGTACTCAGCAAGACTTACATCAGATCCTATCATACATGCATCTGTATCAAGAGGTAATGTGGGGTTTAGTTGCAGTAAGCCAGCTTTGACTCTGTGGCTATCCTGTTCTACGACTACCAGAAACTCTTGAGGTGAAACAACGAACACGAGTCCACTAAGCACCATACAATACACTACTATGGATTCATCCCCGTCTCCCTACGAGAAGGCCATCCATAGCACTCACACTTGTCTTGAGCATTTTATAGTATCCACTTCAAGTTGTCTATGTACCATGTAAGCATCCAAGAAGTCCATAACCGCGGACCCGGCTATTCGAATAGATCATGTTAACCCTGCAGGGGTGTACTTCTTCACACACGCTCTCGCCACTTACCGCCATGTACACGTCATGTATCTCGGCAACCTTCAAGCGGAAGCCTGGCGAGGGTGTCGGCCACGACCTGACTAACCACACATGACTCTAATCCAGGTTTATCGCCTATTCGGGTTCCATCCGCAAGGAGATCCGGCCGGGGTTTCACTCACGGCCCCAAACGATGTGTGCAGGGTTCCCAAGCCCACCTCGCCGGATGGATCTACGCTTGGTACACCGTGCCACTTGTGCCTAGTCTGTCCCAAGCCCACCTGGCCGGGTGCCACTTGGTAGACTACTAACACTACCTACAAACACCAGAAACTAGTTGCGACTCCTGGACAGAGATCAAGTTGGCTAATAAGTCGAGAGGGGTCGAGTTACCGGAACCCAATGTGTGGTAGTATCGAGTCATTGGACAACATACATAGAACTCAGTGCTTAAGGACGGTTCCAATGAGACAACCCACCATGTACTCCTACATGGCCTCTCACCGCTACCTTTACCAAATCGTGTTCACACACTTCACTCTCAGCATCAGAACATATCGTAACACTCCAATTCATTCCCAATGAACCAGACCTGACACAACTCTAAGCAATAGCAGGCATAGCATGGTAGGAACACAACAATGGCTTCAATCAACTCCTACACATGCTAGTGGGTTTCAACTATTTACTGTGGCAATGACAGGTCATGCAGAGGAATGGGTTCAACTACCGCAGCACAAAGTAGCAGATGAATCGTTGTTGTCCTAATGCAATAACTGAGAGCAGGAGCGAGAGAGTAGGGTTTTATCGAAATGAACAAGGGGGGTTGCTTGCCTGGTAAATCAACAAGGGAGGCACTGCTTCACAGACAGGTACTCTGGAACGTCTCCGGAGCAGGATCTATCGAGAAGGAACGGTGCCGGCAATCAATACACAATCATATGCAACAATATGATGCATGAACATGGCATGTAGATGTGATGCTGTTTGAGCTAATGCATCTAGTAAACATTTGGTTTAAAGTCCATTTGAACCAAAGGTTCAAATGTATTACTAAATTAAGTCTCTTAATATGCCCTAATGTGTTTTCCCATATTCAGCATGTATAAGTTGGTTTTTCATGCATGAAACTAGTACAGATGGAAAGGTTGCATTTTTCTGATAATTTTTCATATATAAATTATTTTAATCTGAGCTACGGTTGAATTTCTATGAATTTTTGAAGTTTAAATCATTTTCTGGATTTTCTGAATTATATTAAATCCAGAAATTATATATTGCGTCAGCATGACGTCAGCACGACGTCAGCGGGTCAACGCGGCTGTCCGGGTCAAACCTGACGTGTGGGACCCACACGTCAGTGACAGGGGGTTAACAGGGGTTAATTTAGTTTAATTAAAAGGTTAGGGGGGGGGTCGGGCCCACTGGTCAGCGACCCTGGGGGGTCAAACCCGGTCAACTCGCCGGCGTTTAGCCGCCGGCGAGGCCGAGCGCGGCGGAGGGGCTCGGGATCGTCGTTCCGGCGACCATTCGGGCGGCGGAGACCACCCACGCGAAGCCCGCGCTCACGCGCATCCAGTGGAACACGCGGGAGGCTGCGGGGGCGGCGGAGCTCGCCGGAGCGAAGCTCGGGGCGGCTGCCGGAGCTCGGCTTCGAGCGGGAACGGGCTGCGGGGCATGGCAGGAGCTGCGGGCGGAGGCGTTGGACTTCTGGGGGGCTACTGAGCGCGGTGGCAGGTGCAGGCACGGGCTGCGGTGGCTCTGGCCACGACGGCGAGGG
>NC_041380.1:463724251-463798370 GCF_002162155.2 Triticum dicoccoides | reverse complement strand
CCCTCGCCGTCGTGGCCAGAGCCACCGCAGCCCGTGCCTGCACCTGCCACCGCGCTCAGTAGCCCCCCAGAAGTCCAACGCCTCCGCCCGCAGCTCCTGCCATGCCCCGCAGCCCGTTCCCGCTCGAAGCCGAGCTCCGGCAGCCGCCCCGAGCTTCGCTCCGGCGAGCTCCGCCGCCCCCGCAGCCTCCCACGTGTTTCACTGGATGCGCGTGAGCGCGGGCTTCGCGTGGGTGGTCTCCGCCGCCCGAATGGTCGCCGGAACGGCGATCCCGAGCCCCTCCGCCGCGCTCGGCCTCGCCGGCGGCTAAACGCCGGCGAGTTGACCGGGTTTGACCCCCCAGGGTCGCTGACCAGTGGGCCCGACCCCCCCCCTAACCTTTTAATTAAACTAAATTAACCCCTGTTAACCCCCTGTCACTGACGTGTGGGTCCCACACGTCAGGTTTGACCCGGACAGCCGCGTTGACCCGCTGACGTCGTGCTGACGTCATGCTGACGCAGTATATAATTTCTGGATTTAATATAATTCAGAAAATCCAGAAAATGATTTAAACTTCAAAAATTCATAGAAATTCAACCGTAGCTCAGATTAAAATAATTTATATATGAAAAATTATCAGAAAAATGCAACCTTTCCATCTGTACTAGTTTCATGCATGAAAAACCAACTTATACATGCTGAATATGGGAAAACACATTAGGGCATATTAAGAGACTTAATTTAGTAACACATTTGAACCTTTGGTTCAAATGGACTTTAAACCAAATGTTTACTAGATGCATTAGCTCAAACAGCATCACATCTACATGCCATGTTCATGCATCATATTGTTGCATATGATTGTGTATTGATTGCCGGCACCGTTCCTTCTCGATAGGTCCTCTCCGGAGACGTTCCAGAGTACCTGTCTGTGAAGCAGTGCCTCCCTTGTTGATTTACCAGGCAAGCAACCCCCCTTGTTCATTTCGATAAAACCCTACTCTCTCGCTCCTGCTCTCAGTTATTGCATTAGGACAACAACGATTCATCTGCTACTTTGTGCTGCGGTAGTTGAACCCATTCCTCTGCATGACCTGTCATTGCCACAGTAAATAGTTGAAACCCACTAGCATGTGTAGGAGTTGATTGAAGCCATTGTTGTGTTCCTACCATGCTATGCCTGCTATTGCTTAGAGTTGTGTCAGGTCTGGTTTATTGGGAATGAATTGGAGTGTTACGATATGTTCTGATGCTGAGAGTGAAGTGTGTGAACACGATTTGGTAAAGGTAGCGGTGAGAGGCCATGTAGGAGTACATGGTGGGTTGTCTCACTGGAACCGTCCTTAAGCCCTGAGTTCTGTGTATGTTGTCCAATGACTCGATACTACCACACATTGGGCTCCGGGCGCTCCAAGCCCTCTTGACTTATTAACCAACTTGATCTCTGTCCAGGAGTCGCAACTAGTTTCTGGTGTTTGTAGGTAGTGCTATTTTTCTACCAAGTGGCACCCGGCAGGGTGGGCTTGGGACAGACTAGGCACACGTGGCCCGATGTACCGAGTGGCACCCGGTTGGTGGGCTCGGGAACCCTGCTCACATCGTTTGGGGCCGTGAGCGACACCCCGGCCGGATCTCCTTGCGGATGGAACCCGAATAGGCGATAACCCTGGACTAGAGTCTTGTGTGGTTAGTCAGGTCGTGGCCGACACCCTCGCCAGGCTTCCGCTTGAAGGTTGCCGAGATACATGATGTGTACATGGCGGTAAGTGGCGAGAGCGTGTGTGAAGAAGTACACCCCTGCAGGGTTAACATGATCTATTCGAATAGCCGGGTCCGCGGTTATGGACTTCTTGGATGCTTACATGGTACATAGACAACTTGAAGTGGATACTATAAAATGCTCAAGACAAGTGTGAGTGCTATGGATGGCCTTCTCGTAGGGAGACGGGGATGAATCCATAGTAGTGTATTGTATGGTGCTTAGTGGACTCGTGTTCGTTGTTTCACCTCAAGAGTTTCTGGTAGTCGTAGAACAGGATAGCCACAGAGTCAAAGCTGGCTTACTGCAACTAAACCCCACATTACCTCTTGATACAGATGCATGTATGATAGGATCTGATTTAAGTCTTGCTGAGTACCTTTGTACTCATGTTGCTTTATTTATGTTTTTGCAGCGGAGACTTCGGTCTTACTAGGGTTCTCATGGACTTCGACTAGTAGCTAGTACCTCAGCTACGATCTTGATCGGATGCTGTAGATAGTCAGGCTCTTCAGCCTTTTTCATTTGTAGATGTCTGTACTCAGACAGGTAATGCTTCCGCTTGTTGCTTGATTGCTCTGACTGTTGGGTCATGTGACTCATGTTTGTAATAAAGCTGTGATGGCTCTTCTGAGCCTTTATCTATATGATTGTTGAGTTATGCTGTGATGCCATGTTGTACAGCACATACTTGCATGTTATGCGTACGTGTAATGTGTATTGCTATGTGTGGGATCTGACTATCTAGTTGTTTATCCTTAGTAGACTCTCTTACCGGGAAATGTCTCCTAGTGCTTCCACTGAGCCCTGGTAGCTTGCTACTGCTCCGGAACACTTAGGTTGGCCGGCATGTGTCCTTCTTCGATCCTGTGTCTGTCCCTTCGGGGAAATGTCACGCGATGAATACCGGAGTCCTGCTAGCCCGCTACAGCCCGGTTCACTGGAGTCCTGCTAGCCCAGTGCTACAGCCTGGATTCACTCGTTGATGACCGACACGTTCGATGCTGGGTCATGGATGCCTGTCCCTGTAAGTTAGTGCCACTTTGGGTTTACGACTAGCCATGTCAGCCCGGGCTCTTTATCATATGGATGCTAGCGACACCATCATATACGTGTGCCAAACTGCGCAAACGGTCCCGGGCAAAGGTAAGGCGACACCCGTGGGGATACCGTGCGTGAGGCCGCAAAGTGATATGAGGTGTTACATGCTAGATCGATGTGGCATTGTGTCGGGGTCCTGACAGGCGAAGAGGAACCACTGCCCATGGGGCACTGGACAGCCACCTCATCATATGACATATACATGGTGGACACACCCAAAGAAGGCAATGGCGATGGGACAGCGGAGGATGACCCCTCCAAGAAGCAACCCAAGCACCGGCGTCAGCGGCGCCGCTCTAAGTCCCGCCAAGGCAAAAGCGGTGATACCCGCACCGGAGATAATAGCACTCCGGACAGTGCCAAAGACAACAACAATCCCCTCCAGCAAGATTTACAGCAGGAGGATGGAGAAGCCATCCCTCCTGAGAGAGCAGCAGATGGAGAGGCGGAGGATGATAATTACATGCCTCCCTCCGAAGACGAGGCAAGCCTCGACGATGATGAATTCGTCGTGCCAGAGGATCTCATCAAACAAGAGCACTTCAAGCGCCGGCTTATAGCCACGGCAAATAGCCTTAAGAAAAAGCAGCAGCAGCTTCAAGCTGATCAAGATTTGCTAGCTGACAGATGGACTGAAGTCCTGGTGGCCGAGGAATATAAACTCGAACGCCCCTCCAAGAGTTACCTAAAGTGCAGGTTGCTACCCCGACTGGAGGAGGAAGCACCGAAACCTACATCCCCGGCATATGACGCGGCTGATCGGCCACCTCATGGCCGCGACAGAGAGGTATTCCAGCCAAAAGCTCAGCCCGCACCCCGACGCCATTCAAATTAAAAGGCATGGGGAAATACGCCAGACCTGCGAGACATATCGGAGGACAAAGCAAAACATGCAAGATCGATCTACGGATCACGAGGGCGCACCACTATGCGAGACGATAATCGTCACGCCGGATACAGTAAAAGTAAGTCCGGCCGGGCCGAACACAGCGGGCAAGACTCATTTGAGCTGCTTCGCGATATAGCCCAGTACAGAGGTGCCGCACACCCCTTATGCTTCACAGACGAAGTAATGGATCATCAAATCCCAGAGGGTTTCAAACCCGTAAATATAGAATCATATGACAGCACAACAGATCATGCGGTATGGATCGAGGATTTCCTCCTGCACATCCACATGGCCCGCGGTGATGACCTACACGCCATCAAATACCTCTCACTCAAACTCAAAGGACCAGCTCGGCATTGGCTCAACAGCTTGCCAGCAGAGTCCATTGGCTGTTGGGAAGATCTGGAAGCCGCATTCCTCGACAACTTTCAGGGCACTTATGTGCGACCACCAGATGTCGATGACTTGAGCCACATAAGTCAGCAGCCAGAGGAATCGGCCAGGAAATTCTGGACACGGCTCCTAACAAATAAAAATCAAATCATCGACTGTCCGGATGCAGAGGCCCTAGCAGCTTTTAAGCACAACATCCATGACGAATGGCTCGCCGGGCACCTTGGCCAGGAAAAGCCGAAATCTATGGCAGCCCTCACGACACTCATGACCCGCTTTTGTGCGGGAGAGGACAGCTGGTTGGCTCGCAGCAATAACATATCAAAGAACCATGGTACTTCGGATACCAAGGACGGCAACGGCAGGTCGCGTCGCAACAAATATAAGCGCCGCATTAACAGCGACAATACCGAGGATACGGCAGTCAATGCCGGATTCAAAGGCTCTAAACCCGGTCAGCGGAAAAAGCCATTCAAAAGAAGCACTCCGGGCCCGTCCAGTTTGGACCGTATACCCGATCGCTTGTGTCAAATACACGGCACCCCCGACAAACCAGCCAACCACACCAACAGGGATTGTTGGGTGTTCAAGCAGGCCGGCAAGTTAAATGCCGAAAACAAAGATAAGGGGTCACATAGCGATGACGAGCAGGAGCCCCGGCAGCTGAACACCGGAGGACAGAAGAGGTTCCCCCCACAAGTGCGAACGGTGAACATGATATACGCAACCCACATCCCCAAGAGGGAGCGGAAGTGTGCGCTCAGGGACGTATATGCGTTGGAGCCAGTCGCCCCAAAGTTCAACCCATGGTAGTTGTCGGTGTCAAAACGGGCGGATCTTGGGTAGGGGGTCCCGAACTGTGCGTCTAAGGTGGATGGTAACAGGAGGCGGGGAACACGATGTTTTACCCAGGTTCGGGCCCTCTTGATGGAGGTAAAACCCTACGTCCTGCTTGATTAATATTGATGATATGGGTAGTACAAGAGTAGATCTACCACGTGATCAGAGAGGCTAAACCCTAGAAGCTAGCCTATGATATGATTGTGTGTTGTCCTACGGACTAAAACCCTCCGGTTTATATAGACACTGGAGGGGGCTAGGGTTACACAAGGTCGGTTACAAAGGAGGAGATATACATATCCGTACTGCCTAGCATGCCTTCCATGCCAAGTAGAGTCCCATCCGGACGCGAGACGAAGTCTTCAATCTTGTATCTTCATAGTCTAACAGTCCAGCCAAAGGATATAATCCGGCTGTCCGGAGACCCCCTAATCCAGGACTCCCTCAGTAGCCCCTGAATCAGGCTTTCAATGATGATGAGTTCGGCGCGCAGTGTTGTCTTCGGCATTGCAAGGTGGGTTCCTCCTCCAAACATATCACAGAAGAGTTTGAATACAAGGATAGTGTCCGACCCTGCAAAATAAGTTCCACATACCACCATAGAGAGAATAATATTTCCACAAATCTCAATCTGCTGACACGTTTTGGCAACATGACATCATGCCATGGCTCGGTGATTATTCGAACCGTTTTTCCTTAACCAGCTCCACACATAACGCGAGGCGGTTTCTCAACACGTCTTGTCAAAGCAGAGATCATGTCCCCTAATTACGGGATTCTCATCAATACGGTCGTGGGTAACCCAACCGTGTCTAGGACTCCAAGATTATAGGCAAGTCCCAAACGGTTACGGAGAGGACACTTGATATTCACCTCTTTATAAAGGGACAAGGCTTTTACTTTTTTCCCTCCCGTGCTCAATCGAATCCTTCCCCTGCCTCGAGTTTTAACACCCAAAGCCCAGGTCAGGTGCTTTGGACCTTCAATTATGTCCGGATCTAGCCTTCAAGGCCGGTGGATGCCCTCCTCCATTACGGAAGAGGATATCAATAAGTTGAGGGAGGCTAGATACCAGACCGCCGAGGTTTCGCGTCGGCTGCCTGCCCGAGGGCAGGTCGTCCCCACTCCTGAACCCAACGAGAACGTTGTGTTCATCTCCCACTTCCTCCGAGGTCAAGGCCTCACTCTGGATCCCTTCGTTAGGGGTTTGATGTTCTATTACGGGCTAGATTTCCACGATCTAGCCCCGGACTCCTTTCTCCACATCTCGGCATTTATTGTCGTATGTGAGGCCTTCCTCCGCATTACCCCTCACTTCGGCCTGTGGCTTAAGACTTTCGACGTGAAGCCAAAGATGGTCGAGGGGCAGCATGCAGCATGCAGAGGTGCATTAATAAGCAAGATCGCTAGAGCTTCATGGCCAAAGGGTTCCTTTCCAAAGGTGTCCGGATTATGGCAACGGGAGTGGTTTTACATCACAGGTCCCAGAAGTGCCAAGTGGGTGGCTGCCCCTGATTTCCGCTCGGGCCCTCCACCACAACTAATGTCATGGATTAGTAGAGGGCTGAGCTGGGGTCCAGCCAAATACATGCCTATACTGTAGAGCCGCATTCAAGATCTCTTCGAAGGAGATTTCAGTCTGGTTACGGTGGTGCGAGTCATGCTGGTTCGTCGAGTCCAGCCTTGCAAACGCCGGCCCCTCCGCATGTGGGAGTTCAACCCAGAAGGGTCGTGCACTATTCAGAATTTCCTCGGCCTGACGCACGAGGAGATGTACAAATCATTCTTCGGACCCCAAATAGAGTGTCTGGATACTACCGAGGACATGGGCCTGAGCAGCAACCGTACCGCCGACCAAGTAAGTAATCCTTTAGCCGAACACACCGTATTTCATTTACCATGACGTCATTATGAGAAACCGCTCTTTGACCAGGACTGGCTAACAAGGGCAAAGATGATTCGGTGTTCGGTCCCCCTTCCTGAGGGTTTGGACAATCCGGTACTGGAAAAGATGCTCGAGCTAGCACCTTGCCCGGAGCCCTCAAAGGAAGATAAAGGGGGAATAATGAGGTCGAAAGCGGGCCCCCATCGCTACCAATTGCAACCGGGGGAATGAGCGCCTCCATGAAGGAGGATAACCAAGGGGAAGAATCTGACCTTCTCTCGCTTCGGGGAAGGAAGAGGACTTCCTCTAAAGATCCGGAAACCCAGGCTTCCAAACGGGAGAAGAAGTCTCCACCAGAGGGTCCTACCTTAGAGGGTGCTCTTGCCGCACAAAGTCCGCGCGAGGATCAGTCCTCCAACGAGCTGTAAGTAATCAAAAAGTACTTAATAGTGGAGATATACTACCTTACCTCTGAGAAAAATAACCGAAGCATTTATCTTGCAGTTTGGATCTTAGCCCTTCTCAGCAGAGCTCATCTTCGGGGGATCTTCTCCCGGAGATGATGGAGAGCAAAACGCCTCCCCCGGACTCCCCCGCTCAAGAAGCGGGCGACCTTGAAGTGTCGTCATGGAGGGCCTCTTCGGATCCGGTGAGGCCAGAAGATAATCCTATAGTCACCCGAAGTCCCCAGCATCCGGCTCTTGAAGAGAGCAAACAAAACAGTCCGGCATTGTCTGGTATGCGGTCGGACGTACTGAGGGAGCTGTTGGAGCGAGCGGCCATCTCAGGAGAACACCGTACGTTGATGGGTACAGTGATGGAAAGAATTTCGTCCGCCGAAAGCGGATTGCATGAAGCTTTTATGAGTTTACTCACGGGCTTTGAGGTACGTGAAATGATATACTTTTTGATAGTACCGCACATTTTTAGGTGTGCCCTGTGTAGATAGTAGCCCCTGAGACTCTGGTTGTCATCGAGAACGGCGGCGAACAGAGGATCGTAATCCCAGGTAATAACCAAACCGCCTTTATGTGCAGGTGGTGGAAGCTCCGGTGGCTAGCCGGACTAATGAGTTTGCCGAGCTAAAGCGGCAACTGGATGCGGCAGATGCCGACATCGAGCTTGTTAACAAGCAGCTTGACGAGGCACAGGGTAAGTAATGTTTTCTGGTGAATGTCACATAGTAAGAGTAGTGTAACGCCAGTATCTTTAATATGTTGTGACCGCAGATGGAGCTGCCACCGTGGAGACCCTTCGGGCGGAACTTGCCCGAGCCAAGGAACAAGCAAGAATTAGTAATGCAGTCGCTTTAAAGGCGGCCGAAGAGTTAAGAGCCGAAAAGGCTGCACATTGCGAGAGCAACGATAAAATGGCCAAGATGCTTGTAAAGTTAAAAGACACTGCCAACCGTTGTCGGCTCCTTGAAGAAGAAAACCGAGCGAAGGCGACAGACCTTGAAAAGGCCGCGGTGGCGACCAAAGACACCCGCTCTGCTATGAGGCCAAAGAAGGAAGAGCTGCATGAAGCCGAGGATATTGCGGCTGGGAAGCCCTTTTTGCTGCGGAGGAAGTTCGGGGATCCGCGGTATGCCCCTCTGGATCGGCTGTGGAGTTCGGCAGACGCATATATGGACTTGGCGGCGAGCGCTGTTGATGCGGCCGAATACTTCCGAGATCAAACAGATCGTGAAGTGGACAAGCTGTTCTGGTCGCAGTTTAACGTTCCAGAGCGTCCGCTTCCATTGACTGATCAGCTAGCCGAATGGGCCGAACTCAACAGGTTGTCCGGACTCGCCATGAGGTCCGTCGTAGATCATCTGTGGCTGGAAAAACCGAAGCCGAACAGCTATTTCAGCTTAGTGCAGCAGTTCCTTGGAGCGGTGCCGCGCATCAATGCGATGAAGAGGTCGGCGTGTATAGAGGGCTTGCGGATGGCCCTTGCCCGTGTCAAAGCATACTAGGCGGAGATGGATGCTACCACTGTTGCGGCACAGGGTTCGGCCATAGGCCGAGTGGCTGCTGAGCACTATTTCGAAGAAGTTCTCGAGGGTGCTCATTTGATAGAGGCCCAGTGCTTGAAGAATATTATGTTTGAGTGACATGTATTCCCATTGTAAACACAATGTTTTTATGAAATTTATTAAGGTTGTATTTATACTTTTGCCCGAAAGTAATATGATGCCTCTTGTGCGGCCGTTTATGTATACATGTGTATAACCTGAAAGATTACAGTCATCGGCTTCAGCCCCCACGCATATAATGCGGGGGTGTTCGCAGAAGACGTGTATTCACACTTAATACAACGTCTTGGTCCTAATAAGGAGGTGATGGCGCAGCGAACTAGGCAACCGGACTATAATGCTTTAACACTTTCACTTAGCCATAGGAGTTTGACAATGGGGCTACTATATAGCCCCTGGTGGCTCCGCACTCTCCCGAATTCGGGGTGCATACATGCCTAGCTGGGAAACGGCCCTTCGTTGAGGCGGAGGAATTCTAACATTCCGATAGGTCATCGAGTGGTTGACCAGTCTCACGATATATCATGACAGTCAGTTTTTGGCTTTCTCTACTGAGGTGCTCGTACGGATGAACCGCGGCACAATCACAGTAGTTCTCCTGGTGCCGCCTTAGCCGATAGAGCGGAACGTAAGGCAGCAAAACACAGGAGTCGGGCAAACCCAACATTTGACCAAAGACATGATTCGTAGCTGATGCATATAAGGCCAAACTCGCGACCCTGAACACTCCCTAAGGTGTTCGGTCTTTATGACATAAACCGGCCCTAAATAGTGCCCTTTGTAAGAAGCCCCTGGTGTCCAGGTACGTGCATTATTCTGACGTGGCCACATGCCAAGACATCAGCATCCTTCTCAATTGTACTGAGAATCTGAGGGATGTGTATCAACAAGGGATAGTAAAAAAGGTTTACGCAGGGTCTTAATCTAAAAAGAATCCTTGGAACGGGTCCCTGCTGAACGTTTGCGCCTGTGTCTCCGTTGTGCCGTATCCTCGACGGGTGTAGCACGATGGTCATCTGTAAAAGAGAGAAACTTAGGTGAAAAGTTGTCATGCAAAAAGGTAGGTTTAAAGAAACCATGTACAATTCAAGATGAGTAAAAATTGTCACTTGTTTGCGCGCGTTGAGCCCCTTGCATTTGTAATAGGGGTGTGGCCATCAAACCTGTATGAATTACATGTAGCTGCGCTGGACTCGTCTAACCGTGTTCGTGGTCTTGACGACCTATCAAATGCTTTAGTTGGTGAGGCCGTTTTTAGTGTGCGCCTGCCAAGGCAGTCGCACTCTCTTCGGCGCGCCAGGATCGCTCAATATTTCCATTCACTGTAATGATGCCACGTGGACCGGGCATCTTAAGCGTGAGGGAAGCATAATGCGGTATTGCATTAAAGCGAGCGAAAGCTTCGCGTCCAAGTAGTGCTTGATAGCCACTTTGGAACGGAGCAATGTGGAAGGTTAAATTTTCGCTACGGAGGTTATCAGGGACGCCGAATATAACCTCTAGTAGCAGGGAGCCCGTGCAATGAGCCCCTGGGCCTGGCGTTACTCCTTTAAAGGTAGTATTGTTGTGGCGAATTTTCGTTGGGTCTATCCCCATTTTGCGGATTGTGTCCTGATATATCAGGTTTAGACTGCTGCCACCGTCCATCAGGACTCGTGTGAAGTGGTATCCATCAATTATTGGGTCTAATACCAAGGCAGCCCATCCTGCACGCTGGATACTTGCTGAGTAGTCCCGATGGTCAAAAGTGATCGGTTGAGACGACCAGTGGCAAGACTCCGCGGTGATAGGCCCTTGGGCGTATTTCTCTGGGAGTGCCGCTTTGTTTCTCCCCTTGATCACGTGTAACATGTTTATTGTTTTGATTTCTGGTGGAAATTTCTTTTGTTCCCCAGTGTCTTGCTTGAGAGGCTCATCCTCGTTTTCGCTTGGTGTATCCTCCCCCTTGTGTACGGCGTTGAGCTTGCCGGACTGCTTGAAGACCCAACAGTCTCTGTGGGTATGGTTAGCGGGTTTACCAGGGGTTCTATGGATCTGACATATTTGGTCCAAAATTTTTTTTAGGCTGGACAGTTCATCTCTGGCGCCTTTAGAGGGCGGCTTTTGCTGACCTGGCCGAGAGCTTCTGAATCCGGCGTTTACTGCCATGCTCTTCGGGCTATCTTCTTTATTCCGCCGCTTATTATTTTTACTGCGTCGTGATTTCCCGTTTCCATCTCTAACTTCGGATGTACTGGGGTTGCTGGTGCTGCATCTGGCTAGCCAGCTATCCTCACTCGCGCAAAAGCGAGTCATGAGGCTTGTTAATGCTGCCATTGTTCTCGGCTTTTCTTGGCCAAGGTGTCTGGCAAGCCATTCGTCGCGGATGCTATGCTTAAAAGCTGCCAAGGCTTCGACGTCCGGATAGTCGACTATTTGGTTCTTTTTAGTAAGAAACCTGTTCAAAAGCTTTCGGGCTGACTCTCCGGGCTGTTGAGTTATATGACTCAAATCGTCCGTGTCCGGAGGTCGGACATAAGTCCCTTGAAAATTTGCCTGAAAAGCGTCTTCGAGCTCTTCCCAGCTTCCAATGGAGCTTTCGGGGAGGCTTTTAAGCCAGTGTCGAGCTGGCCCTTTGAGTTTGAGGGGTAAATACTTGATGGCGTGGAGATCATCTCCTCGAGGCATATGGATATGGAGGATATAGTCCTCAATCCAGACCCCAGGGTCTGTTGTTCCGTCGTATGCCTCTATGTTTGCATGTTTGAATCCCTCTAGAAATTCATGGTCCAGCACCTCATCGGTGAAACATAGGGGGTGTGCGGCACCCCTGTATCTGGGTGTACCACGTTGTTCGGATGTTTGTTGTGTTGCATCGTATGCTGGAGCGCGTTTGCATGGTCCATAGATGGATCTGGTTGCACCGTCCTTTTGATGTGAGCCCTCTCATGGATCGCGTGTTGGCTTATGTGCGGCGTTGTTTGCCGCTCTATGTTGGCCGTGAGGTCGTCTATCCGGCCAGATGGCCGTTTTAGTTTTTGGTTGCGGGGGATCTAAGGCCTCCTCATCGAATTTAGGTAGCAACTTCCGCTTCGGGTAGCTCTTGGTGGGGTGACTACCGCCGTACTTCGCTGCTGTGTTGAGCACTTTAGTCCATCTAATTCTGAGTGTGTCTTGCGCAGCCTTGAGCCTTTGCTTCTGCTTTTTTAGACTCCTCGCGGTGGCAATGAGCCATTGATGGGCATTCTGTTGCTCCGGGTGTCTGTCCGGTGTGATGTCGTCCGGACTATTATCTTTGACAGAGTTGAGTTGTTCGGTTTGATTCTCCATGTTGCCGTGGTCCAGCGATCGTTCACCCTGCTCTAACACTGGGTCTATATGATCATTGTTTCTGCCGAGGCGGGATTTGGAGCAGCGCTTACGCCGCTGCTTTGACTGCTTCTCGAGGGGGCAACCCTTCATTGCATCCTTCCATTCCTCGTCGTCGTCTTCTTTTGGTGTGTCCATCATGTATACGTCATGTGATGAAGTGGGCGTCCAGTGCCCTGTGGGCAGTGATTCTTGTTCGTCTCCCACATCGTCGTCCATACCGTCGATGTCTTCGGAGTCGGATTCGAGCATGTCAGTTAAGTCATTGACAGTGGCTACTAAGTGGGTGGTGGGTGGGCGGCGAATTTCTTCATCATCTGTATCCCAATCCTGCCGGACATAGTTCGGCCAGGACTCTCCTGACAAGGAGAGAGACTTTAATGAATTCAGTATGTCGCCGAAGGGCGAGTGTTGAAAGATATCCGTGGAGGTAAACTCCATGATCGGTGCCTAACCGGATTCGATAGGAACGGGCGCAGGTGGTTCGGAGTCCGTGGCCTGAGAACTATCTGCCAGTTTAACAACACGGCTCTCGTGAAGGGTAAGGTCGATATTCGGCTCGATCGCCTCTGAGGGTAAGGCCTCCGTGGCGGGGTCCATCCACCCGTCCGTGGACGGCGCAACTTGCTCCGAATTGAGGGTCGGAGCGGCTGCCGGTGCGATCTCCTAAACATTGTCTGATGGTAGAGCTAAATCTTACTCATTGTGACCGCGTGACGCACAAGGCAGAGGCTCGAATCCACCAAAGATCAAGTCTCCGCGGATATCGGCCGTGTAGTTTAATCTTCCAAACCTAACCTGGTGGCCAGGGGCGTAACTTTCGATCTGCTCCAGATGAACAAGCGAGTTCGCCCGCAGTGCGAAGCCGCCGAACACAAAGATCTGTCCAGGGAGAAAAGTCTCACCCTGGACTGCATCGCTATCGATGATAGAAGGAGCCTCAAGCCTAACGGCGACGACACAGAGGAACTCTCAATGAAAGCACCAATGTCGGTGTCAAAACCGGCGGATCTCGGGTAGGGGGTCCCGAACTGTGCGTCTAAGGCGGATGGTAACAGGAGGCAGGGAACACGATGTTTTACCCAGGTTCGGGCCCTCTTGATGGAGGTAAAACCCTACGTCTTGCTTGATTAATATTGATGATATGGGTAGTACAAGAGTAGATCTACCACGAGATCAGAGAGGCTAAACCCTAGAAGCTAGCCTATGGTATGATTGTGTGTTGTCCTACGGACTAAAACCCTCCGGTTTATATAGACACCGGAGGGGGCTAGGGTTACACAAGGTCGGTTACAAAGGAGGAGATATACATATCCGTACTGCCTAGCTTGCCTTCCACGCCAAGTAGAGTCCCATCCGGACACGAGACGAAGTCTTCAATCTTGTATCTTCATAGTCCAACAGTTCGGCCAAAGGATATAATCCGGCTGTCCGGAGACCCCCTAATCCAGGACTCCCTCAGTTCTCCTGTCCGATCACCTTCGATCGCAGGGACCACCCCACTAGTATCCGTCATGGCGGATTCGCCGCACTGGTCCTAGACCCAATCATTCACGGGTTTCACCTCACTCGAGTCCTTATGGATGGCGGCAGCAGCTAGAACCTGCTTTATCAGGACACAGTGCACAAAATGGGTATAGACCCCTCAAGGATCAAACCCACAAAAACGACCTTTAAAGGCGTCATACCATGTGTAGAGGCCCATTTCACAGGCTCAGTCACACTGGAAGTGGTCTTCGGATCCCCGGATAACTTCCAAAGCGAAGACTTAATCTTCGATATAGTCCCGTTCCGCAGTGGCTACCATGCACTACTCGGGCGAACCGCATTTGCGAGATTTAATGCGGTACCGCATTATGCATATCTCAAGCTCAAGATGCCAGGACCTCGGGGGGTCATCACAGTCAATAGAAACACAGAGCGCTCTCTTCGCATGGAGGAGCACACTGCGGCCCTCGCAGCAGAAGCGCAAAGCAACCTCTTAAGGAAATCCACTAGTTCGGCGATCAAGGACCCGGACACCTTCAAGCGCGCCCGGAGTAATCGGCAACAGGACCGCCTGGCACGTTCCGAGCTCGCATAGCAATGCGGACCCCACCCCGGTCCCAGCCAAACGGCGAAATCCGTGCCACGCATACATAATTACGCATTAAAAATACCATGGGCACAGGTGGGGAGGGGGCACGACTATGGCATGCTCCAAGACGCGGCTTAAACCGCACTAGGGGCTTCCTGCTTTGTTATTTTTCTCTTTCAGGACTTTAATCTCTGGAAACCCTGTCCGGCAGCATGATTGCCGAACACATGATGCAGCAACCAAGGAGGCAGAAAGCTACGTCACACCACGGAACTCCCAGGTGGATTACGATAACGAGTGAAATACTTGCTTTAATACTATTCCTCAGCTTACCCTTGGAGGGGACATGTCATATAGTCCTGCTCTTTGCTTATCGCACTACTTGTATCATTCTGCTTTAACGCACCTTTTTGAATAAACAATGCATAGCACTAAGACTATTATTGCATTCTTCTTTATATATATATATATATATGTTTATTCATGACATCTAGCACCCGTACACTCTGGTACGGCCAATACGCTAGGGGCTTAAGCATACCCCATAATACGGCGTGAGAAGTCCGAACACTTTCGACAGTGCGTCACCCCGAACTTATAGCATTATATGCATCAGCTCTGAATCATGTCTTGGGTCAATAGTTGGGTTTGCCCGGCTCCCATGTTTTGGTACCTTACGTTCTGCTATATCGGCTAAGGTAGCACTGGGAGAACTACTGCGATTGTGCCCTGGTTCTGCTGGGCTAAGCACCTCAGTAGAGAAAGCTAAAACTGACTGTCATGATAAGGTGAGAGACTGGTAGCCGTTCGAGAGGTTTCGAGTCCCTAAAGACTTATGCCGCTTAGAGCGAGGAGTCGGCTCCGTCCGGGCAAAGGCGTGTATAGCGCCCCAAATTCGGCCTTCCGAATACTAGGGGCTTCGCCGAAATTTAAAATTATAGAATTCTATGACTAAGTGAGAGTGATAACGCATTATAGTCTGATTGCCTTGTTCGTTGTGCTGAGCACCTCCCTCGAAGGACCCAAAAATGGGAACAAGAGTGCTCAGGTTTATCCCAAACACCCCAGCACTTGTGGCATGGGGGCAGAAGCCGACGACTAGCCATCTCTCAGATTTGATAAACAGTCGAACAGAAGGTAATATTTTAAATTCAAAATAGTGTTGCATAGCGCATATGAACAAGTTTTCATCATACAGGATCACATGAGCAAGTTCATTCAAATATTACATCTTTTGCACACTCGTCCGCTACAAGGCGAGCACCCTTCAGGACACCCTCATAGTACATCTCGGGGTTGTGATGCTCCTTGCCCTGCGGCGGCCCCTCCTTCACTAGCTTCACGGTGTCCATCTTGGCCCAGTGCACCTTTGCACGGGCGAAAGCCCGGCGAGCACCTTCGATGCAGATGGACCGCTTGATGACTTCCAGCCGTGGGCAGGCATCCACAAGCTGCCTCACCAGGCCGAAGTAGCTGTTGGGAAGGGCGTCGCCAGGCCACATCCGGACTATAAAGCCCTTCATGGCCTGTTCGGCCGCCTTGTGCAGCTCGACCAGTTGCTTCAGCTGGTCGCTCATAGGCACCGGGTGTTCGGTCCCAGTATACTGAGACCAGAACAACTTCTCCGTCGAGCTTCCCTCCTCAGCCTGGTAAAACTGTGCGACATCCGACACGCTGCGGGGCAAATCTGTGAATGCTCCTAGAGAGCTCCGGACTCGGGTAAGTAACAAGTAATTTACTTTCACATGCTTGCTTTGCATATTGAATGCCTTACCTGCCGCTATCTTCTTCATCGCATCAATCTCCTGGAGGGCCTTTTGGGCTACAGCCTTGGCATTCTTTGCGCTCTCAAGGGCCGTGGCAAGCTCGGACTCTCGCGTCTTCAAGTCAAGCTCCAATGCCTCGTGCTTCGTCACGAGAGCATGGAGCTCTTGCTACACCTCGCCCACCCGTGCCTCTTGTTTTTCCCGCTCGGTGCGCTCCTGGGCCGCTTGGTTTTCAGCCTTGGATAGCACTTGCTTCAGGGTTGCCACTTTGGTCGTGGCCCCTGGCAAATTAAAGATGATCCTGTCATTTTGCAATCGCATCCTTTTTGTATATAAACATATCTATAGACGAGGTATTACTTACCTTTGTTCTCCTCGAGCTACCTCTTAGCAAGGCCGAGCTCTTTCTCGGACCCCTCGAGGTCCTACTTCAGTGCGGCGACCTCCGCAGTCAGTGCGGCAGAGGTCAGTAGCGAAGCCTGCATATGCATACAGACATACTAGTATTAGACTCCTGCAGATATTATTTGATCCTCTATTTAGTTTTTCTTCGTGAACACCAAACAGAGCATCAGGGGCTACTATCTATGCGGTAATATTTTTACTATATTTTGAACACTTACCTCAAAGCCTGTTAGAAGGCTGGCACAGGCTTCAGTCAGTCCGCTCTTGGCGGACTGAACCTTCTTGATCACCGCACTCATAATAGTGCGGTGCTCTTCGTTGATGGAAGCGCTGCGAAGCGCTCCCAGCAGGTTGTCCGGTGCCTCTGGATGGACAGAGGTCACCGGCACAGGCGTCTTGCCCCTTCTGGAAGGAGGCCGCCTGCCCGAGTCCGGAACCACTGGAGGTTTCGGCGCAGTGTTCGGCTGAAGGCCGAACTCGGAGCCCTCTGGAGCCGTACTCCCTCTGCTTCGGGAGTCCGGAAGGTCGCCTTGAGGCGCCTCCAGGACTGTTTCCCCTCGACCCGGTGCCTCTTGAGACAATACCTCGGCATTGTCCGTAGGGCAAGGGGAGGTGGCGGTCGGAAGTGGATCGCTATCCATATCCGACGAGTCCAAGGAGCCGTCCGATGAAGATACGTCGATACGGGCTTGGGGCGGTCTGCATAATCATATTCGGTGTTAGGAGAAGTCGTGCGACAAAGGTATGCTATGAGTTACTCTGGTATCCGAATACTTACGACTTCGCCAGGGGCTTGGCCCTGAGCAGCCAATCGTCTTCGTCTTCGGCGGCGGTGGTGGAGCAGTCCGGAAGGAGAGTCCTTCCCTTCTTGGACCCTTCGGCCCCCTCGGTTGGGGCGGCCTTCCTTTTCTTGTCTCCCCCGGTTGGAGGGGGAGCATCTTCTTCTTCCTCCTTGTCTTCAGGGGAGGAGTGCGTCGCGGAGTCATCGGACGATGAGTCCGATACCACCTGGCGCCAGGAACTCTTTCGGGTTCCCTTGGCCTTCTTCTTGGTCTTCTCCGGCACCTTGTAAGGAGCCGGAGTCAGCATCTCTGTCAGGAGAGCATCCACAGTGTCTTCGGGCAAAGGGGCCAGATAGTTGATATTCTCCGATGCCCCCACCCAGTCCTGTCAAAGGCATGGGAACTCAGACCCCGCACGTGGTTAAACTATGGGAAGTAAAAATCCTACCAGATGTACAAAACTTACCGGATTCGCCGGGCGCTTCGCGCTTAGCCCGCGGTCCTTGGTGAGAGAGGGGGGGACCTCGGCGCCCTTAAACAGCACCCTCCAGACGTCTTTGTGCGTCGTGTCAAAGAGCTCGCTTAGAGTCTGGTGCCGGGCCGAGTCGAACTCCCATAAATTGAAATCCCGTTGTTGGCATGGGAGGATCCGGCGGAAGAGCATGACCTGGACTATGTTGACAAGCTTGAGCTTCTTGCTTGCCATATTCTGGATACATTTCTGGAGTCCGTCCAGCTCCACCGATGAACCCCAGGATAGGCCCTTCTCTTTCCAGGAGGTGAGCCGCGTGGGGATTCCGGATCAAAACTCGGGGGCCACCGCCCAGTTGGTGTCGCACGGCTCGGTGATGTAGAACCACGCCGATTGCCACCCCTTTATGGTCTCCATGAAGGAGCCTTCGAGCCATATAACATTGGGCATCTTGCCCACCATGGCTCTGCCGCATTCCGCTTGTTGGCCTTCCACCACCTTCGGCTTGATATTGAAGGTCTTCAGCCACAGGCCGAAGTGGGGCCGGATGCGGAGGAAAGCCTCACACATGACGATGAACGCCGAAATGTTGAGGATGAAATTCGGGGCCAGATCATGAAAGTCCAGCCCGTAGTAGAACATAAGACCGCGGACGAATGGATGGAGGGGAAACCCCAGTCCGCGGAGGAAGTGATGGAGGAAAAGTACCCTCTCGTGAGGTTCTGGGGTAGGGATGATCTGCCCCGCAGCGAGCAGCCGGTGCGCGATATTCGCGGCTAAGTATCCGGCTCCGCGCAGCTTTTTGATGTGTCCCTCTGTGACGGAGGAAGCCATCCACTTGCCTCCCGCTCCGGACATGTTTGGAGAAGGTTGAGGAGAAGGATGTGGACTTGGGCGTTGGAGCTCGAGTGCGAAAGAATGGATGAGCAAGGAGGAAGAAGGCCTGGGTATAAAAAGGTTAAACCTTATCCCTTTATAAGGGCGGCCGAAACTATGCGCCCCCACTAGCCTGGTAAAACTCGCTTATCCCCCAAGCGCCGTAATTGATGGCACGGTTGGGTTACCCATGCCCGTATTGATGAGAATTCCGTAATAAGGGGGACACGATCCCTGCTTTGACAAGACGTGTCAAGAGACTGCCTCGCATTATGTGCGGGGCTGGCTAAAGAAAAACGGTTCGAATGAAACGTCGGGCAACGGCATGATGTCATGTTGACAAAACATGTCAGCAGATTAGATTTGTGGAAATATTATTCTCTCTACGGTGGTATGTGGAACTTATTTTGCAGGGTCGGACACTATCCTTATATTCAAATTCTTCCGTGGTATATTCGGAGGAGTAACCCTCCTTGCAATGCCGAAGACAACACTGCGCGCCGGACTCATCGTCATTGAAGCCTGGTTCAGGGGCTACTGAGGGAGTCCTGGGTTAGGGGGTATCCGGACGGCCGGATTATATCCTTTGGCCAGACTGTTGGACTATGAAGATACAAGATTGAAGACTTCGTCTCGTGTCCATATGGGACTCTACTTGGCGTGGAAGGCAAGCTAGGCAATACGGATATGTACATCTCCTCCTTTGTAACCGACCTTGTGTAACCCTAGCCCCCTCAGGTGTCTATATAAACCGGAGGGTTTTAGTCCGTAGGACAACATACAATCATACCATAGGCTAGCTTTTAGGGTTTATCCTCTCCGATCTCGTGGTAGATCAACTCTTGTAATACTCATATCATCAAGAATAAATCAAGCAGGACGTAGGGTTTTACCTCCATCAAGAGGGCCCAAACCTGGGTAAAACATCGTGTCCCCTACCTCCTGTTACCATCCGCCTTAGACGCACAGTTCGGGACCCCCTACCCGAGATCCGCCGGTTTTGACCTCGACAGCCGCCATCAACTGGCCCAAGTCATTGCAGTCATGCTTGAGCCGCCCCAACTTCTACTTTAGAGGTTCAAAACGGCAGTTTTTCTCCAACATCAAGACTGCTGAGCTGGCATCCATCTTATCAAACGAATGTATTATCTCCTTGACCCGGCGCACCCAATGGGTTGTAGATTCACCATCCTCTTGTTTACAATTAGTCAGGTCCACAATCGACATAGGCTATTTACATGTGTCCTTGAAGTTCTGGATGAACCGGGCCTTCAATTCCGCCCATGAGCCGATAGAATTGGGCGGCAACCCCTTCAGCCAAGTACGAGCTGTTCCATCCAACATCATAGTGAAATACTTAGCCATTCCTGCATCGCTGACCTCCAAAAACTCCATAGCCATCTCATAACTCTCAATCCATGCCCCAGGCTGCAAGTCGGTCGTGTAATTAGGCACCTTACGAGGCCCCTTGAAGTATTTTGGAAAACTCTCATTACGTATGGTCGGCACCAGGCAAGGGACACCTCCGGTTCTTGTGGCCACTCCTGCATTGACCGAGGTTGCTGGATAAGCCGGAAAAGTCTGATGAGCCGCCTGCTCCGCTCCCAGTTGAACCGCTCGCTCAGCTTCTCGTCGGATCCTTTCCTGATCCGCCAAGTTAAGGGCTCCGGCCTATACCGGCTCAAGCATGTGCGGCCGGTTGCGGCGTTGAGCATTGCTTGACATGTCAGCCGAGTCCATATGCCTACTGTAGCTTGGGCTCCGGCTTGGGCGAGGAGTTGAATGGATCCTGTCTCGACTGTAGAAGTACGCATCTTGCTGTGCCAGAGCTGTTTGAAGAAGTTCCCTCACCCTTCGTGTTTCGATTGCTGCCGGTGAGTTGCCTTCTATCGGGAGAGCCTCCAAACGAGCCGATGTTGCAATGAGGTTTTCCAAGGGATTGGAGAAGTGACTCGGTGGTGTTGGCACATAATGAGGCAGAGCGGTATGTACGCGAGGTGGCTCCATGGCATGCCGTTGGATCGAAAGTATGTCTAGAGGGGGGGTGATTAGACTACTTGACCAAATAAAAACTTAACCTTTTCCCAATTTTAGTTCTTGGCAGATTTTATCTATTTTAGGACAAGTCAAGCAATCATCACATAATTCAAGCAAGCATGCAAAGAGTATATTGGCAGCGGAAAGTAAAGCATGCAACTTGCAAGAATGTAAAGGGAAGGGTTTGGAGAATTCAAACGCAATTGGAGACACGGATGTTTTTCCCGTGGTTCGGATAGGTGGTGTTATCCTACATCCACGTTGATGGAGACTTCAACCCACAAAGGGTAACGGTTGCGCGAGTCCACAAAGGGCTCCACCCACAAAGGGTAACGGTTGCGCGAGTCCACAAAGGGCTCCACCCACAAAGGGTCCACGAAGAAGCAACCACCCACAAAGGGTCCACGAAGAAGCAACCTTGTCTATCCCACCATGGCCATCGCCCACACAGGACTTGCCTCACTAGCGGTAGATCTTCACGAAGTAGGCGATCTCCATGCCCTTACAAACTCCTTGGTTCAACTCCACAATCTTGTCGGAGGCTCCCAAGTGACACCTAGCCAATCTAGGAGACGCCACTCTCCAAGAAGTAACAAATGGTGTGTAGGTAATGAACTCCTTGCTCTTGTGCTTCAAATGATAGTCTCCCCAACACTCAACTCTCTCTCATAGGATTTGGATTTTGTGGAAAGAAGATTTGAGTGGAAAGCAACTTGGGGAAGGCTAGAGATCAAGATTCATATGGTAGGAATGGAATGTCTTGATCTCAACACATGAGTAGGTGGTTCTCTCTCAAAACATATGAGTTGGAATTGTGTATGTGTTCTGATGGCTCTCTCCTCGAGTGAAGAGGAGGTGGAGGGGTATATATAGCCTCCACACAAAATCCAACCGTTACACACAGTTTTCCAATCTCGGTGGGACCGAATCAACAAACTCGGTCGGACCAAAAATGTAAACCTAGTGACCGTTAGAGATTTTCGGTGGGACTGACATGCAACTCGGTGGGACCAATATGGTTAGGGTTTGGGCATAACGTAATCTCGGTGAGACCGATTACACAAACTCGGTGAGACCGATTTTGGTAATTAGCTAACCAGAGAGTTGGTCAGGCAAACTCGGTGGGACCGATTTGCTCTTTCGGTGAGACCGAAAAGTTACAAAAGGGAAACACTGAATTTACATTGCAATCTCGGTGGGACCGATTCGCTCTTTCGGTGAGACCGAAAAGTTACGAAAGGGAAACAGAGAGTTTGCAATCCCATCTCGGTGAGACCGAGATCCCTATCGGTAGAACCGAATTGCTAGGGTTTGGCAGTGGCTTATGACAAGTGAAACTCGGTGGCGCCGGATAGAAAGAATCAGTAGGACCGAGTTTGGCTTTGGGTTTAGGTCATATGTGGATATGGGAAAGTAGTTGAGGGTTTTGGAGCATATCACTAAGCACATGAAGCAAGAGGCTCATTAAGCAACACCTCATCCCTCCTTGATAGTATTGACTTTTCCTAAAGACTCAATGTGATCTTGGATCACTAAAATATAAAATGAAGAGTCTTGAGCTTTTGAGCTTGAGCCAATCCTTTGTCCTTAGCATTTTGAGGGTTCCACTTTCACATCCATGCCATGCCAATCATTGAGCTTTCCTGAAATAGTCATCTTGGAATAGCATTAGCTCAATGAGCTATATGTTGTCATGAATTACCAAAACCACCTAGGGATAGTTGCACTTTCAATCTCCCCCTTTTTGGTAATTGATGACAACATATAGATCAAAGCTTCGACAAATGATAATAAGCATGAAATATATCGTCGCTTCGAGAAGTATGTGATAAGTAAGAGCTCCCCCTAAATTTGTGCATATTTAAAATTTGCTTTGGACTGCAAATGCACAAAGAGTTAGAGTCATGGGTTACTCTTCCATGTCACATACATCTTGGTGGAGCGCTTAAAATGATAAGAATGAAATACATGCACTCATCACCAAGAATAGTGAATGATCACATAAGATAGATAAGATAATAGCATTAAGCAAACATTAAGTGTAGCTTATGATCAAACACATGATCATCAATGTCTCACAGATAATGATGTAGTATCTCAAGCACTCAAAAGCAAACAAAGTTCGAAAAACCACCAAATAAAGCAAGAGAGAAAAAAGCAACACTCTCTCTCTCTCGAAGCCTATGATCTATACATTTTTCTCCCCCTTTGGCAACAAGTTACCAAAAAGTTCCTAGAAAATGCATAGTGCTAGATCGACACTCAGGCTTGATCTTCAGGTGGTGGTGGAGTCCGGATCACTCCAAGGACGAAGGCTTCTGTAGACGCTAAAGTAGACGCTGGAGTTGGAGCTGAAGTAGATGCTGGAGCTGGTGGGACTGAGGCTGTAGCTGGTGCTGAAGTGGTGGCTCTGGTGTCAGCAACTGGCACTGCAGACGACCTCGGACCTCGTGGCACTCTGGCAAAGGCATCAGTGGTTGTCTTGCCTCTCCTCTCCTGCATGTCATCCTGGAGCTGCTCCACTGCAGTCTGAATCTCTGTCACCTTGACATCCAAGTCATAGAACTTTTGTTCCATGATTCTCTCTAGGCTTGCCTAGTTTTGAGTTAGGGTGGCTAGTCCTTTCTCAATCCGCAGGGTGGATGCAATCAGGTAACCAAGCTGCTCTTGTTTAGTTTTCAAGAAATATTCAGATGCCTCCTCTTGAGTTGGCATCTTGGCAGCTTTCTCCTTCCTTGCCTTCTCCTTCTTTGCTTGTGCTTGGGCAGACGATGGTTCATTTTCAATCATCACAACTTGATTGTCCTCAAAATCTGGATGGATGGGCAGGTGTTCCTTGTCCAATAAGTATATGCCCGTGCCCATCTTTGAGTTGATGAGCTCCTGAATCTGAGAGGCATATCCACAGCTCCTCTTCTGGTCTGCTGCTGTCCTCTTGATAGTCTCTACTATGAGGCTCATGACCTTGAATTTCTGAGGTACATCAAATACATGAAGCAAATTGATTGCATGGCCTCTGATCATCTTGTGATCTCCAGACTTGGGCAATAAGGTGTGCCTCAGTATCCAATTGATTGTTGGCAGCCCTAACAGAAGATAGTGCACAGACCCAAACTTGAAAGTGTCAAGTGCTTCATTTGGAATCTCCTTGTACATGTTGGACATAGAGTTGTGGTCCATCTTCTTCTTGGCATAAATGTCCAAGTCATCTGCTTGCTCCTCTGGGGCATTAATCAACTTTGTCCATTCCTCAACAGTTGATTGGTACCTTGTACCTTCAGACATCCATGTAATCTTTCCATCTGGGTAGAAGTGTGCTGTGGAGTAGAACTGCATGATTAGCTCCTCGTTCCACTTTGTGAGCTTCTGCCCAACAAAGTCTGCAACTCCACACGCACTAAAGCTGTCATACACTCCAGGGTAGTGTTCCTCATTTTCCTTCATGTAGGTCCAGTCGACCCATCTCATGTCACAAACAATGGGCTTCTTGTCAAGCAGTACTGTCTCATAGAAATCTTGTTGTTCCTTGGTGTGAAATCTGTAATCCACAGCAGTCCTTCTCCTTGAAGCATACGGATCTGCTTCTCTCCACTTCCTGAGCCCTGAGTCTCTCCTGAGCTTCATATCCTCAGCCACAGGATGAGCATCATTGTGGTCTGGGATCTTGGGCTTGAGTTTTCTGAGAACTTGCTCTTCATCCTCTTCTTGAGAAGCTTCAGGCACTGGGGCCTTGTTCTTCTCAGCAGCAGGTATGCTCCTTGTATTCCTCTTTGGTGCAGACTTGGGCTTGGAGGCAGCTTTGGGTGCTTCTTTGGGCTTAGATGCAGCAGCCCCTGTCCTGATAGCATCACCCATAAGCTTAGGTGCCTTAGGTGCTGGTGCAGCAACCTCTTCTTCCTCTTCCTCTTCCTCTTCCATGATGGAAGCCTTTCCAAGCACTCTGGCTACGGTCTGCTTGACCCTTTCCTTCCTCTTCTTGCCTTCAGCAGCAACTGGCTCTTTGGGTGCAGGCTTTTCAGTTGAAGCTCTAGCCTTTGACATAGGCTGCCTGCCTGCTGGCCTTTTGATCTTCAGTCCTGGCTTTGTGCCTTGAGCTGGCTCAACTCTCTTTGATGTGGCCTCTTCCTCTGCCACATAATCTTCATCTTCAGAATCAGAAGTTCTCTTCTTCCTCTGTCTAGTGGCAGATTTTGGCAAATTGCTTGGGGTACTTCTGCTGCCATCGTCTGAAGAGCTGGAGGGACTAGTGCCCTCACTCATCTGCACTTGCTGCTCTGACAAGTTCTGGCTGTCACTCTGATTAGACATGTTGCAAACTCTGACTGCTGACCCTGTGAATAGTTTATAGATGAGGTAGAATAGATGAGCATCACAAAATGCAGAGATTTTTGCAAAAAGAATGATCCAAAAACTTGGTTTTAGTTTCCCACTGAAATCATCTCGGATCTATCGATTTTTAAACTCGGTGATACCGAAGCAGTTTTGGAACCTAAACTAGTGAACTCGGTCAGACCGAGTCACAGTTTGGTGGCACCGAGACTGCTAGGGTTTCACAGAGTTCCAAAATCGGTCACACCGATAAGTAATTCTCGGTCAGACCGAGTCTCACTTGTGCAATGGCATAAGCCAAATCGGTGGGACCGAGTTTTTCAACTCGGTGGGTCCGAGATGGTTTCGGCGGAAACCTAAACCTAGAATTTTCGAATCAAACCTAATCTACGAGCGCATTGACTGGATAGGAGTGTTTCAATCGTGGCAAGAATCATGATGATCACAATGTGCTAAGAATCGGATTGGGAATAGCACAAACATCGAGTCCATACCCTAGTTCAGCGGAGACTCACTACGGCGGCAACGGCGGGGTAGAATTCCCATTGACGGCGACGGAGACCAGCGACTGGAGGCGGCTGGCGGCGAGGAGACGATCCAGAGACCACGTTGGCAGAGCAGGCTATCGCACGGGCGAAGGGGTTCGGAGAAATTTCCAAAATTTTGCCCGTGACTATATATAGCCCGACCCTGTCGGTGTGACCTAGTGGAACAACTCGGTGGCACCGAGATTCATAACTGCAAGCAGTTACTGAAACTCGGTGTGACCGAAAGGTTCAAATCGGTTGCACCGAGATCAAAAACCTAGATCAACTTAATGATCTCGGTAGGACCGAAAGTGGGGTATCGGTCAGACCGAGAATCATAAAGAGGTTTTGGAAGTTTAAGTCTATGACGAATTGGGGACTCCGAGTGCTCCTCACACAGAGTGGTTCGAATCTGACTTGATCAAATTTTGTGATGCAGCATGAATAGAGTTTGAGACGAGAAAAGCATAGATAGTTAGAGGAGGTTCTTAGGCATTCTTGTCCATCCACTTGGCAAAAGGAAATAAAACCAAACAATCAAAACAACAAGTGGATGTCCTCGAATGAGTAAAATATGCAACCAGCATGCTCACACAATAAGATGGCAAATGAAATATGTGACAAGGCATGCACAACCAATTCTAGCATCTACCAAGCAATTTGCGATGACAAGGTCATCTATATATGAGTATATTGACTTAGGAGTCAAGTGAGAACACTTGATCATAGGTCATACTCATCGTTTAAGCTCAAGTGGGATTACCACTTTTACATAAAGCATTGTTGTGTTCACATCTTTAGAGTTGCTTTAGCTCAAGTCTTAGAGTAAAGCTCCCCCTAGATGTGATATCCCCCCTTAGAGGGATGAACTAACCTCGGGTTTTGTCGATGATGACTTCATGTAGATGTTGAAGATGTGGAAGCTCAATGTTGATGTAGATCACTTGGAGCTATCCATTTGAGTGAATTGCACTTTCAATACCTACATGGGTTAGTCCCACAAGGAACAAACAAGGATATCCATAGACATAGAGTGATGCACACACAAGATGATGTCCATGAAAACTTTTAGGTTACCTTGTCCCTTGTCTTACCAACAAGAGGGTTTGTGACTCCCTGAACTAGTGCAAGATGTGGAAGTTGATTGCACTTGTTCTTGCCAAAATGATAAGAGTGAAGTATGTTGGCGGAGTCACCCTCAAGAACTCTCTAGTTCTTCTTCTTTTGGATCCACACCATCTTGATGGGAATCCATGGAGTTGTAGTCGTACTTGATGAAGTGGAACTTTAAGTAGTCTTGGGAATCCACTTGACTAAGGTCTTAGGAGCTTCTTCAAATGCATCAATTTCCTCTTGAAGCTTGTCCTTGCCTTTTTGCTTGTAGTCTTGTGGTGGAAGATCATCTTGAGCTTGTGTCCCCTTGAAAGAAGTATCATACTTCTCTTGTTGAGGAACAAACTTTGTCTTGGGGTATTGATCTTCTTCCCACTCAACTCCATTGGCATTGAACTTTCGTTCAAAACCAACACCTTGATTCTTCCGGTGCATTCCTTGCTTGCGCACAATTTCCTCGAATTGCTTGCTCCCGACAAGGCTTTTGTACACTCCTTTCTCTATAATTCCCTTTAATAAGCTGTTTTCTTGCTCAAGTATAACTTGGCTAAGAGAATCATTAGTGGAATCAAGAGAACTACTAGAAGCAACAATATTGGATTTAGCATGATCATTGTTACTGCTAGAGGAAGAATCTTTCTTGTTCTTGTTACTAGACTTGACTTGAGGCATGTAAGTAGATAAGAGTAAACGCTTGTCAATGTAAGAAGAACTTTTCTTGCGGAGATCATCATTGATTGCTTTTAAGAACTCATGCTCTTGCTCAAGATTGAGCTTTTCAAAGCGTAATTTCTCATGAGCTCTTAAAAGTTCTCGATGATCTTCAAAGATAGTTTCATGAGCTAACTTAAGAGTGTTTAGTTCTTTAGTTAGAGCCTCAATCTTCTCCTTATCATTGTCATTCGTTTTATCTTGATTAGCATGATTAATTGACGTTTCATAGTATTCATCACTAGAGTTGTCAACAAGTAAATCATCACCTAACAAGTCATCTTCATCACTATTGAAATCAACATACTCGGGGTGTGTTACCTTAGGACCTTTGGCCATGAAGCATCTTCCAATTCCTTCATTTGGTGAGTCAAATATGTCGTAGGAGTTGGTTGACACAAGTGCTAGACCGGCAACACCTTCATCTTGAGTATCTTCAGAGTCGGAGTGATAACTTCTCTCTAGTGGCTGTCGGAGTCGGAGCCGGATACCCATTCACCAACATGAGCTTGATGTGTTCGTTTTGTGTAGCTCCTTGATGATTTTTCCTTCCTTTCCGAATCCTTGCTTCTCCGTGAGTATCTTCCTTCATAACGATCATCTCTACTCCTTCTCTCTCTTGGTGGTGATTCTTTGCTTCTTCTTTTTGGAGGATCTTCTCTTCTCTTGTAGGGAGCCGTACACTCATTGGAATAGTGTCCGGGTCTTCCACAACTGTAGCAGTTTCGCTCTCGACTAGAAGATCTTTTGTCATTGTAGGACCTTGACTTGAAGCTTCTATCTTTGTTTCTACTCTTGTAGAACTTGTTGAAGTTCTTCACCATTAAGCTCAATTCTTCATTGAAGTCTTGTTTCTCACTTGATGATGTAGGGGCTTCACATGAGGCTTTATAGGCACCACTTGATTTGTTGTGAAGTTCCTCTTTATCCTTAAGTGACATCTCGTGAGCAACAATTCTTCCAATCACCTCCGTTGGCTTGAGATCTTTGTAATTGGGCATCATTTGGATCAATGTGCACACGGTATCATATTTTCCATCCAAGGCTCTTAGAATCTTCTTGATGATGAATCTATCGGTCATCTCTTCACTTCCTAAGCCGGCAATCTCATTTGTGATGAGAGCAAGCCTAGAGTACATTTCAGCGACACCTTCACCATCCTTCATCTTGAACTTGTCAAGTTGACTTTGAAGCACATCCAACTTGGATTCCTTGACAGAGTCGGTACCTTCGTGCATATCAATCAAAGTGTCCCAAATTTCCTTTGCATTCTCAAGATGGCTGATTTTGTTGAATTCTTCGGGGCACAATCCATTGAAGAGAATATCACAAGCTTGAGCATTGTATTGCAACATCTTCAACTCATCTGCGGTAGCTTCACAGTTTGGTTCTTTCCCATCAAAGAAGTCACCTTGCAAACCAACACACGCAATAGCCCAAACGGTGGGGTTATGTCCAAGAATATGCATTTTCATTTTATGCTTCCAACTAGCAAAATTAGTACCATCAAAGTAGGGACCTCTACGGTGATAATTTCCCTCGCTAGACGCCATACTCTCCTAGGTTGTGAAACCAAGGCTATGACCACCAAAAGCTATGGAGATCAAAGAAAATGGAGACCAAAGCTCTGATACCACTTGTAGGATCGAAAGTATGTCTAGAGGGGGGGTGATTAGACTACTTGACCAAATAAAAACTTAACCTTTTCCCAATTTTAGTTCTTGGTAGATTTTAGCTATTTTAGGACAAGTCAAGCAATCATCACATAATTCAAGCAAGCATGCAAAGAGTATTGGCAGCGGAAAGTAAAGCATGCAACTTGCAAGAATGTAAAGGGAAGGGTTTGGAGAATTCAAACGCAATTGGAGACACGGATGTTTTTCCCGTGGTTCGGATAGGTGGTGCTATCCTACATCCACGTTGATGGAGACTTCAACCCACAAAGGGTAACGGTTGCGCGAGTCCACAAAGGGTAACGGTTGCGTGAGTCCACAAAGGGCTCCACCCACAAAGGGTCCATGAAGAAGCAACCACCCACAAAGGGTCCATGAAGAAGCAACCTTGTCTATCCCACCATGGCCATCGCCCACACAGGACTTGCCTCACTAGCGGTAGATCTTCACGAAGTAGGCGATCTCCTTGCCCTTACAAACTCCTTAGTTCAACTCCACAATCTTGTCGGAGGCTCCCAAGTGACACCTAGCCAATCTAGGAGACACCACTCTCCAAGAAGTAACAAATGGTGTGTAGGTAATGAACTCCTTGCTCTTGTGCTTCAAATGATAGTCTCCCCAACACTCAACTCTCTCTCATAGGATTTGGATTTTGTGGAAAGAAGATTTGAGTGGAAAGCAACTTGGGGAAGGCTAGAGATCAAGATTCATATGGTAGGAATGGAATGTCTTGATCTCAACACATGAGTAGGTGGTTCTCTCTCAGAACATATGAGTTGGAATTGTGTATGTGTTCTGATGGCTCTCTCCTCGAGTGAAGAGGAGGTGGAGGGGTATATATAGCCTCCACACAAAATCCAACCATTACACACAGTTTTCCAATCTCGGTGGGACCGAATCAACAAACTCGGTCGGACTGAAAATGTAAACCTAGTGACCGTTAGAGATTTTCGGTGGCACTGACATGCAACTCGGTGGGACCGATATGGTTAGGGTTTGGGCATAACGTAATCTCGGTGAGACCGATTACACAAACTCGGTGAGACCGATTTTGGTAATTAGCTAACCAGAGAGTTGGTCAGGCAAACTCGGTGGGACCGATTTGCTCTTTCGGTGAGACCGAAAAGTTACAAAAGGGAAACACTGAATTTACATTGCAATCTCAGTGGGACCGATTCGCTCTTTCGGTGAGACCGAAAAGTTACGAAAGGGAAACAGAGAGTTTGCAATCCCATCTCGGTGAGACCGAGATCCCTATCGGTAGAACCGAATTGCTAGGGTTTGGCAGTGGCTTATGACAAGTGAAACTCGGTGGCGCCGGATAGAAAGAATCGGTAGGACCGAGTTTGGCTTTGGGTTTAGGTCATATGTGGATATGGGAAAGTAGTTGAGGGTTTTGGAGCATATCACTAAGCACATGAAGCAAGAGGCTCATTAAGCAACACCTCATCCCTCCTTGATAGTATTGGCTTTTCCTAAAGACTCAATGTGTTCTTGGATCACTAAAATTTAAAATGAAGAGTCTTGAGCTTTTGAGCTTGAGCCAATCCTTTGTCCTTTGAATTTTGAGGGTTCCACTTTCACATCCATGCCATGCCAATCATTGAGCTTTCCTGAAATAGTCATCTTGGAATAGCATTAGCTCAATGAGCTATGTGTTGTTATGAATTACCAACACCACCTATGGATAGTTGCACTTTCACACGCGGTTGAACTGGTGCCCCGGGCGTCATGATCTGATTTGCCTCCGGCGGGTTGCTTGCCCGAGCCCCGGGTGTATGAAGAAGGTTCCTAGGATCGAGCATTAGAGGTAGATGTGACTGAGTTTTCTGATGCCTTCTTCTCATGACCTCGTTTGACGCGTTCAGATCCACCGAGAGCTGGAAAGTCTCCGCTTGAAGTTGTTGCACACGAACGTCTAAAGCCGCCCACTCTGCTGCCATCCTGACCTCCTCTGCTGCTAAATTTTCTTTAGCTTGTACCATCTCTTCCCGCACGTGTGCCACCTCTACGTTATGCTAGGCTCTATCCGCCGGTCCTACCACGGCGGTTAATAGAGTTGTCAGTTTATCCGTGAGGTCCATTAGAATCTGAGCCGAGGGACGCGCGGGGTCTCCTGACCCGGCTACGGCTGACCCAGTAGTTGTTGCTACTGCTGTTGTGGAGTTCTGCCCGGGCTATGTCCCTGCCATGAAGACTCCGGCGCAATTCGGCGGCTCAACGGGGTACAGAATACTGCTGCCATCGGAATAGCCCCCGAGCATGCCATCCTGCAGCTGATACAAAGAGTCCATCTCACCTATTGATGATGTAGCGTCAGAACGGATGGTCGTCTCAGCACCTTCCATCGATCCTTCAGAGTATTCACCGCCGTGGACACAGCCTATGAAAGCATGCTTCACGACAGATTGAACACGGGTGGTCCTCGCGCGCTGAGCCGTCTCGACGAGGTTGGTGTGGACGTCCGGCTCAGGGCCTGACTCGCGGATCTGGCCGATGAAGACATGAATTCCGCCGAAGGGGACCCGGTACCCATACTCAATTGAGCCGGCCTCGGGGCCCCAGCCTTCGTCGTCGATATAGAGCTTGCCGTGACGACTCTTGGTCATCCGGCCCACAGTGTATCCCTTGAGCCCTTCGAAGTTGCCCTTCAAGAACTCAAATCCACCATGCGCTGGCCCCATGGTGGGCGCCAACTGTCATGGAATTGTCATGGCAGATGTCCTAGTGGAAGGACTTAGTCATAGGGCCATCGCAACTAGGAAGCTTAAAGGGGTTAATCGGGACAAAGGACACAAGAGGTTTTATACTAGTTCAGCCCCTTACGATGAAGGTAAAAGCCTACGTCTAGTTGTGTTTGGTATTGCTGGGGTTTCAATCACCAAGAGGCTAACTCGCCGGCTTGGTTATCGATCTCTTGTTTCTTGCCCTAAGCCGCCACCGGGTCGTCCCCTTATATACACGGGTTGACGCCTGGTGGCCTACAGAGTCCCGGCCGGCTCATAAATCGTGTCCGGCTCGGTGACTTCTTTTACATGCCTTTCTTTACAAATCTTTCCTTACATACGGCGGTTTACAATATTGGGCCTTAAGTCGCCTCTATGCCTTTTAGGCCTTCTGTAAGATTTGATAAACTATCATCTTAATGTTTACTGGGCTCCCTTTGTAACCCGCCATTGGGGCTGACCCAGCCCCTCCTGGGTAGGTCTTAACTGATAGTTATATCCCCAACACTAAGATTTATCAATCCGTAGGAGGCGTAGGATGAAGATGGTCTCTCTCAAGCAACCCTGCAACCAAATAGCAAAGAGTCTCTTGTGTCCCCAACACACCCAATACAATGGTAAATTGTATAGGTGCACTAGTTCGGCGAAGAGATGGTGATACAAGTGGTTATATGGATAGTAGGTAATGGTTTTTCTAATCTGAAAAAATAAAAACAGCAAGGTGATGAATGATAAAAGTGAGCGTAAACAGTATTGCAATGCATTGAAACAAGGCCTAGGGTTCATACTTTCACTAGTGCAAGTTCCCTCAACAAAAATAACATAATTGGATCATATAACCATCCCTCAACATGCAACAAAGAGTCACTCCAAAGTCACTAATAGCAGAGAACAAACGAAGAGATTATGGTAGGGTACGAAACCACCTCAAAGTTATTCTTTCCAATCAATCCGTTGGGCTATTCCTATAAGTCTCACAAACAACCCTAGATTTCGTACTAGAATAACACCTTAAGACACAAATCAACCAAAACCCTAATGTCACCTAGATACTCCAATGTCACCTCAAGTATCCGTGGGTATGATTATACGATATGCATCAGACAATCTCAGATTCATCTATTCAACCAACACATAGAACCTCAAAGAGTGCCCCAAAGTTTCTACCGGAGAATCACGAAGAAAATGTGTGCCAATCCCTATGCATAGGTTCATGGGCGAAACCGCAAGTTGATCGCCAAAACATACATCAAGTGAATCACGTGATATCCCATTGTCACCATAGATACGCACGGCAAGACATACATCAAGTGTTCTCAAATCTTTAAAGACTCAATCCGATAAGATAACTTCAAAGGGGAAACTCAATCCATTACAAGAGAGTAGAGGGGAAGAAACATCATAAGATCCAACTATAATAGCAAAGCTCGCGATACATCAAGATCGTGCCAAATCAAGAACACGAGAGAGAGAGAGAGAGAGAGAGATCAAACACATAGCTACTGGTACATACCCTCAGCCCCGAAGGAGAACTACTCCCTCCTCGTCATGGAGAGCACCGGGATGATGAAGATGGCCACCGGAGAGGGATTCCCCCTTCGGCAGGGTATCAGTACGGGTCTAGATTGGCTTTCGGTGGCTACGGAGGCTTCTGGCAGCGGAACTCCCAATCTATTGTGCTCCCCGGTAGTTTTAGGGTATATGGAGATATATAGGCAGAAGAAGTACGTCAGGGGAGCCACGAGGGGCCCACGAGGGTGGAGGGCGCGCCCAGGGGGGTGGGCGTGCCCCCCTGCCTCGTGGCTTCCTCGTTGCTTCCCTTACGTGGACTCCAAGTCTCCCGGGTTGCTTTCCTTCCAAAAATAAGTTTCGTGAAGTTTCAGGTCAATTGGACTCCATTTGATTTTCCTTTTCTGTGATACTCTAAAACAAGGAAAAAACATAAACTGGCACTAGGCTCTGGGTTAATAGGTTAGTCCCAAAAATAATATAAAATAGCATATAAATGCATATAAAACATCCAAGGTTGATAATATAATAGCATGGAACAATCAAAAATTATAGATACGTTGGAGACGTATCAGTTGCCCCTGGTGGCCACCGGCGGCTAACAACTTGGACCAACACTCAGAGGAGCACTGGCCCGGGGGTTTAAAATAAAGATGACCCTTGAGTCCATGGAACCCAAGGGAAAAAGGCTTAGGTGGAAAATGGTAAAACCAAGGTTGGGCCTTGCTGAGGAGTTTTATGCAAGGCGAACTGTCAAGGGGTTCCCATTATAACCCAATCGCGTAAGGAACGCAAAATCAAGGAACATAACACCGGTATGACGGAAACTAGGGCGGCAAGAGTGGAACAAAACACCAGGCATAAGGCCGAGCCTTCCCACCTTTACCAAGTATATAGGTGCATTAAAGTAAACAAGATATAATAATGACATCCCAACAATAATCATGTTCCAACAAGGGACAAACTGCATCTTCACCTGCAACTAGCAACGCTATAAGAGGGGCTAAGCAAAGCGGTAACATAGCCAAACAACGGTTTTCTAGGAAAGGTGGGTTAGAGGCTTGACATGGCAATATGGGAGGCATGATATAGCAAGTGGTAGGTATCTCAGCATAGCAATAGAGTGAGCAACTAGCAAGCAAAGATAGAAGTGATTTCGAGGGTATGGTCATCTTGCCTGAAAAGTTCTTCGAGTTGACGAAAGATTGATCCTCGTAAGCGTACTCAACGGGTTCCTCGATCACGTACTCATCTCCCGGCTCTACCCAAAGCAAGAACACAAGCAAAGGAACCAACAATCAACCACGATGCAAAGCGCAAGCAACATGATGCAAACATGGCATGATATGCGGGATGAGATATGCAATGCATATGTGTGCTCCGGAAGGAAAAGATTGAACCAGGCATCAACTTGGCAAACCAAGTGCACCGCTTGAAAGATGAGATGATTTCGGTCGAAAACGATATAAAGATCACCGGAATCGGATGCACGGTTTGCAAATGGCAAGCAAAACAATAATGGCACAATTCTGTGATTAACAGCATGATGCCATCTAGAATGCAACAAGAAACTAAGCTACTGCACTCCAACATAACAAACAAGCACATGGCAGTGATCTACTCAAGATGCTTGACAAAATATGAACACTGAGCTATGGCTAAATCACACAAGAGCAGGTTCAAACAAGCATGGAAAAAGTGCAAAAGATATCAGCATCACAGACTTAGTGAAACTACTAACATGTCAGGAATTAACATCAGGAAGCAAAGTTTAGAACAAGAAAACAACATGCTACAGGAACAGAACATAGCAAACAAAGGCATGGCATGAATCTACTCAAAGCATATAACAAAAGTCCCTTACTGACCATAAGCCAAAAAGGATCAGAAGATATGATGGCACCCATGTAAACATAGCAAGTTTCGTTAACAGATTCAGACTTAGCAGAAAACAGAGCATGGCAAAAATAGAATTATGAAGGCACGTATGTGAGCTCGATGCACTCAACACAAGGCATTGCATGACAAGCTAATCATACTACCAGCAAGAAGACATGATCATGAAGCTAACAAAGCAAGAACAAGCTCATAGCATGCTTGGATCAACTACAACAACCTTGGCAAAATTGATTAACACGTAAACAATCTGCCAGGAACATTTTATAACAAAAGTAGAGCAATATTGAGTCATGCTAGGTTACTCCATAATTGCAAACATGGGCATGGATGGATAGATCACAACCATATGTCCGAACCTTCCTTACTGAAAATACTCAAAAGAAGCATGGATCACTCTGTAGCAACATGAATACATGGTATAAAAATAACAACAGGGAAATGACTTAGTGAAATTCTAAGTCCCTGAAATCAGCAATACCACGAGAGCTACTTTGCATGCTTGTTCTAGTCCTCACATTGATCACAAAAATACATGGCATACATCCCTGTAAATATGGCATGGCATAGCCCAAAACACATGTAGAGCTCAAGTTCATATGCAGCACACAATAAATGTAGCAAAAATGACAAATGCTCATACTCTGCTAAGAAACAGGAACTAACATTTTATAGCACTCTTGAATCAATGATTTGGGCATCAAGATGGACTCAAACAAGCATGTCACAATGGAACAAAATGAAGAGCACATCATGATGAAAATTTTGATATATCATCCATGCAAAACGGATCTACGGATGAGGAGTTATGGCATGTTGAACAGGGCTAAAAATTATAGCAGAAAAATGACTTAGTGGGAAAACGAGGTCAACCCTAGAAAATGGATCTGGATCTGGCGCGGAATCCGAGGTTCACCGTAGTTTGTTGACGCGGTGGCCGGAGCGTGGAGGGGGCTCGCCGGAGCTTGATCTACGGAGGCGCAGCGGGGCGGCGCCGGTCGACGGAGAGGCGCGGAGCGACCGGGCCCAGAGGGCCTCGCGCGGGCCCTGGCGGGCCAGCGGGTGAGGCGCGGCGGCGGGGACGGCCGATGGGACACGTGGCAAGATCTGGCTCGTCGGGTGGCAGTGGGCGGACGCGGACGTGTCCGGCGGCGCGGGAGGAGCGGGGCTAGGGTTTTGGACCCGAAAATTGGACGGGGAGGACATATTTATACATAGAAGGAGGTGGGAGTGTCCAAATGGAGAGCAGTTTTCAGCCACGCGATCGTGATCGAACGGCCTAGAGGATGGAGGGGTTTTGGATGTGTTATTGGACCCGAAAATTGGAGGGGTGTTGGGCTGCAACACACACAAGGCCTTTATGGTTCCCCGGTTAACCGTTGGAGTATCAAACGGACTCCAAATGGCACGAAACTTGACAGGCGGTCCACCGGTGGTGTACCAAGGCCGCTTGGCAAATCTCGGTCCATTCCGAGAATATTTAACACCCGCTCATGAAAAGAGGCAAAAGGGGGTGCCGGAGGACATAGGAGTGTCGGATTGCAAAACGGACAACGGGGAGAAGCTCGGATGCTTGAGACGAACACGTATGCAAATGCGATGCACATGATGGCATGATATGAAATGCATGACATGAGCAAAATGCAAACGAAGACAAAAACCCAACCACGAATCTCATAACTTAGTGCCGAAAATGGCAAGAGTTGGAATACAAATATGGCAAGTTACATTCAGGGCGTTACAACACTCCACCACTATGAAAGGATCTCGTACCGAGATCAAGGACTGAAAGAACTCCGGATATTCGGAACGAAGGTGATCCTCGCATTCCCAGGTGGCTTCTCGGTCGAAATGGTGTGACCACTTCACTTTCAGGAATTTGATAGACTTGTTGCGAGTCTTGCGCTTAGTTTCTTCAAGAATAGCCACGGGATGCTCATGATAAGACAGGTCTTCTTGGAGATCAATCTCTTCGAAGTTGATAGTGCGCTCAGGCGTCTTGAAGCACTTGCGAAGCTGAGACACATGAAACACATCGTGCACGTTTGCAAAGTTGGACGGAAGCTCAAGTTGATAGGCGAGATCGCCTCTTTTGCCAATGATCTTGAAAGGACCCACGTATCTAGGGGCAAGCTTCCCTTTCATACCGAAGCGACGAGTGCCTTTCATTGGAGAGACGCAGAGGTAGACATGGTCTCCGATCTCGAAAGCCAAGTCATGATGCTTGCTATCATAGTAACTCTTCTAGCGCGATTGTGCGGCTTTGAGATTTTCTCCAACTTTAGTTGAATCGGATACAATGAACAGGGTTCTTTCTAAAGATCAAAAAGCAATCAATATACCGCGTTGTGGTTTTTGATGCATAGGTAAGAACTGTTCTTGCTCAGCCCGTAGCAGCCACGTAAAACTTGCAACAACAAAGTAGAGGACGTCTAACATGTTTTTGCAGGGCATGTTGTGATGTGATATGGTCAAGACATGATGCTAAATTTTATTGTATGAGATGATCATGTTTTGTAACACAGTTATCGGCAACTGGCAAGAGCCATATGGTTGTCGCTTTATTGTATGAAATGCAATCGCCATGTAATTGCTTTACTTTACCACTAAGCGGTAGGGATACTCGTAGAAGCAATAGTTGGTGAGACGACAACGATGCTTCGATGGAGATCAAGGTGTCAAGTCGGTGATGATGGTGATCATGACGGTGCTTTGGATATGGAGATCAAAGGTACAAGATGATGATGGCCATATCATATCACTTATATTGATTGCATCTGATGTTTATCCTTTATGCATCTTATTTTGCTTAGTTCGACGGTAGCATTATAAGATGATCTCGCACTAAATTTCAAGTTATAAGTGTTCTCCCTGAGTATGCACCATTGCTATAGTTCGTCGTGCCGAGACACCACGTGATGATCGGGTGTGATAAGCTCTACGTTCACATACAACGGGTGCAAGCCAGTTTTTCACACGCGGAATACTCAGGTTAAACTTGACGATCCTAGCATATGCAGATATGGCCTCCGAACACTAAGACCGAAAGGTCGAGCGTGAATCATATAGTAGATATGATCAACATAGTGATGTTCACCATTCAAAACTACTCCATCTCACGTGATGATCGGACATGGTTTAGTTGATGTGGATCACGTGATCACTTAGATGATTAGAGAGATGTCTTGGGAGTTCTTAAGTAATTTGATTAATTGAACTTTAATTTATCATGAACTTAGTACCTGATAGTATTTTGCATGTCTATGTTGTTGTAGATAGATGGCCCGTGTTATTGTTCCGTTGAATTTTAATGCGTTCCTAGAGAAAGCTAAGTTGAAAGATGATGGTAGAAACTAAACGGACTGGGTCTGTAACTTGAGGATTATCCTCATTGCTGCACTGAAGAATTACGTCATGGAAGCACCGCTAGGTGACAAACCCGCTGTAGGAGCAATGCCAGATGTTGTGGACACCTGGCAGAGCAAATCTGATGACTACTCGATAGTTCAGTGTGCCATGCTTTAGGGCTTAGAACCGGGACTTCAATGACGTTTTGAACGTCATGGAGCATATGAGATGTTCCAGGAGTTGAAGTTAATATTTTAAGCAAATGCCCGGATTGAGATATATGAAGTCTCCAATAAGTTCTACAGCTACAAGATGGAGGAGAATAGTTCTGTCAGTGAACATATACTCAGAATGTCTGGGTACCACAACCACTTGACTCAACTGGGAGTTAATCTTCCTGATAATAGTGTCATTGACAGAGTTCTTCAATCACTGCCACCAAGCTATAAGAGCTTCGTGATGAACTATAATATGCAAGGGATGGATAAGACGATTCATGAGCTCGTCCCGATGCTAGAAGCTGCGGAGGTAGAAATCAATAAGGAGCATCAAGTGTTGATGGTCAATGTCGGTGTCAAAACCGGCAGATCTCGGGTAGGGGGTCCCGAACTGTGCGTCTAGGCCGGATGGTAACAGGAGGCAGGGGACACAATGTTTTACCCAGGTTCGGGCCCTCTTGACGGAGGTAAAACCCTACATCCTGCTTGATTAATATTGATGATATGGGTAGTACAAGAGTAGATCTACCACGAGATCGGAGAGGCTAAACCCTAGAAGCTAGCCTATGGTATGATTGTATGTGTTGATTGTTGTCCTACGGACTAAAACCCTTCGGTTTATATAGACACCGGAGAGGGTTAGGGTTACATAAGGTCGGTTACAAAGGAGGAGATATCCATATCCGTATTGCCTAGCTTGCCTTCCACGCCAAGTAGAGTCCCATTCGGACACGAGACGAAGTCTTCAATCTTGTATCTTCATAGTCTAACAGTCCGGCCAATGGAGATAGTCCGACTGTCCGGAGACCCCCTAATCCAGGACTCCCTCAGTAGCCCCTGAACCAGGCTTCAATGACGATGACTCCAGCGCACAGTATTGTCTTCGGCATTGCAAGGTGGGTTCCTTATCCGAATACATCACAGAAGAATTTGAATACGAGGATAGTGTCCAACCCTGCAAAATAAGTTCCACATTCCACCATAGAGAGAATAATATTTTCGCAGATCTAATTTGTTGACTTGTCTTAACAGTATGATGTCATGTCATGGCCCGGTGATTATTCGAACCGTTCCCTTTAACCAGCCCTGCACATAATGCGAGGCAGTTTTTCGACACATCTTGTCAAAGCAGAGATCGTGTCCCCTTATTATGGGATTCTCATCAATACGGGCGTGGGTAACCCAACAGCGCCATCAACTACGGCACTTGGGGGATAAGCGAGTTTTACCACGCAAGTGGGGACGCTTAGCTTCATTGCCCATATAAAGGGATAAGGATTCACCTTTTTATCCACACCTTCTTCCTCCTTTGCGCATCCGTTTTTGCACACTCGAGCTCTAGCGCCCAAGTCCACACTTCCCACCTCAACCTTCTCCAACCATGTCCGAAGCGGGAGGCAGGTGGATGGTCTCCTCCATCACGGAGGGAGACATCAAGAAACTGAGGAAATCCGGATACCTGCCCGATGACATCGCGCACCGGCTCCCAGATGAGGGGCAGCTCATCCCCACCCCCAGGCCCCATGAGAGGGTAGTATTCCTCACCCATTTCCTTCGTGGACTGGGATTCCCTCTCCATCCATTCGTCCGGGGGCTCATGTTCTATTACGGCCTGGATTTCCACGATCTGGCCCTGAACTTTATCCTCAACATCTCGGCGTTTATCGTCGTGTGCGAGGCCTTCCTCCGCATCAAGCCCCACATCGGCTTATGGCTGAAGACCTTCAATGTCAAGCCGATAGTGGTGGGCGGCCGCCAGGTGGAGTGCGGAGGCGCCATGGTGGGCAAGATGCCCAACGTAACATGGCTCGAGGGCTCCTTTGAGGAAACCATAAAGGGTGGCAATCGGGGTGGTTCTACATCACCGAGCCGCGCGACCCTGTATGGGCAGCGGCCCCCGAGTTCCGATCTGGCATCCCCACGCGGCTCACCTCCTGGAAAGAGAAGGGCCTGTCCTGGGGTAGTTCAGAATGAAGGAAATATGCCCTAGAGGCAATAATAAAGTTATTATTTATTTCCTTATATCATGATAAATGTTTATTATTCATGCTAGAATTGTATTAACTGGAAACATAATACATGTGTGAATACATAGACAAACAGAGTGTCACTAGTATGCCTCTACTTGACTAGCTCGTTGATCGAAGATGGTTATGTTTCCTAACCATAGACATGAGTTGTCATTTGATTAACGGGATCACATCATTAGGAGAATGATGTGATTGACTTGACCCATTCCGTTAGCTTAGCACTTGATCGTTTAGTTTGTTGCTATTGCTTTCTTCATAACTTATACATGTTCCTATGACTATGAGATTATGCAACTCCCGTTTACCGGAGGAACACTTTGTGTGCTACCAAACGTCACAACATAACTGGATGATTATAAAGGTGCTCTATAGGTGTCTCCGAAGGTACTTGTTGGGCTGGCGTATTTCGAGATTAGGATTTGTCACTCCGATTGTCGGAGAGGTATCTCTAGGCCCTCTCGGTAATGCACATCACTCAAGCCTTGCAAGCATTGCAACTAATAAGTTAGTTGCGGGATGATGTATTACGGAACGAGTAAAGAGACTTGCCGGTAACAAGATTGAACTAGGTATTAAGATACCGACGATCGAATCTCGGGCAAGTAACATACCGATGACAAAGGGAACAACGTATGTTGTTATGCGGTCTGACCAATAAAGATCTTCGTAGAATATGTAGGAGCCAATATGAGCATCCAGGTTCCGCTATTGGTTATTGACCAGAGACGTGTCTCGGTCATGTCTACATAGTTCTTGAACCCGTAGGGTCCGCACGCTTAAAGTTCGATGACAATCGTAATTAGGGTTTTTGTGTTTTGATGTACCGAAGGTTGTTCGGAGTCCCGGATGTGATCACGGACATAACGAGGAGTCTCGAAATGGTTGAGACATAAAGATTGATATATTGGAAGCCTATATTTGGATATCGGAAACGTTCCGGGTGAAATCAGGATTTTACTGGAGTACCGGGGGTTACCGGACCCCCCCGGCGGTTATTGGGCCTACATGGGCCATAAGGGAGAAGACGAGGGCAGGCTGCGCGCCCCCTCCCCCCCTAGTCCGAATAGGACAAGGAAGGGGGGGCGGCGCCCCCCTTTCCTCTTTCTCCCTTCCCCCTTCCTTTTCCAAGAAGGCAAGAGGGGAGAGTCCTACTCCCGGTGGGAGTAGGACTCCTCCAGGCGCACCCCTAGGGCCGGCCGCACCTCCCCCTCTCCCTCCTTTATATACGGGGGCAAGGGGGCACCCCATGACACACAAGTTGATCTTTGTGATCGTTCCTTAGCCGTGTGCGGTGCCCCCTTCCACCATATTCCACCTCGGTCATATCATAGCGGTGCTTAGGCAAAGCCCTGCGTTGGTAGAACATCATCACCGTCATCACGCCGTCGTGCTGAAGAAACTCTCCCTCAACGTTTTGCTGGTTCAGAGCTCGAGGGACGTCACCGAGTTGAACGTGTGCAGGACTCGGAGGTGTCGTACGTTCGGTACTTGGATCGGTCGGATCGGTAAGACGTATGACTACTTCCTCTACGTTGTGTCAATGCTTCCGTTGCCAGTCTATGAGGGTACGTAGACAACACTCTCCCCTCTCGTTGCTATGCGTCACCATGATCTTGTGTGTGCGTAGGAATTTTTTTGAAATTACTACGTTCCCCAACAGTGGCATCCGAGCCTAGGTTTTATGCGTTGATGGTGTGCATGAGTAGAACACAAGTGAGTTGTGGGCGATATAAGTCATACTGCTTACCAGCATGTCATACTTTGGTTCGGCGGTATTGTTGGATGAAGCGGCCCGGACCAACATTACGCATACGCTTACATGAGACTGGTTCTACCGACGTGCTTTGCACATAGGTGGCTGGCGGGTGTCAGTTTCTCCAACTTTAGTTGAACCAAGTATGGCTACGCCCGGTCCTTGCGAAGGTTAAAACAGCACCAACTTGACAAACTATCGTTGTGGTTTTGATGCGTAGGTAAGAACGGTTCTTGCTAAGCCCGTAGCAGCCACGTAAAACTTGCAACAACAAAGTAGAGGATGTCTAACTTGTTTTTGCAGGGCATGTTGTGATGTGATATGGTCAAGACATGATGCTAAATTTTATTGTATGAGATGATCATGTTTTGTAACCGAGTTATCGGCAACTGGCAGGAGCCATATGGTTGCCGCTTTATTGTATGCAATGCAATTACGCTGTAATGCTTTACTTTACCACTAAGCGGTAGCGATAGTCGTGGAAGCATAAGATTGGCGAGACGACAACGATGCTACGATGGTGATCAAGGTGTCGCGCCGGTGACGATGGTGATCATGGCGGTGCTTCGGAGATGGAGATCACAAGCACAAGATGATGATGGCCATATCATATCACTTATATTGATTGCATGTGATGTTTATCTTTTATGCATCTTATCTTGCTTTGATTGAAGGTAGCATTATAAGATGATCTCTCACTAAATTTCAAGATAAAAGTGTTCTCCCTGAGTATGCACCGTTGCCAAAGTTCGTTGTGCCCAGACACCACATGATGATCGGGTGTGATAAGCTCTACGTCCATCTACAACGGGTGCAAACCAGTTTTGCACACGCAGAATACTCAGGTTAAACTTGACGAGCCTAGCATATGCAGATATGGCCTCGGAACACTGAGACCGAAAGGTCGAGGTGAATCATATAGTAGATATGATCAACATATTGATGTTCACCATTGAAAGCTACTCAATTTCACGTGATGATCGATTATGGTTTAGGTGATTTGGATCACGTGATCACTTAGAATATTAGAGGGATGTCTTTCTAAGTGGGAGTTCTTAAGTAATATGATTAATTGAACTTAAATTTATCATGAACTTAGTACCTGATAGTATCTTGCTTGTCTATGTTTGATTGTAGATAGATGGCCCGTGTTGTTGTTCCGTTGAATTTTAATGCGTTCCTTGAGAAAGCAAAGTTGAAAGATGATGGTAGCAATTACACGGACTGGGTCCGTAACTTAAGGATTATCCTCATTGCTGCACAGAAGAATTATGTCCTGGAAGCACCGCTAGGTGCCAGGCCTGCTGCTGGAGCAACACCAGATGTTATGAATGTCTGGCAGAGTAAAGCTGATGACTACTCGATAGTTCAGTGTGCCATGCTTTACGGCTTAGAATCGGGACTTCAACGACGTTTTGAACGTCATGGAGCATATGAGATGTTCCAGGAGTTGAAGTTAATATTTCAAGCAAATGCCCGGATTGAGAGATATGAACTCTCCAATAAATTCTATAGCTGCAAGATGGAGGAGAATAGTTCTCTCAGTGAACATATACTCAAAATGTCTGGGTATCATAATCACTTGACTCAACTGGGAGTTAATCTTCCTGTTGATAGTGTCATTGACAGAGTTCTTCAATCACTGCCACCAAGCTACAAGAGCTTCGTGATGAACTATAACATGCAAGGAATGGATAAGACAATTCCCGAGCTCTTCGCAATGCTAAAGGCTACGGAGGTAGAAATCAAGAAGGAGCATCAAGTGTTGATGGTCAACAAGACCGCCAGTTTCAAGAAAAAGGGCAAAGGGAAGAAGAAGGGGACCTTCAAGAAGAACAGTAAACAAGTTACTGCTCAGGAGAAGAAACCCAAATCTGGACCTAAGCCTAAAACTGAGTGCTTCTACTGCAAGCAGACTGGACACTGGAAGCGGAATTGCCCCAAGTATTTGGCGGATAAGAAGGATGGCAAGGTGAACAAAGGTATATGTGATATACATGTTATTGATGTGTACCTTACTAGAGCTCGCAGTAGCACCTGGGTATTTGATACTGGTTCTGTTGCTAACATTTGCAACTCGAAACAGGGACTATGGATTAAGCGAACACTGGCAAAGGACGAGGTGACGATGCGCGTGGGAAATGGTTCCAAAGTCGATGTGATCGCGGTCGGCACGCCACCTCTACATCTACCTTCGGGATTAGTTTTAGACCTAAATAATTGTTATTTGGTGCCAGCGTTGAGCATGAACATTATATCTGGATCTTGTTTGATGCGAGACGGTTATTCATTTAAATCAGAGAATAATGGTTGTTCTATTTATATGAGTAATATCTTTTATGGTCATGCACCCTTGAAGAGTGGTCTATTTTTGATGAATCTCGATAGTAGTCATACACGTATTCATAATGTTGAAGCCAAAAGATGCAGAGTTGATAATGATAGTGCAACTTATCTGTGGCACTGCCGTTTAGGTCATATCGGTGTAAAGCGCATGAAGAAACTCCATACTGATGGACTTTTGGAATCACTTGATTATGAATCACTTCGTACTTGCGAACCGTGCCTCATGGGCAAGATGACTAAAACGCCGTTCTCCGGTACTATGGAGAGAGCAACGGATTTGTTGGAAATCATACATATAGATGTATGTGGTCCGATGAATATTGAGGCTCGTGGCGGATATCGTTATTTTCTCACCTTCACAGATGATTTAAGCAGATATGGGTATATCTACTTAATGAAACATAAGTCTGAAACATTTGAAAAGTTCAAAGAATTTCAGAGTGAAGTTGAAAATCATCGTAACAAGAAAATAAAGTTTCTTCGATCTGATCGTGGAGGAGAATATTTGAGTTACGAGTTTGGTCTACATTTGAAACAATGCGGAATAGTTTCGCAACTCACGCCACCCGGAACACCACAGCGTAATAGTCGAAATCATACTTTACTAGATATGGTGCGATCTATGATGTCTCTTACAGATTTACCGCTATCCTTTTGGGGTTATTCTTTAGAGACGGCTGCATTCACGTTAAATAGGGCACCATTGAAATCCGTTGAGACGACACCTTATGAACTATGGTTTGGCAAGAAACCAAAGTTTTCGTTTCTGAAAGTTTGGGGCTGCGATGCTTATGTGAAAAAGCTTCAACCTGATAAGCTCGAACCCAAATCGGAGAAATGTGTCTTCATAGGATACCCAAAGGAAACTATTGGGTACACCTTCTATCACAGATCCGAAGGCAAGACTTTCGTTGCTAAGAATGGATCCTTTCTAGAGAAGGATTTCTCTCGAAAGAAGTAAGTGGGAGAAAAGTATAACTTGATGAGGTAAATGTACCTGCTCCCTTATTGGAAAGTAGTACATCACAGAAACCGGTTTCTGTGACACCTACACCAGTTAGTGAGGAAGCTAATGATAATGATCATGAAACTTCAGATCAAGTTACTACCGAACCTCGTAGATCAACCAGAGTAAGATCCGCACCAGAGTGGTACGATAATCCTATCCTGGAAGTCATGCTACTAGATCATGATGAACCTACGAACTATGAAGAACCGATGGTGAGCCCAGATTCCGCAAAATGGCTAGAAGCCATGAAATCTGAGATGGGATCCATGTATGAGAACAAAGTGTGGACTTTGGTTGACTTGCCCGTTGATCGGCAAGCAATTGAGAATAAATGGATCTTCCAAAAGAAGACTGACGTTGACGGTGATGTTACTGTCTACAAAGCTCGACTTGTTCCGGAAGGTTTTCGACAAGTTCAAGGGATTGACTACGATGAGACCTTCTCACCCGTAGCAATGCTTAAGTCTGTCCGAATCATGTTAGCAATTGCCGCATTTTATGATTATGAAATTTGGGAAATGGATGTCAAAACTGCATTCCTGAATGGATTTCTGGAAGAAGAGTTGTATATGATGCAACCAGAAGGTTTTGTCGATCCAAAGGGAGCTAACAAAGTGTGCAAGCTCCAGCGATCCATTTATGGACTGGTGCAAGCCTCTCAGAGTTGGAATAAACGCTTTGACAGTGTGATCAAAGCATTTGGTTTTGTACAGACTTTTGGAGAAGCCTGTATTTACAAGAAAGTGAGTGGGAGCTCTATAGCATTTCTGATATTATATGTGGATGACATATCATTGATTGGAAATGATATAGAATTTCTGGATAGCATAAAGGGATACTTAAATAAGAGTTTTTCAATGAAAGACCTCGGTGAAGCTGCTTACAAATTGGGCATTAAGATCTATAGAGATAGATCAAGACGCTTAATTGGACTTTCACAAGGCACATACCTTGACAAAGTTTTGAAGAAGTTCAAAATGGATCAAGCAAAGAAAGGGTTCTTGCCTGTGTTACAAGGTGTGAAGTTGAGTAAGACTCAATGTCCGACCACCACAGAAGATAGAGAGAAAATGAAAGATGTTCCCTATGCTTCAGCCATAGGCTCTATCATGTATGCAATGCTGTGTACCAGACCTGATGTGTGCCTTGCTATAAGTCTAGCAGGGAGGTACCAAAGTAATCCAGGAGTGGATCACTGGACAGCGGTCAAGAACATCCTGAAATACCTGAAAAGGACTAAGGATATGTTTCTCGTATATGGATGTGACAAAGAGCTCATCGTAAATGGTTACGTTGATGCAAGCTTTGACACTGATCCGGACGAATCTAAATCGCAAACCGGATACGTGTTTATACTGAATGGTGGAGCTGTCAGTTGGTGCAGTTCTAAACAAAGCGTCGTGGCGGGATCTACATGTGAAGCGGAGTACATAGCGGCTTTAGAAGCAGCAAATGAAGGAGTCTGGATGAAGGAGTTCATATCCGATCTAGGTGTCATACCTAGTGCATCGGGTCCAATGAAAATCTTTTGTGACAATACTGGTGCAATTGCCTTGGCGAAGGAATCCAGATTTCACAAGAGAACCAAGCACATCAAGAGACGCTTCAATTCCATTCGGGATTTAGTCCAAGTGGGAGACATAGAAATTTGCAAGATACATACAGATCTGAATGTTGCAGACCCGCTGACTAAGCCTCTTCCACGAGCAAAACATGATCAACACCAAGGCTCCATGGGTGTTAGAATCATTACTGTGTAATCTAGATTATTGACTCTAGTGCAAGTGGGAGACTGAAGGAAATATGCCCTAGAGGCAATAATAAAGTTATTATTTATTTCCTTATGTCATGATAAATGTTTATTATTCATGCTAGAATTGTATTAACCGGAAACATAATACATGTGTGAATACATAGACAAACAGAGTGTCACTAGTATGCCTCTACTTGACTAGCTCGTTGATCGAAGATGGTTATGTATCCTAACCATAGACATGAGTTGTCATTTGATTAACGGGATCACATCATTAGGAGAATGATGTGATTGACTTGACCCATTCCGTTAGCTTAGCACTTGATCGTTTAGTTTGTTGCTATTGCTTTCTTCATAACTTATACATGTTCCTATGACTATGAGATTATGCAACTCCCATTTACCGGAGGAACACTTTGTGTGCTACCAAACGTCACAACGTAACTGGGTGATTATAAAGGTTCTCTACAGGTGTCTCCGAAGGTACTTGTTGGGTTGGCGTATTTCGAGATTAGGATTTGTCACTCCAATTGTCGGAGAGGTATCTCTAGGCCCTCTCGGTAATGCACATCACTCAAGCCTTGCAAGCATTGCAGCTAATAAGTTAGTTGCGGGATGATGTATTACGGAACGAGTAAAGAGACTTGCCGGTAACAAGATTGAACTACGTATTAAGATACCGACTATTGAATCTCGGGCAAGTAACATACCGATGACAAAGGGAACAACGTATGTTGTTATGCGGTCTGACCGATAAAGATCTTCGTAGAATATGTAGGAGCCAATATGAGCATCCAGGTTCCGCTATTGGTTATTGACCGGAGACGTGTCTCGGTCATGTCTACATAGTTCCCGAACCCGTAGGGTCCGCACGCTTAAAGTTCGGTGACGATCGTAATTAGGGTTTTTGTGTTTTGATGTACTGAAGGTTGTTTGGAGTCCCGGATGTGATCACGGACATGATGAGGAGTCTCGAAATGGTCGAGACATAAAGATTGATATATTGGAAGCCTATATTTGGATATCGGAAACGTTCCAGGTGAAATCGGGATTGTACCGGAGTACCGGGGGGTTACCGGAACCCCCCCGGGGGTTATTGGGCCTACATGGGCCATAGGGGAGAAGAGGAGGGCCGGCCAGGGCAGGCCGCGCGCCCCCTCCCCCCCTAGTCCGAATAGGACAAGGAAGGGGGGCGGCGCCCCCTTTCCTCTTTCTCCCGTCCCCCTTCCTTTTCCAACAAGGCAAGAGGGGGGAGTCCTACTCCCGGTGGGAGTAGGACTCCTCCAGGCGCACCCCTAGGGCCGGCCGCACCTCCCCCTCTCCCTCCTTTATATACGGGGGCAAGGGGGCACCCCATGACACACAAGTTGATCTTCGTGATCGTTGCTTAGCCATGTGCGGTGCCCCCTTCCACCATATTCCACCTCGGTCATATCGTAGCGGTGCTTAGGCGAAGCCCTGCGTCGGTAGAACATCATCACCGTCATCACGCCGTCATGCTGACGAAACTGTCCCTCAATGTTTTGCTGGATCGGAGCTCGAGGGATGTCACCGAGTTGAACGTGTGCAGAACTCGGAGGTGTCGTACGTTCGGTACTTGGATCGGTCGGATCGGGAAGACGTACGACTACTTCCTCTATGTTGTGTCAACGCTTCCATTGCCGGTCTACGAGGGTACGTAGACAACACTCTCCCCTCTTGTTGCTATGCATCACCATGATCTTGCGTGTGCGTAGGAAATTTTTTGAAATTACTACGTTCCCCAACACGGAAGAGCTGACCGGACTCCAAACATGTATTCAAAACATGGTGAACAAGAAGCTCAAGCTTGTCAACATAGTCCAAGTTATGCTCATCCGCCAGATCCTCCCGTGCCAACAACGGGAGTTCAACTTGTGGGAGTTCGACCCGGCGCAGCACCGAACTCTGAACAGGCTCTTCGACACGACTCATGAAGATGCCTGGAGGGTGATGTTCAAAAGTGCCGAGGTCCCCCCTCCTATTACTGAGGATCGTGGATTCAGCGCGAAGCGCCAAGCCAGTGCAGTAACCTGCTTTACCTTTCACGGGATACTTATTTTTTTTATAGATTGACTCTATGCGGGATCTAAACTCCCGTACCTTTGACAGGACTGGCAGAAGATGGCCGGACAAATCGACTGTCCAGCTCCTTTTCCCGAAGGCCCCGCAGATGCTCTTCTGGCGAAGATGTTGACTCCGGCCCCTTATACGGTGCTGGAGAAGACCAAGAAGGCCAAGGGAACCCGAAAGAGTTCCCGACGCCAGGCGTCGTCGGACTCACCGTCTGATGACTCTGCGGTGCACTCTTCCCCCGAAGACGAGGAAGAAGAAGAAGAAGAAGAAGATGCTCCCCCACCGACTGGGGGAGACAGGAAAAGGAAGGCCGCCCCAACTGGGGAGGCCGGAGGGTCCAAGAAGGGAAGGACTCTCCTTCCGGAAAGTTCCATCGCCGCCAACGAAGGCGAAGACGAGTGGTTGCCCAGGGCCAAGCCCCCGGGGAGATCATAAGTATTCGGATACCAGAGTAACTCGTGGAATTCCTTTGTCGCACCGTTTTCCCTAATCGCCAAACGTAATTATGCAGGCCGCCACGAGCCAATATCGAGGTATCATCGGACGGCTCCTTGGGCTTGTCGGACATGGATAGCGATCCAGTCCCGACCGCCACCTCCCCTCATCCTGCCGACGACGCCGAGGTGTTGTCTCAAGAGGCACCGGATCAAGGAGAGACAGTCCCGGAAGCGCCTCAAGGCGTCCTTCCGGACTCCGGGAGCCGAGGGGACGGGGCCCCTGAGAGCTCCAAGTTCGGCCCTGAGCCGAACACCGCGCTGGACCCTCCAGCGATTCCGGGCTCGGGCAGGCCGCCTCCTTCTAAGAGGGGCAAGACGCCTGTGCTGGTGACCTCTGTCCATCCAGAGGCGCCGGACAGTCTGTTGGAAGCGCTTCGCAGCGCTTCCATCGACGAGGAGCACCGCACTATCATGAGTGCGGTGATCCAAAAGGTTCAGTCCGCCAAGAGCGGATTGACTGAAGCATGTGCCAGCCTTCTAACAGGCTTCGAGGGAAGTGTTTTAAAATGTAGTAGAAATATTACCGCATAGACAGTAGCCCTGATGCTTTGTTCGGTGTTCACAAAGAAAAGCCAAACATAGGATCAAATAATATCGCAAGAGTCTAATATAAGTGTGTCAATATGCATATGCAGGCTTCACTGCTGGCATCTGCCGCACTGACTGCGGAGGTCGCCGTACTGAAGCAGGACCTCGAGGGGTCCAGGAAAGAGCTCGGCCTTGCCAAGAGGCAACTCGAGGAGAACAAGGGTAAGTAATACCCTATCTATAAATACGTATATATAAAAGAGGATGCGATTGCAAAATGACAGGATCATCGTATGTTTGCCAGGGGCCACGACCGAGGTGGCGACCCTGAAGCAAGCGCTAACCAAGGCCGAAGATAAAGCGGCCAAGGAGCGCACCGAGCGAGAGAAGCACGAGGCTCGGGTGGGCGAGGTGCAGCAAGAGCTCCAGGCTCTCGTGGCGAATCACGAGGCGTTGGAGCTTGACTCAAAGATGCGGGAGTCTGAGCTTGCCGCGGCCCTCGAGAGTGTAAAAAGTGCCAAGGCCGAAGCCAAAAAGGCCCTCCAAGAGATCGACACAATGAAGAAGATAGCGGCGGGTAAGGCTTTCTATATGCAAAGCAAGCATGTAAAAGTAAATTACCAATTACTTACCCGAATCCGGAGCTCTCCAGGAGCATTCGCAGATCTGCCCCGCGGTGTGTCCGATGCCGCACAATTTTACCAGACCGAGGATGGGAGCTCAATGGAGAAGCTGTTCTGGTCTCGGTATGCTGAGGCCGAACATCCGGTGCCAATGAGCGACCAGCTGAAGCAGATGGTCGAGCTACATAAGGCGGCCGATCAGGCCATGAAGAGCTTTATAGTCCGGTTGTGGCCTGGCGACGCCTTTCCGAATAGCTTCTTCGGCCTGGTGAGGCGGCTTGTGGATTCCTGCCCGCGGCTCGAGGTCGTCAAGCGATCTGTCTGCATTGAAGGTGCACGCCGGGCTTTCTCCCATGTGAAATTGCAGTGGGTCAAGCTAGATGTCGTGAAGCTGATCAAGGAGGGTCCACCAGAGGGCAAGGAGCACCGCCACCCCAAGATGTATTACGAGGGTGTTCTGCCGGGTGCCCGTCTCATAGCGGACGAGTGTTCAAAAGATGTAATATTTGAATGAGACTTGCTCGTTTTATCCTGTATGTATGAAAACTTGTTTCATATGCGCTATGCAACGCTTGTTGGAATTTAAAATATTACCTTCTGTTTGGCTGTTTATCCAATCTGAGAGATGGCTAGTCCTCGGCTTCTGCCCCCATGCCACGAGTGCTAGGGTGTTCGGGATAAACCTGAGCACTCTTGTTCCCATGTTTGGGTCCTTCGTGGGAGGTGCTCAGCACAGCGAACAAGGCAACCAGACTAATAATGCTTTATCACTCTCACTTAGCCATAGAATTTTATAATTTTAAATTTCGGCGAAGCCCCTGGTATTTGGAAGGCCGAATTCGGGGCGCGATACACGCCTTTAAGCCGGACAGGGCCGGCCCCTCGCTCTAAGCGGCATAAGTCTTTAGGGACTTGAAAACCTCGTCGAACAGCGACCAGTCTCTCGCCTTATCATGACAGTCAGTTTTAGCTTTCTCTATTGAGGTGCTGAACCCAGCTGAACCGGGGCACAATCGCAGTAGTTCTCCTAGCGCTACCTTAGCCGATAGAGCGGAACGTAAGGTACCAAAACATAGGAGCTAGACAAACCCAACATTTGACCAAAGACATGATTCGGAGTTGATGCATATAATGATATAAGTTTGGGGTGCCGCACTTGTGAAAGTGTTCAGACTTTTCACACCGCATTGTGGGGTACGTAAGCCCCTGGTGTATTGGTCGTACCATAGTGTACGGTTGTAAGGCGTCATTAATGAACACATAGATATATATATATATATATATATATATATATAGTGTTACTATTCATCATCCAGGGTGCAGAATAAGTTATTCTTCACCCGAGATAATCTTACGATCATTTCATAATTAAATTACGTTTAGAATTCAAATAGTTACATTCCTATTGATTCACTACGTAAAATTTGACATAAAAAAATAAAAATATAGGTCATAAGACAAGAAAATTTGTAGTTTATGTGTATTTTAGACTATGTTTTTACGTTTGTAATTTTACATAACATAAAATATTTTTTACGGCGAATATATATTTTCTTACGGTCTCTTTTTACGTCAGAAATAAGACAAAACTTACGGAACGTAAAATTACGGTGTATTGATGGTAAAATAGAGGGGGGTGAAGAATAACTATTCCTCAACCAGGTTGACGAATGGCGCGACCCTATATATATAACAAGGATGCAATAATAGTCATAATGTCATGCATTGTTTATTAAAAAAATTGCATTAAAGCAGAGTGATACAGATAGTGCGATAAGCAAAGAGTAGGACTATGTCCCTTCCAAGGGCAAGCTGAGGAATGATATTAAATTGAATATTTCACTCGTTACTATAATCAACTTGGGAATTCCGTGGTATAAAGTAGCTGGCTGCCTCCTTGGTTGCTGCATCATGTGTTCGGCAATAGTGCTGTCGGACAGTGTTTCCAGAGATTAAGGTCCTGAAAGAAAAAGAAAAATAACCAAACGGGAAGCCCCTAGTGCGGTTTAGGTCGCGTCTTGGGGCGTGCCGCAGTTGTGCCCCCCTCCCCACCTGTGCCCATGGTATTTTTAATGCGTAATTATGTACGCGCGGGACGAGTTTCGCCGCTGGGCTGGGATTGGGGTGGCCGCCGTATTGCTACGCGAGCTCAGATCGCGCCAGGCGGTCTATTTGCCGATTGCCCCGAGCGTGCTTGAAGGTGTCCGGGCTGTGAAGCGTCGAACTGGTTGATTGCCATGAGAGGCTGCTTTGCGTTTCTGCTGTGAGGGCTGCGGTGTGCTCCTCTGTTCGGAGAGAGCGCTCCATGTTTCCATTGACTGTAATAACTCCGCGAGGTCCTGGCATCTTGAGCTTGAGGTATGCATAATGCGGTACTGCATTGAATCTAGCAAATGCGGTTCGCCCGAGCAGTGCGTGATAACCACTGCGGAACGGGACTATATCGAAGATTAACTCTTTGCTTCGGAAGTTATCCGGGGATCCGAAGACCACTTCCAGTGTAATTGAGCCTGTGCAATGGGCCTCTACACCTGGAATGACGCCTTTAAAGGTCGTTTTTGTGGGTTTGATCCTTAAGGGGTCTATACCCATTTTGCGCACTGTGTCCTGATAAAGCAGGTTCAGGCTGCTGCTGCCATCCATAAGGACTCGAGTGAGGTGAAATCCGTCAATGATTGGGTCTAGGACCAGTGCGGTGAATCCGCCATGACGGATACTAGTGGGGTGGTCCCTGCGATCGAAGGTGATCGGGCAGGAGGACCAAGGGTTGAACTTTGGGGCGACTGGCTCCAACGCATATATGTCCCTGAGCGCACGCTTCCACTCCCTCTTGGGGATGTGGGTTGCATATATCATGTTCACCATCCGCACTTGTGGGGGAAACCTCTTCTGTCCTCCAGTGTGCGGTTGCCGGGGCTCCTCCTCGTCATCGCTATGCGGCCCCTTGTCCTTGTTTTCGGCAATTAACTTGCCGGCCTGCTTGAACACCCAACAATCCATGTTGGTATGATTGGCTGGCTTGTCTAAGGAGCCGTGTATTTGACACAAGCGATCGATTATACGGTCCAAGCTGGACGGACCCGGCGTACTTTGTTTGAATGGCTTTTTCCGCTGACCGGGTTTAGAGCCTTTGAATCCGGCATTGACTGCCGTATCCTCAGTATTTTCGCTATTAATGCGGCGCTTATGTTTGTTGCGGCGTGACCTGCTATTGTCGTCCTTGGTATCTGAGGTACCATGGTTCTTTGATATGTTATTACTGCGAGCCAGCCAGCTGTCTTCTCCCGCACAAAAGCGGGTCATGAGCGTCGTGAGAGCTGCCATAGATTTCGGCTTTTCCTGACCAAGGTGCCGGGCTAGCCACTCGTCTCGGATGTTGTGTTTGAAAGCCGCTAAGGCCTCCGCATCCGGGCAGTCGATGATTTGATTTTTCTTTGTAAGAAACCGAGTCCAGAATTGCCTGGCTGACTCTTCTGGCTGCTGAATTATGTGACTCAAGTCATCGGCGTCTGGTGGTCACACATAAGTGCCCTGAAAGTTGTCGAGGAATGCGGCTTCCAGATCTTCCCAACAGCTAATGGAGTCCGCTGGCAAGCTGTTAAGCCAATGCCGCGCTGGTCCTTTGAGCTTTAGTGGGAGGTATTTGATGGCGTGTAAGTCATCATCGCGGGCCATGTGGATGTGGAGGAGGAAATCCTCAATCCATACTGCGGGATCTGTTGTGTCGTTGTATGATTCAATATTTACAGGTTTGAAACCTTCTGGGAATTGATGTTCCATTACTTCGTCTGTGAAGCATAAGGGGTGTGCGGCGCCTCTGTATTGGGCTATATCGCAAAGCAGCTCGAATGGGTCTTGCCCGCTGTGTTCGGCCCGGCTGGATTTGCTTTTACTGTATCCGGCATGACGTTTATCGTCTCGCAGAGTGGTGCTCCGTCGTGATCCGTAGATCGATCTTGCATGCTTTGCTTTGTCCTCCAATATGTCTCGCAAGTCTGGCGTATATCCACATGCCTTTTTATTTGAATGGCGTCGGGGTGGAGGCCGAGCTTTTGGCTGGAATGCCTCTCTATCGTGGCCATGAGGTGGCTGATCAGCCGTATCATACGCTTCTTCCTCCAGTCGGGGTAGTAACCTGCACTTTGGGTAATTCTTGGAGGGGCGCTCGAGTTTATATTCCTCGGCCGCGAGGACTTCAGTCCATCTGTCAGCTAGCAGATCTTGATCAGCTTGAAGTTGTTGCTGCTTTTTCTTCAGGTTATTTGCCGTGGCCATAAGCCGGCGCTTGAAGCGCTCTTGTTCGACGGGATCCTCTGGTACGGCGAATTCATCGTCGTCGAGGCTTGCCTCGTCATCGGAGGGGGGATGTAATTGTCATCCTCCTCCTCTCCGTCTGCCGCTCTCTCAGGAGAGCTGGCACCTTCATCCTCCTGCTCTAAATCTTGCTGGAGGGGATTGTTGTTGTCTTCGGTACTATCCGGAGTGTTATTATCTCCTATGCCGGTATCACCACTTTTGCTTTGGCAGGACTTAGAGCGGCGCTGCTGACGTCGGCGCTTGGGTTGCTTCTTGGAGGGGTCATCCTCCGCTATCTCGTCGACATTGCCTTCATTGGGTGTATCCACCATGTATATGTCATATGACGAGGTGGCTTTCCAGTGCCCTATAGGCGCTGGTTCATGTTCGTCTCCTACATCGTCGTCCATACCGTCGATGTCTTCGGAGTCGAAGTCAAGCATGTAGGTTAAATCATCGACAGTGGCTACGAAGTGGGTGGTGGGTGGGCGTCGAATTTCTTCATCGTCCGCATCCCAATCCTGTTGGCCATAGTCCGGCTAGGGCTCTCCTAACAAAGAGAGAGACCTTAGTGAATTCAGAACGTCGCCGAAGGGCGAGTGTTGAAAGATATCCGCGGCGGTGAATTCCATGATCGGCGCCCAATCGGATTCGATTGGCAGGGGCACGGATGGTTCGGAGTCCGGAAAAGAGTCCGGCACCTTGGAGTCACGGGTTGCGCAGAGGGTTAGGCTGGTGTTCGGCTCGATCGCCGTTGAGACTACAGCCACTGAGGCGGTGTCTAACCACCCGTCCTCGATTGGCGCAGTGGGCTCCGAGCTAAGGGTCGGAGCTGATGCGGGCGCGGCCTCTAGGGTACTGTTCGGCGGCAGAGCTAGGTCATACCCATCGTGACAGTGCGGCGCGCCCGGCTATGGCTCGAATCCGTCAAAGATCAAGTCTCCGCGGATGTCGGCCGTGTAGTTCAAACTTCCAAACCTGACCTGATGGCCAGGGGCGTAGCTTTCAATCTACTCCAGATGGCCAAGCGAATTAGCCCACAGTGCAAAGCCGCCGAATACGAAGATCTGTCTGAGGAGAAAAGTCTCACCCTGGACCACATCGCTATCGATGATAGTAGGAGCCATCAAGCCTAACGGGGACGACACAGAGGAACTCTCAATGAAAGCACCAATGTAGGTGTCAAAACCGGTGGATCTCGGGTAGGGGGTCCCGAACTGTGCGTCTAGGCCGGATGGTAACAGGAGGCAGGGGACACAATGTTTTACCCAGGTTCGGGCCCTCTTGATGGAGGTAAAACCCTACGTCCTGCTTGATTAATATTGGTGATATGGGTAGTACAAGAGTAGATCTACCACGAGATCAGAGAGGCTAAACCCTAGAAGCTAGCCTATGGTATGATTATATGTTTTGATTGTTGTCCTATGGACTAAAACCCTTCGGTTTATATAGACACCGAAGAGGGTTAGGGTTACATAAGGTCGGTTACAAAGGAGGAGATATCCATATCCGTATTGCCTAGCTTGCCTTCCACGCCAAGTAGAGTCCCATCCGGACACGAGACGAAGTCTTCAATCTTGTATCTTCATAGTCTAACAGTCCGGCCAATGGAGATAGTCCGGTTGTCCAGAGACCCCCTAATCCAGGACTCCCTCAGTCAACAAGACCAACAGTTTCAAGAAAAAGGGTAAAGGGAAGAAGGGGAACTTCAAGAAGAACAGCAAGCCAGTTGCTGCTCAAGTGAAGAAACCCAAGTATGGAACTAAGCCTGAGACTGAGTGCTTCTACTGCAAAGGAACTGGTCACTGGAAGCGGAACTGCCCCAAGTATTTAGCGGAGAAGAAGGATGGCAAAGTGGAAGGTATATTTGATATACATGTTATTGATGTGTACATTACTAAGGCTCGTAGTAGTGCCTGGGTATTTGATACTGGTTTAGTTGCTAACATTTCCAACTCGAAACAGGGGATACGGATTAAGCGAAGATTGGCTAAGGACGAGGTGACGATGCACGTGGGAAATGGTTCCAAAGTCGATGTGATCGCTATCGGCACGCTACCTCTACATATACCTTCGGGGTTAGTTTTAGACCTAATAATTGTTATTTGGTGCCAGCGTTGAGCATGAACATTATATCTGGATCTTGTTTGATGCGAGACGGTTATTCATTTAAATCAGAGAATAATGATTGTTCTATTTATATGAGTAATGTCTTTTATGGTCATGCACCCTTGATGAGTGGTCTATTTTTACTAAATCTTGATAGTGGTGATACACATGTTCATAGTATTGAAGCCAAAAGATGCAGAGTTGATAATGATAGTGCAACTTATTTGTGGCACTGCCGTTTAGGTCATATTGGTGTAAAGTGCATGAAGAAACTCCATTCTGATGGACTTCTGGAATCACTTGATTATGAATCACTTGGTACTTGTGAACCATGCCTCGTGGGCATGACTAAAACTTCGTTCTCTGGAACAATGGAGCGAGCAACAGAGTTATTTGAAATCATACATGTTGATGTATGTGGTCCAATGAACATTGAAGCTCACGGTGGATATCGTTATTTTCTCACCTTCACAGATGATTTGAGCAGATATGGGTATATCTACTTAATGAAATATAAGTATGAAACATTTGAAAAGTTCAAAGAATTTCAGAGTGAAGTGGAAAATCATCGTAACAAGAAAATCAAGTTTCTACGATCTGATCGTGGAGGTGAATATTTGAGTTATGACTTTGGACTTCATTTGAAACAATGCGGAATAGTTTCGCAACTCACGCCACCTGGAACACCACAGCGTAATGGTGTGTCTGAATGTCGTAACCGCACTTTATTAGATATGGTGTGATCTATGATGTCTCTCACTGATTTACCGCTATCGTTTTGGGGTTATGCTTTAGAGACGACTGCATTCACGTTAAATAGGGCACCATCTAAATCCGTTGAGACGACACCTTATGAATTGTGGTTTGGCAAGAAACCCAAGTTGTCGTTTCTTAAAGTTTGGGGCTGCGATGCTTATGTCAAAAGGCTTCAACCTGATAAGCTCGAACCCAAATCGGAGAAATGTGTCTTCATAGGATACCCAAAGGAGATTGTTGGGTGCACCTTCTATCACAGATCCGAATGCAAGATATTCGTTGCTAAGAATGGATCCTTTCTAGAGAAGGAGTTTCTCTCGAAATAAGTGAGTGGGAGGAAAGTAGAACTTGACGAGGTAATTGTACCTTCTCCCTTGTTGGAAAGTAGTTTATCACTGAAATCAATTCCAGTGATTCCTACACCAGTAAGTGAGGAAGCTAATGATGATGATCATGAAACTTCTGATCAAGTTACTATCGAACCTCGTAGGTCAACCAGAATAAGATCCGCACCAGAGTGGTACGGTAATCCTGTTCTGGAAGTCATGTTACTTGACCATGACGAACCTATGAACTATGAGGAAGCGATGACGAGCCCAGATTCCGCAAAATGGCTTGAGGCCATGAAATCTGAGATGGGATCCATGTATGAGAACAAAGTATGGACTTTGGTTGACTTGCCCGATGATCGGCAGGCCATAGAGAATAAATGGATCTTCAAGAAGAATACTGACACTAACGGTAATGTTACTGTCTACATAGCTCGACTTGTTGCAAAAGGTTTTCAACAAGTTCAAGGAGTTGACTACGATGAGACCTTCTCACCCGTAGCGATGCTTAAGTCCGTCTGAATCATGCTAGCAATTGCCGCATTTTATGATTATGAAATTTGGCAAATGGATGTCAAAACTACATTCCTTAATGGATATCTTAAAGAAGAGTTGTATATGATGCAACCAGAAGGTTTTGTCGATCCACAAGGTGCTAACAAAGTGTGCAAGCTCCAGCGATCCATTTATGGACTGGTGAAAGCCTCTCGGAGTTGGAATATACGCTTTGATAGTGTGATCAAAGCATATAGTTTTATATAGACTTTTGAAGAAGCCTGTATTTACAAGAAAGTGAGTGGGAGCTCTATAGCATTTCTGATATTATATGTGGATGACATATAGTTGATCAGAAATGATACTGAATTTCAGGATAGCATAAAAGGAAACTTGAATAAGAATTTTTCAAAGAAATACCTCGGTGAAGCTGCTTACACATTAAGCATCAAGATCTATAGAGATAGATCAAGACGCTTGATAAGATTTTTCAATGAGTACATACCTTGACAAGATTTTGAAGTAGTTCAAAATGGAACAATCAAAGAAGGAGTTCTTGCCTGTGTTGCAAGGTGTGAAGTTGAGTAAAGACTCAAAACCCGACCACAGCAGAAAACAGAAAGAGAATGATAAGTCATTCCCTATGCCTCAGTCATAGGTCCTATTGCATACCTTAGCATGATTCTGGCAAGGGAATACAATAGTGATCTAGGAGTAGATCACTGGACAGCGGTCAAAATTATCCTTAGAGGACTAAGGAAATATTTCTCAATTATGGAGGTGATAAAAGAGTTCATCATAAAAAGTTACATCAATGCAAGCTTTTTACATCGATCTAGATGACTCTAAGTCTCGATCTAGATACATATTGAAAGTGGGAGCAATTAGCTAGAGTAGCTTCGTGCAGAGTATTCTAGACATAGAAATTTGAAAAATACATACGGATCTGAATGTTGCAGGCCCGTAGACTAAACTTCTCTCACAAGCAAAACATGATCACTCTTGAACAAGCAAAACATGATCACCCTTTCACAAGCAAAACAAGCAAACGGAACACAATCAACCACGTGCAAGGCTCAAACAATATGATGCAAAGATGGTATGCTATGTGGGATGCGATGCGGGATGCATATGCAAGATGTGAAAGGGAATGAATGAACCTGGCCTCAAATTGGAAATCCAAGTGTGCCACTGGAAAGATGAGATGAAATCGCTTGAAAACGATATAAAGAACGCCAGAATCGGAGTTACGGTTTGGAAATGGCAAGCAATTCAAATATGACCACGTTCTGCGATTTACAGCACGTAGCCATCTAAATGCAACAAGATGAACATGCTACAGCACTCAAACATGGCATCAAAATACATGGCAGGAATCCATTCAAGATGCTTAACAAAAGTCTAGCACTGAGCTACGGCCAATTCATCCATTAACAGGTTCAAACAAGCATGGCAAAAATGCACAAACAACCCTACAAATTAAGTGGAGCTCAATATGCAACGAGTTGCATATTGATGGAACACCACGTTCAAGTTATTTAGTTCGATCCCGTTTATGTACCCAACAATATTAAATGTTGTTAAACATGGCAAGAGGGTGAAACAAAGAAAACTACCTATCTAGGCAAGTTTAAATGAGGCCGGAAACAACGAACAACAATTCCGGTAAATCCCCATGTGCATATATTAGGTTTGGTCCTGTTCTGCCCTAAACCATATTTTATAGTTATTAAACATGCAAGATGATGCCACCATGTTAAACTAGGCAAAATTCTACCCCATATACATATAAAGTTTATTTAAATCCGAGTTACGGTTAATTAGTTATGAATAAAAGCATTTTAGCATGGCATGGGGGCAAATTAAAACAAACATCATTTTAAACATTTTTAACATGATTGAAAATGGCATATTATGAAACTACACAAAATTCTAAGCATTTTACATATATGAAGACATTTTAATCCGATGCATGGTTAAATTAGCTATTACATGCATGAACATGAGGGGCAAACTATAAACATGCAGTTTTCGGGATAATTGGACAAATTCGCTGGAGAGGGAAGAAATACACAATCAGGCCGAATCTGGGATCTGTACTGGGGAGCTGCTCACATTGGGTCAGAGGCTGGATCTAGAGTTGGGCCGGTGAGGAGCTGGAGCAGGCTAGGCCTTGGGGCGCTGGAGGGAGGAGGCAGCCCAGGCGCGGGCTTGAGCGAGTCGCGGTCAACGCAGAAGAAGCAGAGGCCTCCCCGCGGCTGCGATGCAGAGGACACAGGGAACGGGACTTGGTGTTGTCGTCTCTTGCGGCGGCCGCAACAGAAGCTTGGCGCGCGGCCATGGCTTGGCGTCAGCGAGGGACGTCCGGGAAGGCAGGGAACGAACGGATCCTTGACCCGCGCATGAGAAGAGGCATCTTCGGCATGGGGCTCATCCTTGCGGCAGCGGGGTTGGAAGCATGCGGTCACCGCGATGCGAAGAAGGCCGGGGCTTGCTGCAGCTGACGAAGAGGCACGGCGGCACAGGTACGGCGAGGTGGGACTCACAGGCGGCGGATCTGGGTGGAGGCGTCCAGGAACAGGGCGCGGGTGCGGACCCAACGGAGACAAGCTTGAGGCGTCGGCCATGGGAACGATGGGGCTCCTCGGGCTTCCTGGGACTTCGGTGGCCAACTGCTCGAGGCTGGAGATGGCTGGCTGCTCGGGATCGAGCTCATCTCGATCTGGAGCTCGGGGATGGGGCTCCTGGCTGACGAGGGGAGCCAGGAGGCGGTGGGCGAGGTCGGGCTCCAGGAGGTGCTCGAACACCGCGGGAGGAGAGAAAGGGAGTGGAGCGATGGGTTCCTGGAGCTGCTGATACGGCTTGATGCGATGGTGGATCGGGCAGGCGTGCCGCTCGAGGAAGGTGGGTGGCGGCGCTGAGTTGGCTCGGGAAGGAATGAGGGGATCCCAAGGCAGGTCGGTGGCGGCGGGCAGGAGGATGGATGGGATAAGGGTCCTTAATTTTAGGGTTTGTCCAGATTTAGACTAGGAGTCTCTTATATAATTAAAGAGGAGGGGTTTAGGGTAGATTCGGACCCTCTGATCAAAATCAGGCGGTCGAGAAAAATATGTTAGGAAGTCCAATTAACAAAATGGAGACATTTTGTAGATGTTTGGGGATGATCCGGACACGACGGTGACGACTGCTCGGGTCGGGTCCGGGACAATTTTCGGACGCGCGCGTGAGGAGGGCCGCGGGCTGACGAGAGAGGTTAGGTTGGACCTGGCGGTAGGTAGTGGGCTGTGTAGACGGTCTCGAGCTGAGAGAAAAGAAGAGAGGGAGGCCCGGCGACTGTTTCCGGAGACCGAAAACGTCCGACGTGTGCCCGGCTATAATGCCGCTATAGTTTAACGGTTGAGCTATCAAACGAACTCCGAATGTGATGACACTTGACAGACGGTCTATCTACACTATAATAAGACCACACGTCAACTCTCGTCCCATTCCGAGGACATTTTCCGGCCACTTATAAAATACTATTTCGTACATGCCGCGGGCGCGTGCAAGTGTGTCTGGGCTCAGAACGGATAACGGACGGAACGAGGAGACCGGGATGAATGCAAGTTTCGAAAACATGGTGATGCAATGCACATGATGACATGACAAGATGCAACACGCAAGCACATGACATGGCAACGACGGCGAATAACTGGAGGACACCTGGCACATCGGTCACGGGGCGTCACAGATACCGACGATCGTATCTCAGGCAAGTAACATACCGATGACAAAGGGAACAGCGCATGTTGTTATGCGGTTTGACCGATAAAGATCTTCGTATAATATGTAGGAACCAATATGAGCATCCAGGTTCCTCTATTGGTTATTGACCGGAAGTGAGTCTCGATCATGTCTACATAGTTCTCGAACCCGTAGGGTCCGCACGCTTAAAGTTTGGTGATGATCGGTATTATGAGTTTATGTGTTTTGATGAACCGAAGGTTGTTTGGAGTCCCGGATGTGATCACGGGCATGACGAGGAGTCTCTAAATGGTCGACACATAAAGAACAATATATTGGAAGCCTATGTTTGGACATCGGAATGGTTCCGAGTGGTTCGGGCATTTTTCTGGAGTACCGGGAGGTTACCGGAACCCCCGGGAGAAGTTATGGGGCTTATGGGCCATAAGAAAGAAGCACACCAGCCCACAAGGGGCTGGTGCGCCCCCCTTGGGCAGGAGGCCGAATTGGAATAGGTTTGGGGGGCGCCCCCCTTTCCTTCTCTCCTACTCCTCCTTCCCTTCCTCTCCTACTCCAACTAGGGAAGGGGGGAATCCTACTCCCGGTAGGAGTAGGACTCCCCTAGGGCGCGCCATAGAGAGGGCCGGCCCCTCCCCTCCTCCACTCCTTTATATATGGGGGAGGGGGCACCCCATGGACACACAAGTTAATCATTGATCCCTTAGCCGTGTGCGGTGCCCCCCTCCACCATAATCCACCTCGATCATATCCTCGTAGTGCTTAGGCGAAGCCCTGTGTCGGTAGCTTCATCGTCACCGTCATCACGCCGTCGTGCTAACGAATCTCTCCCTCGACACTCAGTTGGATTGAGAGTTCGTGGGACGTCACCGAGCCGAACGTGTGCAGATCGCGGAGGTGTCGTACTTTCGGTACTAGGATCGGTCGGATCATGAAGACGTACGACTACATCAACCGCGTTGTCATAACGCTTCTGCATACGGTCTACGAGGGTACATGGACAACACTCTTCCCTTCTCGTTTCTATGCATCACCATGATACATCTTGCGTGTGCGTAGGGTTTTTTTTTGAAATTACTGTGTTACCCAACATATATCTCAAATCCATACAAACCATGCAAAATAAAAACCTACGTACTACGTATATATCCTATCTACCCGCTACTCATCATCGAGATGTCCACGGCCTCCGTGTCGGGCTTTGGGTAGATGGTCGCATGTGGCAACTTCGGCTCGTCGTGGGACTCGCTAGAGGTGAAGATTTCATCGATCTCCACCCTCTGCTACCGGAGGAAGCACTGGTTAACCTAAATAGAGGCCTCTGGTGGATGGACTTCAGGGTGACAGTCCACTCCGCCGCCTCCTCGACTTGGGCGACCTCGAACTCTGTCATGGTGTCCTTAATGGCAAAGCCCACAACCAGCTCCGCCTCCCACTCCGGCTCCACTGTGTCCTCCTCCAGATTCCCCCCACCATGGGCTAGGGATACTACCCCGCCTCCGCCTGCCGCTGCTCCTCCTCTGGTTCCACCCCATCATGGTCTGGGGGTACTGCTCCACTATCGCGATCTTGAGGAAATGGTAGTAATACCTTCATTATCCAACCGAATCACAAAGAGCCTCACATACCTAAAATAGGAGGCTGCTGGATACACCTAAAGGGCAAGCACTTGCTTCCTAGCAAGGTCCATTGTTTAGATATTTTCAAAGAATTATGTCACTGACTCGATGAGGTGAATTTTGGCAGGTAGTTGTACCCGCTCCTTGACTTGTTTTCTCACAAAGCGCCTTTGTGGTAAGCTCCTACATTTGGTCCTTTTTTAGGAAAGTCCTAATTTTGAGTTGAAATTCAGTTCTGTTTGAACAATGGGATGTTCCTTTTTTTTCAATTGGAAATGAGCCACTGAACATATTTTGCAGGCATTTGCTGGCAGATTTAATACAACTCCCTTGCTACTACCTGGTTTTTGTCCTTGCCATAAAACTGAAACGCCAGGCGTGGTTTAAATGTTTTCCCAGTATGTTTATAAAGAATATCTATTGTGTGATATTCTTTTTACCTGAGCCCTCCTCGTTTTTTGCTTCACCATTTGGTCAAAGGTTGGGGGCAGTGCCCTCCTCATTTTTTTCCTTCACCATTTGGTCATAGGCTGGGGGCATTTACGAACAGTTGTCGATCACATCTGAAAGTTTGCCTGCTCCATCCAAATACCTTATAGTCTATAATAAAATTCTTACAAATCATGCAAAATAAATACCAACATACTACGTATATATCTTATCTACCCTACACTACTCATCATCGAGATGTCCATGACCTCCATGTTGGGTTTCGGGTAGATGGCCGCCTGCGGCAACTTCGGCTCATTGTGGGACTCACTAGAGGTGAAGATTTCATCTATCTCCACCCTCTACTACCGGAGGAAGCACCGGTTGACCTCCATCGAGGCCTCTGCTGGATGGACTCCAGGATGGCGGTCCGCTCCGTCGCCTCCTCCGCTTGGGCGACCTCGAACTCTGTCATGGTGTCCTCAATGGCAAAGCCCGCAGCCAGCTCCGCCTCCCACTCCGGCTCCACCGCGTCCTCCTCCTCCATATCTGCCCCTCCATGGGCTGGGGGTACTACTCCGCCTCCGACTGCCACTACCCCCCCCCCCCTTCGGATCCGCCCCTCCATGGCTTGGGGGTACTGCTCCGATATCGCGACCTTGAGGAAATGGTAGTAATACCTTCGCTATCCAACCAAATCACAAAGGGTGTCACATACCTAAAATAGGAGGCCACTGGATACACCTAAAGGGAAAGCACTTGCTTCCTAGCAAGGTCCATTGTTAGGTACTTTCAAAGAATCATGTCACTGAGTCGATGAGGTGAATTTTGGTAGGTAGTTGTACCCGCTCCTTGACTTGTTTTCTCACAAAGCGCCTTTGTGGTAAGCTCCTACATTTGGTCCTTTTTTAGGGAAGTCCTAAATTTGAGTTGAAATTCAGTTATGTTTGAACAATGGGATATTCCTGTTTTCAATTCGAAATGAGCCACTGGACATATTTTGCAGGCATTTGCTGGCAGGTATAATACAACTCCCTTGCTACTACCTGTTTTTTCTACCTGGTTATTGTACTTGCCATAAAACTAAAACACCAGGTGTGCTTAAAATGTTTGGTACGTTTATAAAGAATATCTATTGTGTGATGTTTTAAACCTGAGCCCTCCTCATTTTTTCCTTCGCCATTTGGTCAAAGGTTGGGGCAGTACCCTCCTCATTTTTTCCTTCACCATTTGGTCATAGGTTGGGGGCGTTTCCAAAAAGTTGTCGGTCACATCTCAAAGTTCATCTGCTCCATCCAAATACCCCATAGTCTATATCTCAAATCCATACAAACCATGCAAAATATAAACCAACGTACTACGTATATATCCTACCTACCCTACGCTACTCATCATCGAGATGTCCATGACCTCCGTGTCGGGCTTCGGGTAGATGGCCGCCTGCGGCAACTTCGGCTCGTCGTGGGACTCACTAGAGGTGAAGATTTCATCGATCTCCATCCTCTGCAGTCGGAGGGAAGCGTCGGTTGACCTCCACCGAGGCATCTGCTGGATCGACTCCAGGATGGCGGTCTGCTCCACCGCCTCCTTCGCTTGGGTGACCTCAAACTTTTTCATGGTGTCCTCAATGGCAAAGCCCGCAGCCGGCTCCGCCTCCCACTCCAGCTCCACCGTGTCCTCCTCCTCTAGATCAGCCCCTCCATGGGCTGGGGGTACTACTCCGCCTCCGACTGCCACTTCTCCCCCTCTGGATCCTCCCCTCCATGGCCTGGGGGTACTGCTCCGCTATCGCGACCTTGAGGAAATGGTAGTAATACCTTCGTTATCCAACCGGATAGCAAAGGGTGTCACATACCTAAAATAGGAGGCCGCTAGATACACCTAAAGGGCAAGCACTTGCTTCCTAGCAAGGTCCATTGTTTAGATGTTTTCAAAGAATTATGTCACTCACTCGATGAGGTGCATTTTGGCAGGTAGTTTACCCACTCCTTGACTTGTTTTCTCACAAAGCGCCTTTGTGGTAAGCTCCTACATTTGGTCCTTTTTTAGGGAAGTCCTAAATTTGACTTGAAATTCAGTTCAATTTGAACAATGGGATGTTCCTTTTTTAAATTGGAAATAAGCCACTGACTGAGCCACTGGACATATTATACAACTACTTGGTGGGGGGATTAATACAACTCCCTTGCTACTACCTGGTTTTCGTCCTTGCCATAAAACTGAAACGCCAGGCGTGGTTAAAATGCTTTTTATGGTATGTTTATAAAGAAAACCTGAGCCCTCCTCATTTTTTCTTTCACCATTTGGTCAAAGGCTGGGGCAGTGCCCCCCCCCCCCCCAGCTTTGCCAATGGATGGGTTCTTCCTGATTAGTTCATTCGTATCTAGTAAGTTATTATGTGATCAATTGTGTCGTATTCTTAGAACAAATGTCATAACAAATCTTGCATTGTTTCTATGGTTAGCGGAGGTGCATGTACTCTTGCCAACCTAGGATTAATATGAGGTTTGATATGGTTGTGTGCACGTCGATACATTCAGTGAGATGTGAAGTAAATCTCCACCCTCTGCTCATCGTGGGACTCACTAGAGGCGAAGATTTCGTCAATCTCCACCCTCTGCTGTCTGAGGAAGCGCTGGAAGCGCCGGTTGACCTCCACCGAGGCTTCTGTTGGATGGACTCCAGGATGGCGTTCCGCCGCCTCCTCCGCTTGGGCGACCTTAGACTTTGTCATGGTCTCCTCAATGGCAAAACCCCTAGGTGGCTCCGGCCCCACCGCGTCCTCCTCCTCCGGATCCGCCCCTCCATGGGTTGGGGGTACTACTCTGGCTCCGACTATCGCTGCTCCTCCTCCGGATCCGCCCCTCCATGGTTTGGGGGTACTGCCCCGCCTACGATTGTTGTTGCTCCTCCTTCGGCTCCGAAGAGTCCCGAGGCAGGCCGACTACGATCCGAGCTTCTAGCCAAGCCCGAATCTCCTCGAGCAGCTGGAGGGGCCTCTCCGACGCCAGCATAGCGTAGGTGGTCACCCTCTGTCGGGCCATGGTTGTAGCAAAGATCGAGCAGAGAGCGGATCAAGTTGGCGGCGCGGAGAGCGAGAGAAGTGGATGTGGCTAGTGCTGGGGGTCGATGTCCGACTTAAATAGCCCAGACGCTCATCGGATTGTTGGGTCGTTGGGTTTCCGAGCGATTTCGTATGAGATCCGAACATTAGTCCAACGTGGCGGACGCGACGCATCCCGGGCCGCCTCATATCCATCCTAGAATGGTGCCGGATATGAGGGGTGCTAGTCGGCCCGAGCGCTTGAGACTGGTTTGAGGCAACCGGTCGTAGATGTTGTAAATTTGCTTTTGGACAATTGTAATTGTGTCCTTCTCCAAGCTAAGTTTGGTTTTGAAGAGCAGGCAGCATATTACAGGAGTTTGTTGTCATGTGTAGGACTCCAACCTACAACAAGTCAGTTAACAACCGACCGCTGAGGTACTAATAAAAGAACAGACTTAAGAAGCTGACTATCGTTCTTTGGACCAACCAGATTACCAGCAGACTACTCTTTCTTCTTTCTCTCTCGAGCTAATCACAAATCCTAGTAACTTGATTACTTGATGCTCCAGTGGAAATTATGATCTGTGTTTCGACAAAATTATACTGTTTGTAGTTTAAATTTACCGATTTTGTATGTACATTGTGGCACCCCGAATGCTAAGATACCGGTCTACTCACGGTGGATTGTTGTACGCGCCCTCAGAGACCAGTACGAAGCAGGGAGTGATGTACAGGAATATCAAATAGAGTAAACGAGTGCTTAACCAAATACAGAAGTAAACGAGCAAAAGACAAGCGCCCCTGTTTGTAGATTAGTGCACAATAACAATAATAAGAATTCTTATACACCTAGCTGACACTATCCAGAAGTTCGATGATGGGAAAAACTGACTCCAAAATAGACGCACTTAACAAGACAACACGACATAGCAGGTTTTAAATAATTTTGTTCCAACATCCCATGAAGTAGCATCTCCTAACCATGGTTGAAGGACTGGTACACCGGAACCTGCAACATTAAGAACCGGTCCTTCAGAACGTTGACATGAAAATAAAGTTGGAGTTTGTTACAATTAACAAACATTTCACATAATAATTGAGACCATAATTGCTGTTTGGAGGATATGTTTCGACTTCAAATAGCTAAACCACCAAAGGACCATCACGTGAGCAACTGTTGTGGCAAGCAATATAACGAAATTAAACTTGATAATTGAATCAAACATTGTATAGAATTGAGCATTGTTATTGTGAGGGAACAAAAGAGAGAAAGGTTGGATTCAGCAGCAAACAAGATACCACCAAACAACATTCTTATTTATTAACAGATTGCTCAAGAACCTTTCAAGCTTCAGGGGAAAAGCTTAGCTACCCCTTGTTTGCGACGGGGTCATAACTCATAACTACTACGGCCACTACCAGTACTATCTTGGGCATGACGAGGAAGAACTCGCTGTTATATAACATTCCCACCCTGCTTGGATGCAATGAGCATAACAAAGTGCTACCAGCCAGATTAAGCCAAGTTATGTAAAGGGCTAAAAGCATGTGATATATTGGTTTACTACTTTTTAGAACCCATAACAAAATGGCTACCTTGCATGATTAGAACACGCACTTAGACAACCTAACCTTGATATTATCCTTAAATACTGAAACAAATGATATGCAAGCTCAGCAGAATCATATAACAGGCTTACCTGAGAAATCACATGGCCAAGATTGTCATAGCAATGGGGGTACATCATTGCTGGGGTAGGCCACTGTGGGTAAACAGCAGTTCCAGAAGATCCCATCGATAAATCAGGTTGACCAAAGTACACAGAAGGTTGGTTCCTCGGCATGCTAGGAGACTGCATATAACCAACACCATACTGCACAAACTGAGGCACGGCAAAATTGAAGGCGCCTGGGCTCACGCCATAGTCAGGCACGGGGGGCCTAACATACCTGCAGAGGTGAACACATCAACACATTGATGGTTTGTAATCTCAACATTAAGACCCCATGGTGGCAGCAAAATTTAATAGGGTCACATGCTAACCTTTTGTAGTTACGATCGTAGTCAGGATCACTACGATCTTTTTCAGTGTCCTTAAAAACAGCAACCCTGGAACGGCTATTGAACGTGCAGCCCTTGTTCTCATCAACAGAAGGCTCAATATTCACCGGTTCGTTTCTGGCAACCGATAAAGCTCCAAAATCACTTGGGCCTACGACATCTGCAGGGATGGAACCATTGAAAATGCGTGCCCGTGCCTTATTGTAATCATCTATCCTCTCTTCAACAGTTTTAGCCGCACCATTGTTGGTTCCAGCACCATATGCACCATTTTGGGAAGCTTTGGGCCTTTGACAAATGACAAACTTAAGCTTTTCTGCTGCCTCAATATCATTTCTTGCTTGTTTAACGGGAACTTCTGATAAAGCAATAGCTGGATATTTGCTTTCAGGTGTTTTTCTCGCAACTATCCTGCTATTAGAACCATCAACTAAGCTATCTGCTACTGTAGTCTCTAAACCATAATGTTGTGCAACACGATGAGCAGCACAGCGGAGGTAAGAAGTTGGAAAATGCTGGAATTCAAATTCATGCAGGTGATGATTCTGCATAAATTTCTGTATATCCAATTCCATCCGCAAAACTGTTGTAGAGGAGAACAAAAATGATTATACGGTAATGGGAGATTAAAGAAGAGTTAGACAATGACATAGATATACATACAAAAAGCCAGAATAACTGAACACATAAAAATACAGTACAGTTTAACTGGTAGAAGTAAATACATAATAAAGAGGATAGAAATTGTAATGACCAGCAATAATCTTACAAGCTGCAAATTGACTGCATAAACCAAAATCAAGTAGCTTCAATACAGTCTATTACAGTTTAGCTGTAAATTAATTGTTTACACTGGTTACAGCACCTATGTTAAGATATTTATCATGTTATTCATGCAGTAAGTTAATCCATTTCATTCTTGCAAATACCACTATAAAATGCAAGAGAGCTGAACGAATTGGAAGAAGAACTTAAAACGAGTCACATACTCAAATTCAGGTAGATTTCTATACCTGTTGCACAGAGATATGATACTATAGCACTGACAGAAATTTTTGTTTGATGTTAATGTATAAAGCGTTGACAGAGATGCAAACTTAGACAGCCCAAGCTGTGCGTGTGCAGAGCCATAGGTGAGGCATCCAAGAGAGCACTCCATCCAGGACTGCAGATTTCTGCTAAAGCTCAGAGGGACCAAGGTGCGCACCCCACACAGCTAAGGACGAGTTCGGACAGGAAGTGGAAACTGGAAATAAAAGGCAGAAGGTGGTAGGCACAAAGTTGGCCCTAAATTGCATATTCTAGGTTTTGGTCTAATCTATCACCCACATAAACTGAAAAGAAAGGAAATGAGGCACGTATAGTTGTGAAACAGCAGCAGTTGAAGGAGAGGTCAGCCGCAGCCTGCAAGTGAAAGAAGCTCATCCCCGTGACCTCATTGAGATGTTGAGAATTTCAGATTAGGATCACTAATCACCATCCTCCCTCCATGAAGCCCTTTCCTAATTACAGCAGCGACTTGTGCAATAATGGCTATCTCATCACTGTCTGTACACCTAACAGGATACAGCTGGTTTATCAAGACACAGGAATACTGGTCCAAACCATGAGTCTATTAACTACCGAAATAACAGCCACTTGTGGAATTGAGAATAAAATATCTAATGCAACTCTAATTACCATTTAGGTAGAGAAAAGTGGAAACGCAGTATGTCCAAGGATAAATAACAATTAGAGTAGCAGGCACGGGACATCTCTAGAGAAATTTAGGATCACATAAGCAAGCATCTGCTCACTATTATCAGCAACAGTCACATATACTTGACCAATATCAACCAGAGCAAACTACTGCCTGCAGGAGTATTGTTCACTAGCTAATGGAGAGTACAAAATCAGCACAATCAGCATTGTAGCAGGTAGCAACAAGGAAGCGCAAGCCACCAGTGTTCTAGCCTAGGAGATTGGCATACTGGCGGAATTCGATTAAATTTCGCCCGAATTACAGAACAACAATTACATCCTCTATATCCGAGCTACCTGAAGCATGAGAAGAATCGAGCCCCCAATTCGACGCCAGGGGCTATGCAATACGCCAAGAAACGAAGCCCTAGAAGCCAAGCGCGAATCCAATCCTAAATCGCACCGCACATCCACACGAGCCCGCCGCGAACGACACATCCTCTTGCGAATTAAAGGCAGGGCGGCGGAACCCTAGCGGCGCGATGACGACGACGACAGAGATAGGGAATTGCGGGAAGAGATAAGGTTGCGATGCACGTACTCATGAGGCGGTGGCGGGGGTTGTCGAGCGCCTCCACGAGGAACGGGTCGACGTGGGAGGCCACCCGGTCGTCCACCTCCGTGGCCTCCCTCGGCCGCCCCTCGTCGGCGGGGGGCGAGGGCTGCGGCGGCGGCGGCGGCGGGGCGGGGGCGGAGCTCATCGTGCGCGGCGGGGGTAGGGACGGGTGGCAGGGGTAGGCGGGGGCGGAGAGAGGGGAGCTGCGGCCGGGTACGGCCTACGGCGACTCGCCTGCCTCTCCCTTCCCCTCCCGCTTCCCGATCCCGAAGTGGCTGCGCTGCGGAGAAGGCGAAGCGGAGCCCCGAGAGGAGAAGCGAGGAGCGGGTTCCCGACGCGACCACGCCTCCGGATTTTTCTAAACGCCGCGTGGGTCCCGTCCCATTCCGCGGCTGGATGCTGGATCCGGGTCGGATTGTGGTCGAGGGAGGTTGATTTCGACCGTTCGTTCGGGGGCTGCCACACGGTGCGCCGCCCAACCGTACCAACAACGGATTGTCACGATTCATGAAAACCCTTAAAAAGATTTAATGTGCCCTCAAAAAAGATTTAATGTACCATGGAAATTATCTGGTTTTAGATTGAGTTCTTTTTTTTCTTTGATGATGAGTATTTTCATTTTGTGTTCGGATATTTAAGAGGATGACATTCATGTGGCAGTGATTCGCATCTTGAGTTTCAAAGTAGAAACTCGATTTCCACAGTCCAACCCTACAAACATGAACTATCATAAATTTGTAAACCGTTAAAATAGATGTAATGCACCATGAAAATTAACTGACTTCAAATTGAGTTCTTTTTTCCTTTGGCAACGAAAATTCATTTTGTGTTCAGATTTTGAAGGTGATGACATCCATATACCAATGATTGGCACCTTGAGTTTCAAAGTACATCTTTGGATTTAGAAGGTCAAATGTGACATTTAGGTTTGAAACATCACAATACAAAGTAAAATAGAAGCAAAGACATTTAACTAACTCAACAAGGTATCATCAAGATTACAAGATACGAGTAGGCATGTAAGAAAAAACATGTTCAACAACTGAACAATATTATCAAGCATTGTCACATTTCCAAACTTAGGGAAAGCATGCGCCAATTGCCAATGCTCATCGATGAGGATTGTGGTCAACAGTGTGGGCATACCCCTCGCTAAAGGCAGCATGAATATTTACCCATTACAGTTATGATGGTTTGTCGAGCAACCATCAAATAATTTACTAGTATTGTCCATTGGATTTTGTATGTTATTGGCACTAGGTCCGACGAAATTCATTTAGTTGACATCCTTGGTGCTTTTTGGTGTGCATTGTCTTCCTAGTGAGATATTACGCATACCAATTTTGACCAGACAACTCAAGAGAGTTGATTTTTAATATCTTGAAGACAAGATCATCACTAAGTGTGTTACTTGGCAAGGAAAAATATATACAGCGGCTAGACAGATGGTTCTAGTCAAATTGACCGTTGCCTCTCATTCAGTGTATGATGTAACATCTCACTCCTCTTGTTGTCCCTACTAGACATCACAAAAGCATTGACAATAAAAGGCGAGTTGTCCTGCAGATAGGACAGATATCGAATCGAGAGGGGTGTAAAGCGAGATGGGAAGTGTGTGTGTGTGTG
>NC_041380.1:463645035-463723976 GCF_002162155.2 Triticum dicoccoides | reverse complement strand
AACCTCGGTGGAATATCGGATCGAGAGGGGTGTAAAGCGAGATGGGAAGTGTTTGTGTGTGTGTGTGTATGTGTGTGTGTGTGTGTGTTCGGCTACGAACCTCGGTGGAATCGGAGTGCTCAACTTAGAAAAGTCTATGAGAGCCTTATGGTTGTTGGTCACGCTTTGAGTGGATGGACCCCCACAAAACCTACGTGGGTTAGGGCGACCCTTGCCCCGAGGTGGGCACATAGCTCTTTCATGAGTGGATATTTGCAGTTGTTGAAAATGGTGAGGGCGTCATCTTTGATGCATGGTCTTCGACCCATTAAAGAGAAGAGGTGTAATGTCAAAGAGGTTATGTGCAAGAATGTTGGGGTCAGTTGTATTAAGTTGAACTCCGGACTTTTGGTTTTTTTGTCACTTTGGTGTTTTTTTAACTTTGTGGACATAACTAAGGAATGTTCGGTTGCACAATTATATAATGGACACCATTCATTGCAATTTCCCCGGCCCATGGCAATACATGGAAGCGTCGACCTATACAACCTAGTTTATGAGGGATACTCTAACTTTTATGTCAAACGTCTCTAAATGAAAATTAGCTTGACCATCCAAAATAGTATTTGACGTTTAACCACTAGGGCACCCCAGTTTAGTCATTCACTCTTTATTGCAAGAAACAACCGCGCACATTATGCTTTGTTGCATACATACATTTATCCTTTGGGAAATTATAAAATAATGGTTTAAGTTCAATGACCTTGACAGTGTCGATTGGATGGCGGAACGTGTGGTCAAGAATATTAGATCAAAGCAACCAACAACATGACATGACAATGGAAAAGTCATGTCATCGCTTGACAGGCTTGTCACTCGGAAGATTTGCAATGAAAGAAACACCATTCCTCCACTACACACCAGCAACATGGACGCCCGACCTAGTAAAAATGAGGCCAAAGTGCACAACAAAAGTTGGTGGAGGCAAAATATTATCTTAGGTAAAGTATAATTTGGTTAATGATTATTCTACTTATGTGATATATGACTCCTCTCTAATGACATTGTTTCGAAGGACTGCTCGCCCTATTGATTTTTAACATCTTGAAGACAAGATCGTCACTAAGTGTATTACTTGGCAAGGAAAAACAGATACATTGGCTAGACAGATGGTTCTAGTCAAATTAACCATTACTTCTCATTCAGTGTATGATGTAACATCTCACTCCTGCTGTTGTCCCCACTAGACATCACAAAAGCATTAACAATAAAATGCGAGTTATCCTGCAGATAGGGTGGATATCGGATCGAGAGGGGTGTAAAGCGAGATGGGAAGTGTGTGTGTTCGACTACGAACCTCGGTGGAATCGGAGTACTCAGCTTAGAAAAGTTTATGAGAGCCTTATGGTTGTTGGTCACGCTTTGAGTTGATGGACCCCCACAAACATACGTGGGTTTGGGCGCCCCTTGCCCCGAGGTGGGCACATAGCTCTTCCATGAGTGGATATTTGCAGTTGTTGAAAATGGTGAGAGCGTCATCTTTGATGCATGGTCTTCGACCCATTAAAGAGAAGAGATGCAATGTCAAAGAGGCTATGTTCAAGAATGTTGGGATCAGTTGTATTAAGTTGAACTCGGGACATTTGTTTTTTTGTCACTTCGGTGTTTTTTAAAACTTTGTGGACATAACTAAGGCATGTTCGGTTGCACAATTATATAATGGACACCATTCATTGCAATTTCCCCGGTCCATGGCAATACTTGGAAACGTCGACCTATACAACCTAGTTTATGAGGGCAACTCTAACTTTTATGTTAAACTTCTCTAAACGGAAATTACCTTGACCATCCAAGATAGTATTTGACGTTTAACCACTAGGGCACCCCAAATTAGTCATTCACCCTTTATTGCAAGAAACAACTGCGCACATTATGCTTTGTTGCATACATATATTTATCCTTTGGGAAATTATAAAATAATGGTTTAAGTTCAATGACCTTGACAGTGTCGATTGGATGGCGGAACCTGTGGTCAAGAATATTAGATCAAAACAACCAACAACATGACATGACAATGGAAAAGTCATGTCATCGCTCGACAGGCTTGTCACTTGGAAGATTTGCAATGAAAGAAACACCACTCCTCCACTACACACCAGCAACATGGACGCCCGACCTAGTAAAAATAAGACCGAAGTGCCCAACAAAAGTTGGTGGAGGCAAAATATTATCCTAGGTAAAGTAGAATTTGGTTAATGATTTTCCTACTTATGTGATCTATGACTCCTCTCTAATGACATTGTTTGGAAGGACTCCTCGCCCTATGGATAGGTCATTGTAGTCGAAGCATCAAGGACGGTTATAGACCAATTGTGAAGCACTACCTCCCACAGTTTTTACAACCGCTTCGTGAAATGATACGCTCACGATAATCTAGACAAAGTGATTTTTTCCATTTTGAAACCAACTATGTCATTTCCTCAAGGGTGTATCATTGCAGCTCGATGATGACCTTATATGCACTCACCATTCACCATACACACACAATACCTCACATTTTTAGTTGTCTTCACTACATGCGACTTGAGCTGTCACTTGCGACCACCAGACTGTGTTGCGCCCCTCTAGAGAAGGATATGTTCGTCGGCAGCTGCTGCACCCACACAAACAAGTATAAGGAGGAGGGGGAGTCCCAGCCTCCATCTAGGGTTGTCGAGATGGAGAGTCTCGGCCCTAGCCGCCGCACCGAGGATCATAAGTTTACATCGATATATGCCAGACCATCATTATCAGTCCGACTAGCATCAACCAAAGATGCTTAAGTTAGAAATAAGAAATCACAATGATATTAATATTTCAGTGCAAATCTAACTCGGTGCCCAGGCTCATCTGCTTCCGCTCAGAAAAAAATCAAAATAAGTACTAGAAAAATTCAAAAAAAATCCAATTTTTTGAGGGTGGTAGATAATTTGATGCGTGAGGTCCGCTCAAAATTTCAACTCATTTGGACATCTGAGCAGCTCTCGGCAAAAAAAGACAAATCGGATCAGAACAGTGCGTGAACAGTAAACATTTTACATACCCCGATTTTGTCTTTTTGCCGAGAGATGCTCGGATGTTCAAATGGGTTGAAATTTGAAGCGGATCTCACGCATCAAATTATCTACCACTCAAAAAAAATTGGAATTTTTGAATTTTTCTAGCATTTGGTTTGATTTTTTTTTAGAGGAGGTGCAGAAACTCCGCGTCCATATTTCAGGGGCATTTCAAACTTTTTAATAGCACACGACCGCAACCACAACCATGGTGCCAAACAGCTTGCCCTTCGTCACATCCGCTTCCTCAACACAACGGTTTTACCACCACACACACCTAGCCTACAATCGCTTCTCTTATCGCCGCAGCCCAGACGTACAGGGCCCAAGGAGGACTCGAGATGACAACTGACAAACGCCGAAGGCGGGGTAGGATGTGAAGTCAGCAATACAGACAAACAAAATGAGAGAAGAAAACCGTTTAGGAATATGAGAACATGGGCCACTTTGTTTTGTATTCGGCGGCCGTTATCTGTACAAGTCACGACGCGGGCTCTATCTCCAAACCACGATACATCTGCACACAAACAAGTCATACTCACACTCACGGCATCATCAATCAGTCTTAAGGTCAAGACAATGGACAAGGCTTGCTCGAGTAGGAAATGAAGAAATTGGCATCTTCTAAAAGCCAACAACACCTCACGAGAGCATCAAATAAACTTCGGCATGTGTCACACCAATCGACACCGAGGCACGCACGCTACGCGGGGAGGTGGAGAGCGAGGGGCGGAGTTCGGCGATGACACGCGCTCCCGTCTACTGCCACTTTCGAGACTAGTCAATGTGTACGTGTAATGCACGTTAATTTGAAAGTATATTAAATGCATGTGAATATTAAGTAGAATATTATTTGTGTGTTATTATGTGATTAATATTATATTTGGCATGAAATTAACTACATGCTAAACGTGTTGAGCGCTCGACATTGAAGCAATCTAGGTCGTTGGATTGATATGATTTGATGATCGAGATTAATTGGATCTCCTTTGAGTCTTTTTATATTGATATAGATGAAAAAAACAAGCGTGCGCCCGCGGCAATGCCGAACCCAACCTTTTTGCAGGCTTCAGGCACGGTGGCAATTTTGGGACGGACGCGTGGACGGCGCCCTGGCCGCCACGCTGCGTTTGGGACGGACGAGACGGATGGACATGGACATACGTCACGGGGAAATATCATGTGCTCCGATCGATGGGGTGCTCCGGCTGCACCATGCACAGCCCAGCCGTAAGATACAGAATACAGGGACAGGATGGAACACGAATGCCCCTCCTTCGAAACTTGCAAAAATCACCCCATGGAAGTACCGAATAGGTGCAGCGTCTCTCCAAACCTGTGCTCAACTCAGTTTGGAACAAAACGAACACGAGCAGGTAGAGCTCCGGCGGCTCCGGCGGCGACCTCGGCAGATAAATCTCGCGACGGTACTGGCGTACGGTGGTCCGACATCCAGCGGACAGCCCGCTCCTCCCCGCACCACCATTCTCCACCTCGGCACCACCTCCTCCCCACACTGGGCGCCAGATCCGCCATCCGCCGACGCCGGAGAAGAGATCTCAGGCCTTCAGTAATCCTTTTGAATGTTACAACCTTGTGTTTTCATTGTGTATTTTGGTTCTAGTCCGTCGTCCCCTTTGCACCAATTATGTGAGATGTAGCTACTCCTATCTGAGTAACATGTGGTGTATCTCTGTCAGCTGGCGTGGGAAAAATAACCACTAGATTGTTATATTTTGCTTAGACTACATATCGGAGGAATTAGGTGTAGCAAAATATCAACAAACCTATGGCCTGAGATCAGTACAAATTAATTTTATCTACCTGTTCAAGTACCTGAACATGAGGTGTTTGTTACCACAAGACTGAGATCCATTAACACTTGCAATATGTGCTGCACTAATTTGTGAGAATTCCCTATCTGTTTGTTCAGTATTTCCATCAAACTAATAAGTATGATGGTAGTTTTATATTCAAAATTATCAACACATTTTAGATTCAGGATTTGACAATCCTTAATATCTAGGTTGCCTAGCTTTTGAAAGCATAGGACATTGATAACCTGTATGTGCTAAGCTACAACATTGCCATATTTTTTTATCACACCTTGTCTGGTCTACTTCTGAATCACAGTTGTGAGCCACGGAGTTAAGGTTCCTTGGTACGTGGTGAATTTGTATATGCATGTTCGCTGTTGTAGCAAAGAAATTTACTAGCTGGTTTCTGATCACCCACTGCCCAGGGGAAAAACAAATATTTCTTGATGCTGCTGCCCTGGCTAGGGTCAGATTATCGACCAGAAAAATGACCTTGTTGCATCTGAATTTGGAAATTATTTCTGCAGCAACCTGAAGGGCCAGAACCTCTGCTTGTAACGGGGAAGTGCCATGTTTGCCAGTTACTGAAACAAAGATGTTGTTTTTACTTCATTTTCTTCAACTTCTATATGTATGCAATGCTTGCTTTGGTTGATCCTGCCCTGGTCTTCCTTATTCAAGTGGAAAGATAGTGGATATAGGTCAAATTGTACAGCTAGTTGAGTCTGTTGGTGCAATATATATGTACCTGCTAATTTGTGCTTCATGGTAGATTTATGTGTACTGTCATGAGTACTATTCACGAAGCGTTGTCGTACTATGAACTATGAAATGTTGAGATGGTTGTTGATGGTTGCCTTCTAATTTGACAAAGGTGGTTAGTACACATGATGTTGTCGTCTTTGCATTTTTGGTGCAGATTTTACTAGTTCAGATCTTGGTTCTTGGACTTGCTAATTCTTCATTTTCTTTGAATTACTTGTGCCTTGTTAAACCAACTTGCTGAATGTTTGTCTTGTGTTTATTTTATGTGATCTTGAAAATACCTTGTCAGAGCTGTTATAATATTTATGTGTCGGATGAGCAAAAAGCATCAGCGTCAAATGGCCAGCTACACGAACATGACTTGCGTCTCATTCTGTTCCAAAACGGGGGCAGCACACCAGCTAGGTATTTCATTACCATTATTCTGTACTCATATGGGGTCCTTTCTGCAAATTTCACAGGATAGGGCGTCCCCATTCCATCCTCTGCCTACATAGTCCATCCAACGGCTCTGCTGTTCAGGGTGCAGTCGGAGTACTCAATACTTCGGAGTACACGATATACTCTCCATACGTCACGTGGTTTCGGCAGGGAAGAACCGCATACACATTTGGGCCTCGTGCCAGGTTGCCTCCTTGTGAACAAGGTTAGGTCAGAAGCATAGTTTTAAATAGCGCGCTAAGCATCTTAGCGGCGGACCGCTTCCAAATGCTATAGCATGCTATAGCGGAGCTATAGCGCGCTATTTAAAATGTTTGCTCATTTGTTTGGACCAAAGTCTCTTAGCGCAAGACCTTTTGTAAACGCTATAGCGTGCTATAGCGGAGCTATAGCGGGCTATTTAAAACAGTGACTCAGAAGGGCCATAGTACCAGTACAGTAGGGGGGCAAAAAATTCACGGAAAACACCTCCAGCAAGACAGAAGAAGAAAATAGTTCAGGCCACTCCCAATGGTGAGGGCATCTCCAACACGGATCCGCAAATTTGCTCCCGCATCTGTGCGTGGACAATAAGGAACTAGGCCACGGACACGGATGCGAAAGGCGTCCATCCAACACTGCTCGCATACAACCGGGGTTTCTGTATTTTTTAAAGTCTGCACATTTAAATAGCCGCATACATAGAGTAGAAACGTTCAAATAGTTGCATGCAGCTGTAGTTTAAATTTTAAAAAGTTCAAATATTACATTCCAAAATTGTTGTCCCATTTAACCGTCCATAGATGTTTAATTAGATCTTTCTTCAGTTGCTCGTGAGTTGCTCGATGTCGGATTTGTTGATTCATTTGAATAGACTCTTCAAATGTTGTCGGATTCTGGTCTGAAAGTTTGATATGATCACTCATGTTCTTAAATTTTATAGTTGCAGCAGCATCCTCACCCTCGTCCTCGACGATCATGGTGCATGATCACGCAACATGTCATCACCTCCCACAATATTTTCGGATCTCATTGTTTAGCAGGTCCACAAACAACTACAAAACAGGTCCGCAAGAACTCCAAATGCCCTCTCGACATCTTTCCCATCTGCTTCTTGTCTTTGGGCAAAGTGAGACTTTTTTTAGCTAATTGGGATTAGAGATGGTGTTGACAAAGGTAGCCCACGAAAAATAGATACCGTGAACAAGATAGTAGCCATGTTGTACTCATGTCCATTGATAGTATAGTGGCAAGGAGGAGCTTTTCCTCACAAACAATGGTGCTCGCTGCAACACATTGATGCCATTGTGAGAGCCGGGCATGCCAAAGAAAGCGTGTCAAATCCAAAGATCATGCGATGCAACTACTTCAAGAACAATGGTGGGCTCCTTAACATGACCCTGATATTGCCCTTGTAAATCCTTCGGGCAATTCTTCCATTTTCAAAGCATGCTCGACATAGTGCTCGTATATGAATCCAAATAGAAATCCGTTGCTTGGAAGAAGAAGGGATGACTTTTTTAGCTCCAACAAGTCATCAAATAGTTGTCGGGTATGATAAGTATAGTAGTAGCGGATGGTACCTGGTTGGGCGGTTGGAGGAGAGGGGTTGAACGACGACGAAGGAGAAGTGAGGTGGAGCTCGGCTTGAACGTTGGAGGTGACGAAGATGTGGAGTTCCGGCAGGGGTGTGCGTGGTGGCCGGGGTCCACCCACATGTCAAATTATCAAAGTACCGAACGCGAATCATATGAACATGATGAAAACTAGCTTGACGATATTCCCATGTGTCCTCGGGAGCGCTTTTCTCTATATAAGAGTTTGTCCAGGCTTGTCCTTTGCTACAAAAAGGATTGGGCCACCTTGCTGCACTTTATTTACTTTTGTTACTTGTTGCTCGTTACAAATTATCTTATCACAAAACTATCTGTTACCACTTATTTCAGTACTTGCAGAGAATACCTTGCTGAAAACCGCTTATCATTTCCTTCTGCTCCTTATTGGGTTCGACACTCTTACTTATAGAAAGGACTACGATAGATCCCCTATACTTGTGGGTCATCAAGACTCTTTTCTGGCGCCGTCGCCGGGGAGTGAAGCGCCTTTGTAGGTGGAATTTGGTAAGGAAAAATTTATATAGTGTGCTGAAATTTACTATCACTTGTTACTATGGAAAGTAATCCTCTGAGGGGCTTGTTCGGGGTATCTTCACCCCGAGCAGTAGAGCAAAGAGTTGCTCCTCAACCTACTGAACCTATTGAAAATGAGTATGAAAATGAAATTCCTTATGAGTATCCTTCGGGTATGATAGAAAAACTGCTAGCTAATCCTTTTACAGGAGATGGAACAAAGCATCCTGATGAACACCTAATATGTGTGGATGAAGTTTGTGGATTATTTAAGCTTGCAGGTATACCCGATGATGTTGCTAAGAAGAAGGTCTTCCCTTTATCTTTGAAGGGAGACACATTGATATGGTATAGGCTATGTGATGATACGAGATCATGGAATTATAGAAGATTGAAATTGGAATTTCATCAAAAGTATTACCCTATGCATCTTGTTCATCCTGATCGCAATTATATATATAAGTTTTGGCCTCGCGAAGGAGAAAGCATCGCTCAAGCTTGGGGGAGGCTTAAATCAATGTTATATTCATGCCCCAATCATGAGCTTCCAAGAGAAACAATTCTTCAAAAAATTTATGCTCGACTTTCTGAAAATAATCGCACCATGCTCGATACTTCTTGTGCTGGCTCTTTTATGATGAAGACTATTGGATTTAGATGGGATTTATTGAATAGAATTAAACGGAACTCTGAAGATTGGGACCTTGACAATGGTAAGGAGTCAGGTATGACACCTAAGTTTGGTTGTGTTAAATATTTTATGGATACCGATATTTCCGTAAGTTTAGCACTAAATATGGACTTGATTCTGAGATAGTAGCTTCTTTCTGTGAATCTTTTGCTACTTATGTTGATCTCCCTAAGGAGAAGTGGTTTAAATATCATCCTCCCATAGAAGTAAAAGTAGCTGCACCTATTAAAGTTGAAGAAAAGACTGTCACTTATAATGATCCTATTGTTCATACTTGTTATGTTAAGAAACCACCTTTCCTTGTTAGGATAAAGGATCATGCTAAAGCTTCAACTGTGGTTCGTAAAAGCAATATTAAAACATATACACCTCCTGAGCAAGTTAAAGTTGAACCTAATATTGCTATTGTTAAACATCTCTTGTCTGATAATATAGATGGGCATGTTATTTACTTCTGTAATGAAACTGCTAGAATTGCTAAACTGCGTGATACAGATAAACCTAGACCTGTGGTAGGCATGCCTATTATTTTTGTTAAAATAGGAGATCATTGTTATCATGGCTTATGTGATATGGGTGCTAGTGCTAGTGCAATACCTATTGACTAATACAAAAAAATTATGCATGACATTGCACCTGTTGAGTTAGAAGAAATTGATGTTACTATTAAACTTGCTAATAGAGATACTATTTCCCCAATGGGAATTGTTAGAGATGTTGAAGTCTTGTGTGGGAAAACTAAATATCCTGCTGATTTTCTTGTTCTTGGTTCCCCACAAGATAGCTTTTGTCCCATTATATTTGGTAGATCCTTCTTGAACACTGTTAATGCTAAGATAGACTGCGAAAAGAATGTTGTTACAATTGGCTTGGATGATATGACTCATGAATTTAATTTCTCTAAATTTAGTAAACCACACCGTGAAGAAGAATTGTCTAGTAAGGATTAAATTATTGGTCTTGCTTCTATTGCCGTACCTCCTAGTGATCCTTTAGAACAATATCTGCTAGACCATGAGAATGATATGTTTGTGAATGAAAGAAGGGAAATAGATGAAGTATTCTTTAAACAGGAACCTATGCTGAAACACAATTTTCCTGTTGAAATCGTAGGGGATCCCCCTCCACCTAAGGGTGATCCCGTGTTTGAGCTTAAACCGTTGCCTGATAATCTTAAATATGCTTATCTTGATGAAAAGAAGATGTATCCTGTTATTATTAGTGCTAACCTTTCAGAGCATGAAGAAGAAAGATTATTGAAAACTCTGAAGAAGCACCATGCTGCTATTGGATATACTCTTGATGATCTTAAGGGCATTAGTCCAACTCTGTGTCAACATAAAATAAATTTGGAAGCAGATGCCAAACCCGTTCGTGATCCTCAACGGCGTCTGAATCCTAAAATGAAAGAAGTGGTAAGAAAAGAAATACTAAAGCTTCTGGAAGCATGTATAATTTATCCCGTTGCTGATAGTCACTGGGTAAGTCCTGTTCATTGTGCCCCTAAGAAGGGAGGTATTACTGTTGTTCCTAATGATAAAGATGAATTGGTTCCACAAAGAATTATTACATGTTATAGGATGGTAATTGATTTCCGCAAATTAAATAAGGCTACTAAGAAAGATCATTACCCCTTACCTTTTATCGATCAAATGCTAGAAAGATTATGCAAACATACACATTACTGCTTTCTAGATGGTTATTCTGGTTTCTCTCAAATACCTGTGTCGGCTAAAGATCAATCAAAGACTACTTTTACATGCCCTTTTAGTACTTTTGCTTATAGACGTATGCCTTTTGGTTTATGTAATGCACCTGCTACCTTTCAAAGATGCATGATGGCTATATTCTCTGACTTTTGTGAAAAGATTTGTGAGGTTTTCATGGACGACTTTTCTGTCTATGGATCTTCTTGTGATGATTGCTTGAGCAATCTTGATCGAGTTTTTCAGAGATGTGAAGAAACTAATCTTGTCTTGAATTGGGAAAAGTGCCACTTTATGGTTAATGAAGGTATTGTCTTGGGGCATAAAGTTTCTGAAAGAGGTATTGAATTTGATAAAGCCAAGGTTGATGCTATTGAAAAGATGCCATGTCCCAAGGACATCAAAGGTATAAGAAGTTTCCTTGGTCGCGCCTGATTTTATAGGAGGTTCATTAAGGACTTCTCAAAAATTTCTCGACCTCTGACTAATTTATTACAAAAATATATATCATTTGTCTTTGATGATGATTGTGTAGAAGCATTTGAAATATTTAAGAAAGCATTAGTCTCTGCACCTATTGTTCAGCCACCTGATTGGCATTTACGCTTTGAAATTATGTGTGATGCTAGCAATTATGCTGTAGGTGCTGTTCTAGGGCAAAGAGTTGATAAGAAATTAAATGTTATCCATTATGCTAGTAAGACTCTAGACAATGCTCAAAGAAATTATGCTACTACTGAAAAAGAACTTTTAGCAGTTGTATTTGCTTGTGATAAGTTCAGACCTTATATTGTTGATTCTAAAGTAACTATCCACACTGATCATGCTGCTATTAAATATCTTATGGAGAAGAAAGATGCTAAACCTAGACTTATTAGATGGGTTCTCTTGCTACAAGAATTTGATTTGCATATTGTTGATAGAAAAGGAGCTGAGAACCCCGTTGCAGACAACTTATCTAGGTTAGAGAATGTTCTTGATGACCCACTACCTATTGATGATAGCTTTCCTGATGAATAATTAAATGTCATAAGTACTTCTCGTAGTGCTCCTTGGTATGCCGATTATGCTAATTACATAGTTGCTAAATTTATACCACCTAGCTTTACATACCAACAAAAGAAAAAGTTCTTCTATGATTTGAGATATTACTTTTGGGATGACCCACATCTTTATAAAGAAGGAGTAGATGGTGTTATTAGACGTTGTGTACCTGAGCATGAACATGAACAAATCCTACGCAAGTGCCACTCCGAAACTTATGGAGGACACCACGCGGGAGATAGAACTGCACATAAGATATTGCAATCCGGTTTTTATTGGCCTACTCTCTTCAAGGATGCCCGTAAGTTTGTCCTATCTTGTGATGAATGTCAAAGAATTGGTAATATTAGTAGACGTCAAGAAATGCCTATGAATTATTCGCTTGTTATTGAACCGTTTGATGTTTGGGGCTTTGATTATATGGGACCTTTTCCTGCCTCTAATGGATATACACATATTTTAGTTGTTGTTGATTACGTTACTAAGTGGGTAGAAGCTATTCCAACTAGTAGTGCTGATCATAACACTTCTATTAAAATGCTTAAAGAAGTTATTTTTCCGAGGTTTGGAGTCCCTAGATATTTAATGACTGATGGTGGTTCACATTTTATTCATGGTGCTTTCCGTAAAATGCTTGCTAAATATGACGTCAATCATAGAATTGCATCTCCGTATCACCCACAGTCTAGTGGTCAAGTAGAATTGAGTAATAGAGAACTCAAATTAATTTTGCAAAAGACTGTCAATAGATCTAGAAAGAATTGGTCCAAGAAACTTGATGATGCATTATGGGCCTATAGAACTGCATATAAAAATCCTATGGGTATGTCTCCATATAAAATGGTCTATGGAAAAGCATGTCACTTACCTCTCGAACTAGAACACAAGGCTTATTGGGCTATTAAAGAGCTCAACTATGATTTTAAACTTTCCGGTGAAAAGAGGTTATTTGATATTAGCTCACTTGATGAATGGAGAACCCAAGCTTATGAAAATGCCAAGTTGTTTAAAGAAAAGGTTAAAAGATGGTATGACAAAAGGATACAAAAGCGTGAGTTTAATGTAGGTGATTATGTATTGCTATACAACTCTTGTTTAAGATTTTTTGCAGGAAAACTTCTCTCTAAATGGGAAGGCCCCTATGTTATCGAGGAAGTCTATCGTTCCGGTGCCATAAAAATCAACAACTTCGAAGGCACAAATCCGAAGGTGGTAAACGGTCAAAGAATTAAACATTATATCTCAGGTAATCCCATAAATGTTGAAACCAATATTATTGAAACCGTAACCCCGGAGGAATACATAAAGGACACTTTCCAGAACGTTTCAGACTCCGAAAAGGAATAGGTATGTGGTACGGTAAGTAAACCGACTCCAAAACAATTTTTAAGGCAATATTTCTCTGTTTTGGAATATTTAGAAAAATAGAAAATTAAGTAGCAGTCCGGGAAGGACACGAGAGCCCCACGAGGGTGGAGGGCGCGCCCCCTACCTCGTGAGCACCTCGTGTGCCTTCCGGACTCCGTTTTCTTGCACAATACGTATTTTGGTCGGTAAAAAATCATTATATAACCTCCCGGGGGTTTTGACTCCCGTATCATGCAAAAATCTCTTGTCTTTGTTTTGAGCCGTCCTGTTGCAGACAGAGCAACATGTCGTCCCAGGATTCGGAAGGAGAAAGCTATGTGGCTGATTACCTTGCAGACCCTAAGGTCTATCGAGAGGTGGAGCATTATGGTTGGACCATAGAAGAAGAAGAAGACTATGAACCCAAGGGAAAGGAGGAGACTAGCTCAGACGAAGATGAAGTCCCACTACCTCAACCTGGGGACATGCATGTGGAGTTCAAAAAGTCAAGCCTCCCGGATAGGGTAAAGAAACCTAAGATCGAGTTTATCCCTTTTCGACTCTTGCAGGAAAACAAGCAGGAACTATGCAAAAAGATACTGAGCCTGGAACAGGAGATCGAGGACCTAAGGGACCAAAATTCTGTCCTCAAACGCAAATTAAGGAAGAAGCCTACGCCATCAAAAAAATCACCACCGTCTCCTCCAACAAATAAGAATTGAGTATCTGGTATGGGCACTCCACTTGGCAACTGCCAAGCTTGGGGGAGTGCCCCGGTATCGTATCACCATCACTTCTATCTTTACTGTTTTCCTTAGTTCGATCCTATTAGTAGTATTTTGATCTAGTAGAATAAAGTTTATGGCATGATCTAGTTTTAAGTTTTGCTTTATGATCTCTCTATGTAATCGAGTCCGTGAGCTATATAATAAAGATTAGTGTTGAGTCATGGGCTTGATTTTCTTGCCATGATCCCAAATAAAAGAAAAGAAAAGAGAAAAAAAGAATAAGAAGAAACAAAAGTTCATATTGATCTTATTGATAGTAATAACTTCACATAGAAAGAGTGTGAAGATTAAAAGTTGTTGGGAGTTGGCGGACATAGCTTTGGTCATCGTTGCAATTAATAGGAAGTAATAAGGAAAGAGAGGTTTCACATATAAATATATTATTATTGACATCTTTTATGATTGGGAACACTCATCAAAATATGACATGCTAAAGAGTTGATGTTGGACAAGGAAGACAACGTAATGGGTTATGTTTTCTTATATCTGAGATAAATTATGTTGTCATGGATCATCCAACATGTTGAGCTTGCCTTTCCCCCTCATGCTAGCCAAATTCTCAGCACCAAGTAGAGATACTACTTGTGCTTCCAAATACCCTTAAACCAGTTTTGCCATGAGAGTCCACCATATCTACCTATGGATTGAATAAGATCCTTCAAGTAAGTTGTCATCGGTGCAAAGCAATAAAAATTGCTCTCTAAATATGTATGATTTATTAGTGTGGGAGAAATAAGCTTTATACGATCTTGTGATGTGGAAGTAATAAAAGCGACGAACTACATAATAAAGGTTCATATCACAAGGGGCAATATAAAGTGACATTCTTTCGCATTAAGATTTTGTGCATCCAACCGTAAAAGCGCATGGCAACCTCTGCTTCCCTCTGCGAAGGGCCTATCTTTTATTATTATCTTCTACCTTATGCAAGAGTCATGGTGATCTTCACCTCTCCCTTTTTCATTTTATCCTTTGGCAAGCTCATTGTGTTGGAAAGAACCTGATATATATATATATATATATATATATATATATATATATATATATATATATATATATATATATATCTAATTGGATGTAGGGGGGCATGAGTTATTATTGTTGACATTACCCTCAAGGTAAAAGGTTGTGGGGCGAAACTATAAGCCCCTATCTTTCTCTGTGTCCGATTAAAACTCCGTAACCACAAGTATCGCGCGAGTGTTAGCAATTATGAAGGACTAGATGATAGTTGAGTATGTGGACTTGCTTTTTAGCCCTGACATAGACTCTTTCTGATGTTATGATAAATTGCAATTGCTTCAATGACTGAGGTTATAGTTTGTTGGTTCTCAATAAGGTTTCCGATTCATAATTTTGCATTGTGAATAGATCATCACTTGAACATAAGTAATCATATGACAATATCTATGTATGTTGCTGTTATGAAAATAATCATGATGCCCTCATGTCCGTATTTTATTTTTATCAATGCCTCTACCTCTAAACATGAGGACATATTTATTGTTATCAGCTTTCGCTTGAGGACAAGCGAGGTCTAAACTTGGGGGAGTTGATACGTCCATTTTGCATCATGCTTTTATATCGATATTTATTGCATTATGGGCTGTTATTTCACATTATGTCACAATACTTATGGCTATTCTCTCTTATTTTACAAGGTTTACATAAGGAGGGAGAATGCCGGCAGCTGGAATTCTGGGCTGGAAAAGGAGCAAATATTACAGACCTATTCTTCACAACTCCAAAAGTCCTGAAACTCCACGAAATACCTTAGAATAAATAATGAAAAATCCTCGCCAAAGATGAAGACCATGGGGCCCACACCCTGCTCACGAGGGTGGGGGTCGCCCCCCCTAGGGCACGCCCCCTACCTCGTGGGCCCCCTGGTGGCTCTCCGATGACCATCTTCTCCTATATGAAGTCTTTCGTCGAGAAAAAAAAATAAGAAGCAACCTTTCGGGACGAAACTCCACCGCCACGAGGCGAAACCTTGGAGGATCCAATCTAGAGCTCCGGCAGAGCTGTTCTGCCGGGGAAACTTCAGGGGGGAATCATCGCCATCGTCATCACCAACGCTCCTCTCATCGGGAGAGGGCAATATCCATCAACATCTTCATCAGCACCATCTCATCTCAAAACGCTAGCTCATCTCTTGTATCCAATTCTTGTCTACAAGTCCGGAATTGGTGCTAGTAGGTTGCTAGTAGTGTTAATTACACCTTGTACTTGATGCTAGTTGGTTTAATTGGTGGAAGATCACATGTTTGGATCCTATATGCATATTAATACCCCTCTGATTATGAACATGTTTATGCTTTGTGAGTAGTTACGTTTGTTCCTGAGGACAAGGGAGAAGTCTTGCTATTAGTAGTCATGTGAATTTGGTATTCGTTCGATATTTTGATGAGATGTATGTTGTCTCTCCTCTAGTGGTGTTATGTGAACATCGACTACATAACACTTAACCATTATTTGGGCCTAGAGGAAGGCATTGTGAAGTAATAAGTAGATGATGGGTTGCTAGAGTGATAGAAGCTTAAACCCTAGTTTATGCGTTGCTTCGTAAGGGGCTGATTTGGATCCATATGTTTCATGCTATGGTTAGGTTTACCTTAATACTTTTGTTGTAGTTACGGATGCTTGCAATAGAGGTTAATCATAAGTGGGATGCTTGTTCAAGTAAGAGCAGCAACCAAGCACTAGTCCACCCACATGTCAAATTATCAAAGTACCGAACGCGAATCATATGAACGTGATGAAAACTAGCTTGATGATATTCCCATGTGTCCTCGGGAGCGCTTATCCTTATATAAGAGTTTGTCCAGGCTTGTCCTTTGCTACAAAAAGGATTGGGCCACCTTGCTGCACTTTATTTACTTTTGTTACTTGTTGCTCGTTACAAATTATCTTATCACAAAACTATCTGTTACCACTTATTTCAGTACTTGCAGAGAATACCTTGCTGAAAACCGCTTATCATTTCCTTCTGCTCCTCGTTGGGTTTGACACTCTTACTTATTGAAAGGACTACGATAGATCCCCTATACTTGTGGGTCATCACCCATCACGCATCTCAATGGTTTGAGGGTGTCGCTGCACCTCCGCGAGGTAAGGGTTGATGACATTCTCGAAGAACTTGTCCTTGGGGGCACTTGGAGACATCATGATAATCTAGATCTGTGAGAAAAACAGCTCGAAACAAGAACAGAGGATATTTGCGTGATACAGGAGTCAAAACCTTCGGGAGATTATATAATGAATTTTTACCGACCAAAATACGTGTCGTGTACGAAAACGGAGTCCGGAGAGCACACGAGGTGCCCACGAGGTAGGGGGGCGCGCCCAGGGGGGTAGGGCGCACCCTCCACCCTCGTGGAGCCCTCGTGTCCTTCCCGGACTGCTACTTATTTTTCTATTTTTCTAAATATTCCGAAACGGAGAAATATTGCCTTAAAAACTGTTTTGGAGTCGGTTTACTTACCGTACCACATACCTATTCCTTTTCGGAGTCTGAAATGTTCCGGAAAGTGTTCCTTATGTATTCCTCCGGGGTTACGGTTTCAATAACATTGGTTTCAACATTTATGGGATTACCTGAGATATAATGTTTGATTATTTGACCGTTCACCACCTTTGGATTTCTACCTTCGAAGTTGTTGATTTTTATGGCACTGGAACGATAGACCTCTGATAACCCACAAGTATAGGGGCTCGCAATAGTTTTCGATAAGTAAGAGTGTCGAACCCAACGAGGAGCTAAAGGTAGAACAAATATTCCCTCAAGTTCTATCAACCACCGATACAACTCTACGCACGCTTGACGTTCGCTTTACCTAGAACAAGTATGAAACTAGAAGTACTTTGTAGGTGTTTTTGGATAGGTTTGCAAGATAATAAATATTACGTAAATAAAAAGTAGGGGCTGTTGTAAGTAAAGAAGCAATAAAGTAAATATAGAGAGTGTGGAAAAGTGGTGGTAGGAGTTGCGAAATTGCCCCTAAGCAATTGACTACTTTACTAGACCGATAGCAAGTATTATGCGGGAGAGGCCACTGCTAGCATGTCATCCCTGACTTGGAATTCTATGCACTTATTATTGGAACTATTAGCAAGCATCTGCAACTACTAATATTCATTAAGGTAAAACCCAACCATAGCATTAAGATATATTGGCCCCCCTTCAATCCCGTATGCATCAATTTCTATGCTAGGTTGAAGCTTCTGTCACTCTTGCCCGCCAATACATAGTCCTATCAACATACAACTAACCCTAGGGTGTGATCCACGCATGCAATCATATGATGGGAACCAAAGAACAACAACATAACCACAAGCAAATTAAATCAATCATAGCACTTCATCAACCACCGATAGGACAACGAAAATCTACTCAGACATCATAGGATGGCAACACATCATTGGATAATAATATGAAGCATAAAGCACCATGTTCAAGTAGAGGGTACGGCGGGTTGCGGGAGAGTGGACCGCTGTAGATAGAGGGGGGGAAGGTGATGGAGATGTTGGTGAATATGGCGGAGGTGTTGGTGTAGATCGCGTTGATGATGATGGCCCCGGTGGCACTCCGGTGCCACCGGAAGCGAGGGGGGAGAGCCCCCCTCCTTCTTCTTCTTCCTTGACCTCCTCCCTAGATGGAAGAAGGGTTTCCCCTCTGGTACATGGCCTCCATGGCACGGGAGGGGCGAGAGACCCTCCGAGATTGGATCTGTCTCTCTGCCTCTTTCTGTTTCTGTGTTCCCAAATTCTACCCTTTCACCGTTTCTTATATTCCCGGAGATCCGTAACTCCGATTGGGCTGAAATTTTAACACGATCTCTATCCAGATATTAGATTTCTTGCGGCGAAAGAAGGTCATCAACCACCTTACGGGTGGCCCACGAGGGTCAGGGGCGCGCCCAGGGGGGCAGGCGCGCCCCCCTGCCTCGTGGCCACCTCGGGCACCGTCTCGCGTGGATTTTTCTTCCAAAAAATCATATATATTCCAAAAAAATCTCCGTCAATTTTTATCCCGTTTGGACTCCGCTTGATATGGATATTCCGCGAAACAAAAAACATGCAACAAACAAGAACTGGCACTGGGCACTGGATCAATATGTTAGTCCCAAAAATAGTATAAAAAGTTGCCAAAAGTATATGAAAGTTGTATAATATTGGCATGGAACAATCAAAAATTATAGATACGACGGAGACGTATCAGCATCCCCAAGCTTAATTCCTGCTCGTCCTCGAGTAGGTAAATGATAAAAAAGATAACTTTTGATGTGGAATGCTACCTAGCATAATCTTGATCATATGTCTAATCATGGCATGAATATTAAGACACGAGTGATTCAAAGCAATAGTCTATCATTTGACATAAAAACAATAATACTTCAAGCCTACTAATAAAGCAATCATGTCTTTTCAAAATAACATGGCCAAAGAAAGTTATCCCTACAAAATCATATAGTCTGGCTATGCTCCATCTTCACCACACAAAATACTCACATCATGCACAACCCCGATGACAAGCCAAGCAATTGTTTCATACTTTTGACGTTCTCAAACCTTTTCAACTTTCACGCAATACATGAGTGTGAGCCATCGACATAGCACTATAGGTGGAATAGAATATGATGGTGGAGAAGACAAAAAGGGGAAGATAGTCTCACATCAACTAGGCGTATCAACGGGCTATGGAGATGCCCATCAATAGATATCAATGTGAGTGAGTAGGGATTGCCATGCAACGGATGCACCAGAGCTATAAGTATATGAAAGCTCGAACTGAAACTAAGTGGGTGTGCATCCAACTTGCTTGCTCATGAAGACCTAGGGCATTTGAGGAAGCCCATCGTTGGAATATACAAGCCAAGTTCTATAATGAAAATTCCCACTAGTATAAGAAAGTGATAACTCAAGAGTCTCTCTATATGAAGAACATGGTGCTACTTTGAAGCACAAGTGTGGAAAAAGGATAGTAGCATTGCCCCTTCTCTCTTTTTCTCTCATTTTTTTATTTTTTTATTTTTATTTTTTTATTTTTCGGTGGGCTTCTTTGGCCTCTTTTTTATTTGGGCTTCTTTGTCCTCTTTTATTTTTTTATAAAGTCCGGAGTCTCATCCCGACTTGTGGGGGAATCATAGTCTCCATCATCCTTTCCTCACTGGGGCAATGCTCTAATAATGATGATCATCACACTTTTATTTACTTACAACTCAATATTACAACTCGATACTAGAACAAAGATATGACTCTATATGAATGCCTCCGGCGGTGTACCGGGATGCGCAATGATCTAGCGTAGCAATGACATCAAAAAACGGACAAGCCATGAAAACATCATGCTAGCTATCTTACGATCATGCAAAGCAATATGACAATGAATGCTCAAGTCATGTATATGATGATGATGGGAGTTGCATGGCAATATATCTCGAAATGGCTATGGAAATGCCATAATAGGTAGGTATGGTGGCTGTTTTGAGGAAGGTATATGGTGGGTTTATGGTACCGGCGAAAGTTGCGCGATACTAGAGAGGCTAGCAATGGTGGAAGGGTGAGAGTGCGTATAATCCATGGACTCAACATTAGTCATAAAGAACACACATACTTATTGCAGAAGTCTATTAGCTATCGAAACAAAGTACTATGCGCATGCTCCTAGGGGGATAGATTGGTAGGAAAAGACCATCGCTCGTCCCCGACCGCCACTCATAAGGAAGACAATCAATAAATAAATCATGCTCCGACTTCATCACATAACGGTTCACCATACGTGCATGCTACGAGAATCACAAACTTCAACACAAGTATTTCTACATTCCACAATTACCCACTAGCATGAATCTAATATCACCATCTTTATATCGCAAAACTATTGCAAGGAATCAAACATATCATATTCAGTGATCTACAAGTTTTATGTAGGATTTTATGACTAAACATGTGAATGACCAGTTCCTGTCATCTCTCCAAATAGATATAAGTGAAGCAAGAGAGATTAATTCTTTCTACAAGAGATATGCCCGTGCTCTAACAAATATAAGTGAAGCAAAAGAGCATTCTACAAATGGCGGTTGTCTATGTAAAGAGAAACAGGCAATCCAAACTTCAAATGATATAAGTGAAGCACATGAAGCATTCTATAAAGCCATACTCAAAAGATATAAGTGAAGTGCACAAAGCATTCTATAAATCAACCAAGTACTATCTCATACCAGCATGGTGCATAAAAGAAAAATGAAAACTAAATGCAGAAGACACTCCAAGATTGCACATATCGCATGAATGAAACGAATCCGAAAACATACCGATACTTGTTGAAGAAAGAGCGGATGCCTTCCGGGGCATCCCCAAGCTTATACGCTTGAGTCTCCTTGCATATTTACTTGGGGTGCCTCGGGCATCCCCAAGCTTGAGCTCTTTCCTCTCTTCCTTCTTCTCACATCGAGACCTTCTCGATCATCGAACACTTCATCCACACAAAACTTCAACAGAAAACTCGGTAAGATCCGTTAGTATAATAAAGCAAATCACTACTCTAAGTACTGTTGCAAACGAATTCATATTTTGTTTTTGCATTGTGCCTACTGTAATGTAACTTTTTCATGGCTTAATCCACTAATATAAATTGATAGTTTCATCAAAACAAGCAAACTATGCATCAAAAACAGAATCTGTCTAAAACAGAACAGTCTGTAACAATCTGAACATTCACCATACTTCTGATACTTGAAAAATTCTACCACAATTACAAAAAATAAACAATTTGTATAGGAAGACAGTGCAAAAAGAATCAGAACCATTTGACGTTCCAGCTAAAAATGTAAAATCGCGCACTACAGCCAAAGTTTCTGTCCTGCACCGTACAAACCATCAAGCAAATGTAAACATCCTAAAGGCAAACCTTGGCACATTATTTTATAATACAATGGAATTATACAAGGGGATAATTATTTTTATTGAAAAGTTTCTGTAATCAAGATTCACAAAGTTTCCGTGAGCATGAACAAAGTTCAAGGCCAGCTCCCACTTAAACAATGCTTGTCTTTCTCACTTTCGCTTTCCTTTTTGAAAAAGTTTTGGGTTCCCCTCTTTATTTTTGTTGTTTTTTGAACTATATAAAAGAACTCAACAGAAATAAATGACTCTCTAAACCTTTCGGGTTGTCTCCCTGGCAGCGCTTTCTTTAAAGCCATTAAGCTAGGCATATAGTGCTCAAGTAATGGATCCACCCGGATCCCAAGGTATATCAAAGCCAATTTTAATTAACAATGATTTGTAATTTAGTGGTGAGCACAAGGTAACATATATCATGTAATGACTAAGTCTAACTCTGTTCCTATGCATCGGCATGTCATAAAAGAACAATTCATGCACACAAAGTAAAGGCCAATGCATAGTATAAACAGTTTCTTGCAATTTTATCATATTGGAAACATAGAGAGGTGGAGATATAGTTCCTCTCTCATAATAATTGCAAGTAGGAGCAGCAAGCACATGCATATTATATCTATCAAAATCATCATGTGTAATAGTAAAATGCAACCCATCAATGTAATCCTTAATAAGGGCAAACTTCTCCGATATAGTGTAGTCGGGAGAATTCAAAAAGATAATAGGACTATCATGTGTGGGTGCAATAGCAACAATTTCATATTTAACATAAGGAACTATAGCAAGTTCATCTCCATAAGCATAATTCATATTGGCATCTTGGCCACAAGCATAGCAAGCATCAGTAAAAAGGGATATTTCAAGAGAATCAATGGGATCACAACAATCATCATAGCAATCATCCTCCGGTAAGCACGAAGGTAAATTAAACAATGTATGAGTTGAAGAGTTACTCTCATTAGAAGGTGGGCACAGGTAGCTAATCCGCTCTTCCTCCTTTTGTTCTTCGCTCTCCTCCTCATCTTTTTCATCCAATGAGCTCACAATTTCATCAATTTCTTCTTCCATAGACTCCTGCAAAATATTAGTCTCTTCCTGGACAACGGGGTAGTCCTCAATATATGGTTCAACATAGGTATTAGAAGCATAATTATCATAGAAATATTTAAGTATGGCAAAATTTTCAGATTTGTAAAGAATAGCATCATACTTTTCAATCAAAGAAGCAATTTCGTAAGCACCCTTAAAAGCAACAAATTCCTCAATTTGTTGAACATCATAGTAATTATAAACACCCTTAGCATACGAAGATATGATTCCATTACCACCAAACTCACATTGATAGGGAAGGTGTTTCTTAGGGTTTCAGAACAACAAGTAAAATCATATATTTCACATAAATTCCAAGCATAGCATTGCAAACGATGAATTTGATCCAGTAAAAGTTTCCCTTTTTCAGATATTCGGTGTCGCACATAACAAGCATGCTCATCTAAAGATTTGCCCTCAACTAAGCTAGTTGGGGTTTCAACACGAGCACATAGGGATCGAAGATGATCCAAGTAATAGGCTTCAACAGTGTGATAGATTTTGAGTGGTTCTTCAACCATTGGTTCAGTAGGTACAACTATTTTTTTGGTATTTTGCGTTTCCTACCCATAACTAAAGATAGAAAACAACTAAGAACAGCAAATAAAAATTAGTTAGTGATAAAGCAAAAAAGCACACACGAGAATATTCACCCCACGCTATTGCTCCCCGGCAACGGCGCCAGAAAAAGGTCTTGATAACCCACAAGTATAGGAGATCGCAACAGTTTTTGATAAGTAAGAGTGTCAAACCCAACGAGGAGCTAAAGGTAGAACAAATATTCCCTCAAGTTCTATCGACCACCGATACAACTCTACGCACACTTGACGTTCGCTTTACCTAGAACAAGTATGAAACTATAAGTACTTTGTAGGTGTTTTTGGATAGGTTTGCAAGATAATAAAGATTACGTAAATAAAAAGTAGGGGCTGTTGTAAGTAAAGAAGCAATAAAGTAAATATAGCGAGTGTGGAAAAGTGGTGGTAGGACTTGCGAAATTGCCCCTAAGCAATTGACTACTTTACTAGACCGATAGCAAGTATTATGTGGGAGAGGCCACTGCTAGCATGTCATCCCTGACTTGGAATTCTATGCACTTATGATTGGAACTATTAGCAAGCATCCGCAACTACTAATGTTCATTAAGGTAAAACCCAACCATAGCATTAGGATATATTGGTCCCCTTTCAATCCCGTATGCATCAATTTCTATGCTAGGTTGAAGCTTTTGTCACTCTTGCCCTCCAATACATAGTCCTATCAACATACAACTAACCCTAGGGTGTAATCCACGCGCGCAATCATATGATGGGCACCAAAGGACATCAACGTAACCACACACAAATAAAATCAATCATAGCAATTCATCAACCACCGATAGGATAACGAAAATCTACTCAAACATCATAAGATGGCAACACATCATTGGATAATAATATGAAGCATAAAGCACCATGTTCAAGTAGAGGGTACAACGGGTTGCAGGAGAGTGGACCACTGTAGATAGAGGGGGGAAGGTGATGGAGATGTTGGTGAAGATGGCGGAGGTGTTGGTGTAGATCGCGGTGATGATGATGGCCCCCGGTGGCACTCCGGTGCCACCGGAAGCGAGGGGGGGGGGAGATCCCCCCTCCTCCTCCTCCTTCTTCTTCTTCTTCCTTGACCTCCTCCCTAGATGGGAGAAGGGTTTCCCCTCTGGTCCATGTCCTCCATGGCACGGGACGGGCGAGAGCCCCTCCGAGATTGGATATGTCTCTCTGTCTCTTTCTGTTTCTGCATTCCCAGATTCTACCCTTTCACCGTTTCTTATATTCCCGGAGATCCGTAACTCCGATTCGGCTGAAATTTTAACACGATCTCTATCCAGATATTAGCTTTCTTGTGACGAAATAAGGGCATCAACCGCCTTACGGGTGGCCCACGAGGGTCAGGGGCGCTCCTAGGGGGGCAGGCGCGCCCCCCTGCCTTGTGGCCACCTCGCGCACCGTATCGCGTGGATTTTTCTTCCAAAAGATCATATATATTCCAAAAAAATCTCCGTCAGTTTTTATCCCGTTTGGACTCCGTTTGATATGGATATTCCGCGAAATAAAAAAATGCAACAAACAGGAACTGGCACTGGGCACTGGATCAATATGTTAGTCCCAAAAATAGTATAAAAAGTTGCCAAAAGTATATGAAAGTTGTAGAATATTGGCATGGAACAATCAAAAATTATAGATACGACAGAGACGTATCAACCTCCTCGATAACGTAGGGACCATCCCATTTAGAGAGAAGTTTTCCTGCAAAAAATCTTAAACGAGAGTTGTATAGTAATACATAATCACCTAAATTAAACTCACGCTTTTGTATCCTTTTGTCATGCCATCTTTTAACTTTTTCTTTAAACAACTTGGCATTTTCATAGGTTTGGGTTCTCCATTCATCAAGTGAGCTAATATCAAATAACATCTTCTCACCAGCAAGTTTAAAATCATAATTGAGTTCTTTAATAGCCCAATAAGCTTTGTGTTCTAGTTCGAGAGGTAACTGACATGCTTTTCCATAGACCATTTTATACGGAGACATACCCATAGGATTTTTATATGCAGTTCTATAGGCCCATAATGCATCATCAAGTTTCTTGGACCAATTTTTTCTAGATCTATTAACAGTCTTTTGCAAAATTAAATTGAGTTCTCTATTACTCAATTCTACTTGACCACTAGACTATGGGTGATAAGGAGATGCAATTCTATGGTTAACATCATATTTAGCAAGCATTTTATGGAAAGCGCCATGGATAAAATGTGAACCACCATCAGTCATTAAATATCTAGGGACTCCAAATCTTGGAAAAATAACTTCTTTAAGCATTTTAATAGAAGTGTTATGATCACCACTACTAGTTGGAATAGCTTCTACCCACTTAGTAACGTAATCAACATCAACTAAAATATGTGTATATCCATTAGAGGTAGGAAAGGGTCCCATATAGTCAAAGCCCCAAACATCAAATGGTTCAATAACAAGTGAATAATTCATAAGCATTTCTTGACGTCTACTAATATTACCAATTCTTTGACATTCATCACAAGATAGGACAAACTTATGGGCATCCTTGAAGAGAGTAAGCCAATAAAACCAGATTGCAGCACCTTATGGGCAGTTCTATCTCCAGCATGGTGTCCTCCATATGCTTCGGAGTGACACTTGTGTAGGATCTGTTCCTGTTCATGCTCAGGTACACAACGTCTAATAACACCATCTACTCCTTCTTTATAAAGATGTGGGTCATCCCAAAAGTAATGCCTCAAATCATAGAAGAACCTTTTCTTTTGCTGGTATGTGAAACTAGGTGGTATAAACTTAGCAACAATGTAATTAGCATAATCAGCATACCATGGAGCAGTATAAGAAGCATTTATGACATTTAATTTCTCATCAGGAAAGCTAGCATCAATAGTAAGTGGGTCATCAAGCACATTTTCTAACCTAGATAAGTTGTTTGCAACGGGGTTCTCAGCTCCCTTTCTATCAATAATATGCAAATCAAATTCTTGTAGCAAGAGAACCCATCTTATAAGTCTAGGTTTAGCATCTTTCTTTTCCGTAAGATATTTAATAGCAGCATGATCAGTGTGAATAGTTACTTTAGAATCAACAATATAAGGTCTGAACTTATTACAAGCAAATACAACCGCTAATAATTCTTTTTCAGTAGTAGCATAATTTCTTTGAGCATTGTCTAGGGTTTTACTAGCATATTGAATAATATTTAATTTCTTACCAACTCTTTGTCCTAGAACAGCACCTACAGCATAATCACTAGCATCACACATATTTTCAAAGGGTAAATTCCAATCAGGTGGCTGAACAATGGGTGCAGAGATCAATGCTTTCTTAAGTATTTCAAATGCTTGTACACAATCATCATCAAAAACAAATGGTATATCTTTTTGTAATAAATTAGTCAGAAGCCGAGCAATTTTTGAGAAGTCCTTAATAAACCTCCTATAAAATTCGGCATGGCCAAGGAAACTTCGTATACCTTTGATGTCCTTGGGACATGGCATCTTCTCAATAGCATCAACTTTGGCTTTATCAACTTCAATACCTCTTTCAGAAACTTTATGCCCCAAGACAATACCTTCATTAACCATAAAGTGACACTTTTCCCAATTCAAGACAAGATTAGTTTCTTCACATCTCTGCAAAACTCGATCAAGGTTGCTCAAGCAATCATCAAAAGAAGATCCATAGACGGAAAAGTCGTCCATGAAAACCTCACAAATCTTTTCACAAAAGTCAGAGAATATAGCCATCATGCATTTTTGAAAGGTAGCGGGTGCATTACATAGACCAAAAGGCATACGTCTATAAGCAAAAGTACCAAAAGGGCATGTAAAAGTAGTCTTTGATTGATCTTTGGCTGACACAGGTATTTGAGAGAAACCAGAATAACCATCTAGAAAGCAAAAATGTGTATGTTTGGATAATCTTTCTAGCATTTGATCGATAAAAGGTAAGGGGTAATGATCCTTTTTAGTAGCCTTATTTAGTTTGCGGAAATCAATTACCATCCTATAACTTGTAATAATTCTTTGAGGGATCAATTCATCTTTATCATTAGGAACAACAGTAATACCTCCCTTCTTAGGGACACAATGGGCAGGGCTTACCCACTGACTATCAGCAACGGGATAGATTATACCTGCCTCAAGGAGCTTTAGTATTTCCTTTCTTAACACTTCTTTCATTTTAGGGTTCAGCCGGCGTTGATGATCACGAACTGGTTTAGCATCTTCTTCCAAATTAATTTTATGTTGACATAGAGTGGGACTAATGCCCTTAAGATCATCAAGAGTATACCCAATAGCAGCACGGTGCTTCTTCAGAGTTTTCAATAATCTCTCTTCCTCATGCTCTGAAAGGTTAGCACTAATAATAAGAGGGTATATCTTTTTCTCATCAAGATAAGCATATTTAAGAGTATTAGGTAACGGTTTAAGCTCAAACACGGGATCACCCTTGGGTGGAGGAGGATCCCCTAAGATTTCAACAGGTAAATTGTTTTTCAGAATAGGTTCCTGTTTAAAGAATACTTCATCTAATTCCCTTCTTTCATTCATAAACATGTCATTTTCATGGTCTAGCAAGTATTATTCTAAAGGATCACTAGGAGGTACGGCAATAGAAGCAAGATCAATAATTTCATCCTTACTAGGTAATTCTTCTTCACGGTGTTGTCTACTAAATTTAGAGAAATTAAATTCATGAGTCATATCATCTAAACCGATAGTAACAACATCCCTTTTGCAATCTATGGTAGCATTAACAGTGTTTAGGAAGGGTCTACCAAATATAATGGGACAAAAGCTATCTTGTGGGGAACCAAGAACAAGAAAATCAGCAAGATATTTAGTTTTCCCACACAAGACTTCAACATCTCTAACAATTCCCATTGGTGAAATAGTATCTCTATTGGCAAGTTTAATTGTGACATCAATATCTTCTACCTCAGCAGGTGCAATATCATGCATAATTTCTTTGTATAAGGAATGAGGTATTGCGCTAGCACTAGCACCCATATCACATAAGCCATGATAACAATGATCTCCTATTTTAACAGAAATAACAGGCATGCCTACCACAGGTCTAGGTTTATCTTTAGCACAGGGTTTAGCAATTCTAGCAGTTCATCACAGAAATAAATAACATGCCCATGAATATTATCAGATAAGAGATCTTTAACAATAGCAATATTAGGTTCAACTTTAACTTGCTCAGGAGGTGTATATGTTTTAATATTGCTTTTACGAACTACAGTTGAAGCTTTAACATGATCCTTTATCCTAATAGGAAAAGGTGGTTTCTCAACATAAGCAGTAGGAACAATAGGATCATTATAAGTGACAATCTTTTCTTCAACTTTAATAGGTGCAGCTACTTTTACTTCTATGGTAGGATGATATTTAAACCACTTCTCCTTGGGGAGATCAACATAAGTACCAAAAGATTCACAGAAAGAAGCTACTATCTCAGAGTCAAGTCCATATTTAGTGCTAAATTTACAAAAAATATCGGTATCCATAAAAGATTTAACACAATCAAAACTAGGTGTCATACCTAACTCCTTACCTTTGTCGAGGTCCCAATCTTCAGAGTTGTGTTTAATTCTTTCCAATAAATCCCATTTGAATTCAATAGTCTTCATCATAAAAGAGCCAGCACAAGAAGTATCAAGCGTGGTGCGATTGTTATCAGAAAGTCGAGCATAAATTTTTTGAATAATCATTTCTCTTGAGAGCTCATGATTGGGGCATGAATATAACATTGATTTAAGCCTCCCCAAGCTTGAGCGATGCTTTCTCCTTCGCGAGGCCAGAAATTATATATGTAATTGCGATCACGATGAACAAGATGCATAGGATAAAACTTCTGATGAAATTCCAATTTCAATCGTTTGTAATTCCAAGACCCCATATCATCACATAGCCTATACCATGTCGATGCATCTCCCTTCAAAGATAAAGGGAAGACCTTCTTCTTAACAACATCTCCGGGTACACCTGCAAGCTTAAATAATCCACAAACTTTATCCACATATATTAGATGCTCATCAGGATGTTTTGTTCCATCTCTAAAAAAGTATTAACTAGCAGTGTTTCTATCATACCCGAAGGAATTTCAAAGCAGACATTTTCATTTTCATTTTCAGTAGGTTCAGTACGTTGAGGAGCAACTCTTTGCTCTACTAGTCGGGGTGAAGATACCCCGAACAAGCCCCTCACGGGATTACTTTCCATAGTAACAAGTGACAGTAAACTTCAGCACACTATATGAATTTTTCCTTACCAAGTTCGACCTACCAGAGGCGTTTCACTCCCCGGCAACGGCGCCAGAAAAGAGTCTTGATGACCCACAAGTATAGGGGATCTATCGGAGTCCTTCGATAAGTAAGAGTGTCGAACCCAACGAGGATCAGAAGGAAATGATAAGCGGTTTTCAGCAAGGTATTCTCTGCAAGTACTGAAATAAGTGGTAACAGATAGTTTTGTGATAGGATAATTTGTAACGAGCAAAAAGTAACAAAAGTAAATAAAGTGCAGCAAGGAGTCCCAATCCTTTTTGTAGCAAAGGACAAGCCTGGACAAACTTTTATATAGAGAAAAGCGCTCCCGAGGACACATGGGAATATCGTCAAGCTAGTTTTCATCACACTTATATGATTCGCGTTCGGTACTTTGATAATTTGGTATGTGGGTGGACCGGTGCTTGGGTACTGCCCTTACTTGGACAAGCATCCCACTTATGACTAACCTCTATTGCAAGCATCCGCAACTACAACAAAAGTATTGAGGTAAACCTAACCATAGCATGAAACATATGGATCCAAATCATCCCCTTACGAAGCAACGCATAAACTAGGGTTTAAGCTTATGTCACTCTAGCAACCCATCATCTACTTATTACTTCCCAATGCCTTCCTCTAGGCCCAAATAATGGTGAAGTGTCATGTAGTCGATGTTCACATAACACCAGTAGAGGAGAGACAACATACATCTCATCAAAATATCGAACGAATACCAAATTCACATGACTACTAATAGCAAGACTTCTCCCATGTCCTCAGGAACAAAAGTAACTAATCACAAAGCATAAACATGTTCATAATCAGAGGGGTATTAATGTGCATAAAGGATCTGAACATATGATCTTCCACCAATTAAACCAACTAGCATCAACTACAAGGAGTAATTAACACTACTAGCAACCTACTAGCACCAATCACGGACTTGGAGACAAGAATTGGATACAAGAGATGAACTAGGGTTTTGAGAGGAGATGGTGCTGATGAAGATGTCGATGGAGATTGCCCTCTCCCGATGAGAGGAGCGTTGGTGATGACGATGGCGATGATTTCCCCCTCCGGGAGGGAAGTTTCCTCGGCAGAACAGCTCCGCCAGAGCCCTAGATTGGTTCTGCCATGGTTCCGCCTCGTGGCGGCGGAGTTTCGTCTGAGAAGATGGCTTGTTATTTTTTCCCATCGAAAGACTTCATATAGCAGAAGATGGCCACCGGAGGGCCACCAGGGGGCCCATGAGGTAGGGGGGCGCGCCGAGGGGGGTAGGGCGCGCCCCCACCCTCATGGGCAGGGTGTGCCCCCCTGGTGAAGTTCTTGCTCTCAGTATTTTTTATATATTTGGAAAACGTCTTCCATTAAGTTTCTGGACTTTTGGAGCTGTGCAGAATAGGTCTCTAATATTTTCTCCTTTTCCAGCCCAGAATCCCAGCTGCCGGCATTCTCCCTCTTTGTGTAAACCTTGTAAAATAAGAGAGAATAGGCATAAGTATTGTGACATAATGTGTAGTAACAACCCATAATGCAATAAATATCGATATAAAAGCATGATGCAAAATGGAAGTATCAATCTATTATGAGAGACACTTATGGATTGCCTACCAAAGATGGCAATACCTAGATCTATCCTTGCTTTTTATGGCTAGCTAGGGGCGTTAAACGATAGCGCTTGTTGGGAGGCAACCCAATTTTATTTTTATTCCTTGATTTTGGCTCCTGTTTAGTAATAAATAATTTATCTAGCCTTTGTTTTGGTTGTGTTTTTTGTGTTTAATTAGTGTTTGTGACAAGTAGAACCGTTGGGAAGACTTGGGGAAAGTCTTGTTAATCTTGCTGTAAAAAACAGAAACTTTAGCGCTCACGAGAACTGCTGCCATTTTTATTTGGAAAGTGCTATTTAGTTAATTATTTTTGAAGATGATTAATAGATAAATTCCTCACGTCCAGCAATTTATTTTAGAATTTTTGGGGTTCCAGATCTTGCGCTAGCTACAGATTACTACAGACTGTTCTGTTTTTGACAGATTCTGTTTTTCGTGTGTTGTTTGCTTATTTTGATGAATCTATGGCTAGTAAAATAGTTTATAAACCATAGAGAAATTGGAATACATTAGGTTTAACACCAATATAAATAAAGAATGAGTTCATTACAGTACCTTGAAGTGGTCTTTTATTTTCTTTCGCTAACAGAGCTCACGAGATTTTCTACTTTAAGTTTTGTGTTGTGAAGTTTTCAAGTTTTGGGTAAAGATTTGATGGATTATGGAACAAGGAGTGGCAAGAGCCTAAGCTTGAGTATGCCCATGGCACCCCCAAGATAATATAAGGACACCTAAAAGCCAAAGCTTGGGTATGCCCCGGAAGGCATCCCCTCTTTCGTCTACTTCTATCGGTAACTTTACTTGGAGCTATATTTTTATTCACCACATGATATGTGTTTTGCTTGGAGCATCTTGTATGATTTGAGTCTTTATTTTTTAGTTTACCACAATCATTCTTGCTGTACACACCTTTTGATAGAGCCATACATGATTTGGAATTTGTTAAAATACTCTATGTGCTTCGCTTATATCATTTGAGTTATATAGTTTTGCTCTAGTACTTCACTTATATCTTTTTAGAGCACGGTGGTGGATTTGTTTTATAGAAACGATTGATCTCTCATGCTTCACTTAGATTATTTTAAGAGTCTTAAATAGCATGGTAATTTACTTAAATAATCCCAATATGCTTGGTATTCAAGAATAATAAAACAACTTCCTTATGAGTGTGTTGAATGCTATGAGAAGTTTGATACTTGATAATTGTTTTGAGATATGAAGATGGTGATATTAAAGTTATGCTAGTTGAGTAGTTGTGAATTTGAGAAATACTTGTGTTAAAGTTTGTGATTCCCGTAGCATGCATGTAGGATCTAGAAGTAGATGTGTCTAGAGGGGGGGGGGTGATTAGACACTTAGTGCTAAAGTTGCAATTTTTAGGCCTTTTTGGTTTGAGTGGAGTTTTAGGCACAATTTCAACATACACAATACATATCAAGAAATCATGCAAAGTGTATATGAGCAGCGGAATTTAAAGCATGCAACTTGCAAGAATGTAAGGGGAAGGGTTTGGAGAATTCAAACGCAATTGGAGACACGGATGTTTTTCCCGTGGTTCGGATAGGTGGTGCTATCCTACATCCACGTTGATGGAGACTTCAACCCACAAAGGGTAACGATTGCGTGAGTCCACGAAGGGCTCCACCCACGAAGGGTAATGGTTGCGCGAGTCCACGGAGGGCTCCACCCACGAAGGGTCCACGAAGAAGCAACCACCCACGAAGGGTCCACGAAGAAGCAACCTTGTCTATCCCACCATGGCCATCGCCCACGAAGGACTTGCCTCACTAGCGTTAGATCTTCACGAAGTAGGCGATCTCCTTGCCCTTACAAACTCCTTGGTTCAACTCCACAATCTTGTCGGAGGCTCCCAAGTAACACCTAGCCAATCTAGGAGACACCACTCTCCAAGAAGTAACAAATGGTGTGTAGGTAATGAACTCCTTGCTCTTGTGCTTCAAATGATAGTCTCCCCAACACTCAACTCTCTCTCATAGGATTTGGATCTGGTGGAAAGAAGGTTTGAGTGGAAAGCAACTTGGGGAAAGCTAGAGATCAAGATTCATATGGTAGGAATGGAATATCTTGGCCTCAACACATGAGTAGGTAGTTCTCTCTCAGAAATAGGATGCTGGAAGTGTAGGCTTAGTCTGATGGCTCTATCCACGAATGAAGAGGAGGTGGAGGGGTATATATAGCCTCCACACAAAATCCAACCGTTACACACAATTTACCAATCTCGGTGGGACCGAATCAACAAACTCGGTCGGACCGAAAAGGTAAACCTAGTGACCGTTAGAGATTTTCAGTGGGACTGACATGCAACTCGGTAGGACCGATATGGTTAGTGTTTGGGCATAATGTAATCTCGGTGAGACCGATTACACAAACTCGGTGAGACCGAGTTTGGTAATAAGCTAACCAGAGAGTTGGTCAGGGAAACTCGATGGGACCAATTTGCTCTTTCGGTGAGACCGAAAAGTTACAAAAGGGAAACAAAGAGTTTACATTGCAATCTCGGTGGGACCAATTTGCTCTTTCGGTGAGACCGAAAAGTTACGAAAGGGAAACAGAGAGTTTGCAATCCCATCTCGGTGAGACCGAGATCCCTATCGGTAGAACCGAATTGCTAGGGTTTGGCAGTGGCTTATGACAAGTGAAACTCGGTGGCGCCGGATAGAAAGAATCGGTAGGACCGAGTTTGGCTTAGGGTTTAGGTCATATGTGGAAGTGGGAAAGTAGCTGAGGATTTTGGAGCATATCATTAAGCACATGAAGCAAGAGGCTCATTAAGCAACACCTCATCCCTCCTTGATAGTATTGGCTTTTCCTATGGACTCAATGTGATCTTGGATCACTAAAATGTAAAATGAAGAGTCTTGAGCTTGAAGCTTTAGCCAATCCTTTGTCCTTAGCATCTTGAAGGAGTTCCCACAACCTTTAGTCCATGCCACTCCATTGTTGAACTTATCTGAAACATGCTAGATAGAAATGTTAGTCCAACAAGAGATATGTTGTCGTCAATTATCAAAACCACCTAGGGAGCACTTGTGCTTTCAATCTCCCCCTTTTTGGTAATTGATGGCAACATACATCAAAGCTTTAGATAAAGATATAAAGAACAGCAAGTAAAGCTTTGGAAGGACATGTAACAAGCATAGGCTCCCCCTACATGTATGCACTCATGTAAATATGAAATATAGAGGCATGTGAGAGCATAACCATGACAGAGTAGGCAATGTGTTACATGTATCTTGGCCATATGCATCAGAGCAAAAGATTATCAAGGAAAATACCTTCATGCTCATGAGTCCTTCTTGCAAACAGTATGTACATAAGCAAGAACTCCTCATACTCATGATTTTGATGCATATACTTACCTTGTGGTCTTGAGTTGGCTTAGGATGGAATGAACCTACACAAACAAAGTTAGATAACACAGGTACATCCACTAGCCAGAGCAAACAAAAGAAACCACAAGAATACCAAGACTGGGATGACATGTAGAGAGTGAGTACAAGGTACCACATTGGATTCAACATGTCCCCAAGAATAAAGATATGCAATGAATTTGACTGATTTCTTTCCCTTAGGTGTCTTGCTCCCCCTGAATCTTACATGGGATATTGGGAGAAGATAGGGAACAGAAAACCAGAGCTGAAAGATACAAATGGATAGAACTTAATGCAAATACATGTCTTTCCCCCAAAAAGGCATGTGACATCTCTCCTCTTGAACATCAAGCATATGGGATCCTTGAGTATTCTCTCCCCCTGGAAATCTCTTTCTCCCTCTTAATACTTTCTCTCTTGTAGGTTTAGTTCTTTAGTTCTTGAGACTTTTTCTCTCCCTTGATGTGATCTCTCTCTCTTACAAGCTTTGATGTGATCTCTCTCTCCCCCTTTGACATCAATTTCCAAGAAGGGCTTTCGGGAATCCATCGTATAGGTTTGGTCCTTGAGACTCAGCACAAAGCAATGGATAAAACTGTGATGCTTGAAGAGGACAAGATTCATTGAGTAGAGCTGGATCATAAGAAATATAGAACAAGTGGCAAATTGTTTTTCCTGTTGCGAAGTCGGTGGCACCGAGTGGAATGTTTCGGTGGTACCGAAAGGATTCGGTTGGACCAAAAATTACAAGTCGGTGAAACCGAGTTTACACAGAGAAAACACTTGTCACCTCAGCTCACTAGACATGTAGGATCTCACAAAGATTTGCAATGAATTACCTGAAGGATTTACAAGGAATTGAATGCAGAAAATGCAGAACAAAAACAAAGAGAAAAGAGAAGAAACTGAAAGATCTAGATGAAGTTTTTTTTTGAAAAAGAGAAAGAAAATAAACATGCATGAGACAAATGCAATAACACAGAAAAGAACACAAGAGAACTTCATCTAGAGTTGGGCGGTGACATAGTCACCTATGTTAGAGTATATTGACTTAGGAGTCAAGTGAGAACACTTGATCATAGGTCATACTCATCATTTAAGCTCAAAATGGGGTTACCATTTTTTGTTTAAGCATCTTGATGTATTCACATCTTGTTGAGTTGCTTTGACTCATGTCTTGGAGTACAGCTTCTCTAAGATGGAATAACATACCTTGGGTGGTGGTGTGGTTCTTGCTCATGTAGTTGAACTTGTGTGGGTGCTCAAGGTTGATGTAGCTCATCAAGAGTTGGGAGCACCACTTGGAGTTTGAGTTCATCTACCTACATGGGTTAGTTCTTGCAAGGAAGAGCACTTGTGTATCCAAAAATGACAATCATGAAGCTCAACATAGAATTTGTCAAAGGATATGTTTGAATGGTTTTGTGCTTCCTTGTCTTCAACCACCATTGTGTAGAGTCTTGGTGATGTAGAGATTGCTCAAGATGTGAGTGAGTCGCAATCTCATGGAATTAGATTCAACCAAGCACCTACATGGGTTAGACAACATGCAAGGTGCAAATATATCCAAGACATAAGATAGTTATCATAAGAGATATATCATGGATTAGTCATAAGCTCATGTCTTGCATGTATCCAATGGAGTTTCTACTCCAAGTTCGAAGCATCAATGATGTTCAATTCTCCTCTCAACCTGCAAAACACTTTCTCATCAAGAGGTTTAGTAAATATATCCGCTAATTGCTTATCAGTGCGAACATGCTTAAGATCAATGTCACCCTTAGCAACATGATCTCGAATGAAATGATGACGAACTTCAATATGCTTAGTTCGAGAATGTTGTACATGATTATGACCAATTTTGATAGCACTTTCATTGTCACAAAGTAGTGGAACATGTTTCACATAGATCCCATAATCTTTAAGAGTTTGGGTCATCCAAAGTAATTGAGCACAACATGAACCAGCGGGAATGTATTCCGCTTCGGCGGTGGATAAGGATACCGAGTTTTGTTTCTTGGAAGACCAAGACACAAGAGATCTACCAAGAAATTGACAAGTACCCGAAGTGGACTTTCTATCAACCTTGTCTCCGGCATAATCCGAGTCGGAATAGCCAACAAGATCAAAAGAAGACCTCTTAGGATACCAAATGCCAAAATTTGGTGTATGGATTAAATATCTCACTATCCTTTTCACAGCCTTAAGATAACATTATTTAGGAGCAGCTTGATATCGTGCACACATGCACACACTTAGCATAATATCGGGACGTGAGGCACATAGGTATAACAATGAACCAATCATAGAGCGATAAACCTTTTGATCAACCGGTTCACCATCTTTGGTCAAATCATTATGTCCACTAGTAGGCATGGGTGTAGACATACCTTTGCATTCTTGCATATTGAACTTCTTGAATAAGTCCTTGGTGTACTTCGTTTGAGAGACAAATGTACCTTCCTTAGTTTGCTTGATTTGCAAACCGAGAAAGAATTTGAGTTCACTCATCATAGACATCTCAAACTTCTCTGACATTAGCTTTCCAAACTTTTCACTAAAGAGAGGGTTAGTTGAACCAAATATGATATCATAGACATAAATTTGGCATACAAATAGTTCTCCATTAACCCTTTTAGTAAAAAGAGTAGAATCAATTTTACCAATTTCAAAACCACTTGTAATAAGGAACTTGGTCAAGCATTTATACCATGCTCTAGGAGCTTGTTTAAGACCATAGAGAGCTTTGTGAAGTTTGTAAACATGATTTGGTTTCTTAGGATTGATAAAGCCGGGAGGTTGTTTGACATAAACTTCCTCCTCTATTTCACCATTTAGAAAAGCACTTTTAATGTCCATTTGGTACAAGGTGATATTATGGTGATTAGCACAGGCAAGTAAGATGCGAATGGACTCAAGTCTAGCAACGGGAGCATATGTCTCACCATAGTCCATACCTTCGACTTGTGTGTACCCTTGGGCGACGAGACGTGCTTTGTTGCGAACCACTTGTCCATCTTCATCTTGCTTGTTGCGAAACACCCATTTGGTACCAATGATGTTGTGGTTGTTGTCGGGCTTCTCAACCAATGTCCAAACTTGGTTTCTCTCAAAATTGTGTAGCTCTTCATGCATAGCGTTTATCCAATCCGGATCTTCCAATGCTTCTTCAACCTTCATAGGTTCAATGCTAGAGATGAATGAATAGTTTTCACAAAAGTTAGCTAAACGAGTTTTTGAGCGAGTGATTCTCCCGGTTTGTATATCATTGAGGATTTGCTCGATGGGATGATCTTTGGCAATTCTTGCTCGAACTCATCAGAGCTTTTGCTTGGGTCTTCGTTGAACATCTTCTTCATCTTGTTCTTCTTCTTGGCCTTCTTCATTGTTGACGTCGTCGTTCTCTTGTCGTGGTGGAGAAAGAGGTTGTTGATGTTCGTCTTGATGCATTTCCTTGTCTTCTTCATCTTGGTGTGTCCCACTTGTGGATGCTTCCGTGTCGATTCTTGGTTCACCCTGTCGTGAAGTAGAAGCTTCCACTTGGACGGATGAAGTACTCTCCTTCACCTCCGTTGGACGAATTTTTCCAATGGACAAGTCTTGGATTGCTTCTGAAGGGTCTTTGTCTCCTACATCAATTGGCAATTGCTCTACTTGCGAGCCGTTAGATTCATCAAACTTCACATCTACCGTCTCTTCAACCTTTCGGGTGAAATTGTTGTAGACACGGTAAGTGTGAGAGTTTGAGCCATAACCAAGTAGAAAAACTTCATGAGATTTAGGAGCAAACTTTGAACGACGATGCTTATCAAGAATGTAGCACTTTGAGCCGAATACTCGAAAGTATCCAACTTGGGGTTTGTTACCGGTGAGAAGCTCGTATGCCGTCTTGCCGAGTAGCTTGTGAAGATATAAGCGATTTGTTGCGTGACAAGATGTCTCAACCGCTTCTGCCCAAAAGTGCTTCGGCGTCTTGTATTCATCAAGCATCGTTCTTGCCATTTCGATGAGCGTCCGGTTCTTCCTCTCAACAACTCCATTTTGTTGAGGTGTGTACGTAGCCGAGAACTCGTGTGAAATCCCTTCTTCGTCAAGAAAGGTGTCCACATTTGCGTTCTTGAACTCCGTTCCGTTGTCACTCCGAACCTTCTTGATCTTCACGTCAAACTGATTTTGGGCCTTCCTAGCAAAGTTTCTGAAGATCTTCTGGACCTGCGACTTGTCATTAAGAAAGAACACCCACGTAAATCTTGAAAAATCATCAACTATAACTAGACCAAAAGAATTCCCACCGAGACTCTTGTAGGAGTTGGGACCAAAAAGATCCATATGAAGTAGCTCGAGTGGCCTTCTTGTGGTCATGCTGTTCTTCACGGGATGCCTTCCTCCAACCTGTTTACCTGCTTGACAAGCACTACAAAGTCTATCCTTATCAAATATGACATCGTTAACTCCAAGGATATGATTTCCTTTAATAAGCTTGTCAAGGTTTCTCATGCCAACATGACCTAGTCGTCTATGCCACAACCAACCTTTTGAGGATTTAGCAACAAAGCAACTTTTAGGTTGTGCCTTTTTAGAGAAATCGACAATGTAAAGATCACCTCTACGCATACCAGTAAAGACCATTTTATGATTGTCTCGACGAAATACTTGGCAATCTACCTCAGTAAATAGGACATTCAAACCGAAATCAGCAAGTCTAGATACTGAAAGTAAGTTGTAGCCGAGAGATTCAACGAGCATGACATTTTGAATGGAACTATCATGTGAGATGGCCACCTTACCAAGGCTAACCACTTTACCCTTTGAATTATCACCAAAGGTGACATATTTTCAAGGGCCGTCATTTTCAGCAAGCTCACGAAACATCTCTTCATCTCCGGTCATATGATCAATACATCCACTATCAAGAACCCATTCCTTTCCTCCTGATTCATATCCCCGAAGATTTGCCATAAGACCAAAGTGTCTCATTGCATCATCAAGATCGAAGTCACTATCATCATCATCATCATCATAGTATCCATGGTCATCATGATCTTGTGACTCATCATTTCCTAGAGAGGGTAATTCATTAGATAAATGATCATCAAAGTGGTCACTTTTATGAATTCTTATAGCTTCGAATATGATATCACTAATGATTCCAACATCTCCTTTAGCATGCTTAAGATTGGTAAGTTCAAATAGACAATTACCAAAACTAGGATCACTAGAGTTCATCTTACTCAAGGCAATAGATTTATGGAGAATTTCATCCAAAGTTTTCAAGGAATGATCGGGAAATCGTTCCTCAAGAAATTTCCATATAGTATAGGCACAATTAAGAGTAGGCAAACTAGCAATCAAATTTTTGGGCAATCCTCTAATGATGAGCTCAATAGTTCTAAGATTGCGAATCATGTCAATATCTTCATCTAGGGTAGGATGCAAAGGATCAATATGAGGTGCACAAGGGCTAGCAATATACTTGTTCAAATGATATTGATTGAAAATTACAAGCATCTCATTTTTTCACTCATGAAAATACTCTCCATCAAGAATAGGCACTCTATGTCTAAGACTCCCTAAGGTAGACACATCCATCTTCCTCCAATGGTGATTAAACCAAGGCAATGGAGACCAAAGCTCTGATACCACTTGTAGGATCTAGAAGTAGATGTGTCTAGAGAGGGGGTGATTAGACACTTAGTGCTAAAGTTGCAATTTTTAGGCCTTTTTGGTTTGAGTGGAGTTTTAGGCACAATTTCAACATACACAATACATATCAAGCAAGCATGCAAAGTGTATATGAGCAGCGGAATGTAAAGCATGCAACTTGCAAGAATGTAAGGGGAAGGGTTTGGAGAATTCAAACGCAATTGGAGACACGGATGTTTTTCTCGTGGTTCGGATAGGTGGTGCTATCCTACATCCACGTTGATGGAGACTTCAACCCACGAAGGGTAACGGTTGCGCGAGTCCACGGAGGGCTCCACCCACGAAGGGTAATGGTTGCGCGAGTCCACGGAGGGCTCCACCCACGAAGGGTCCACGAAGAAGCAACCACCCACGAAGGGTCCACGAAGAAGCAACCTTGTCTATCCCACCATGGCCATCGCCCATGAAGGACTTGCCTCACTAGCGTTAGATCTTCACGAAGTAGGAGGTCTCCTTGCCCTTACAAACTCCTTGGTTCAACTCCACAATCTTGTCGGAGGCTCCCAAGTAACACCTAGCCAATCTAGGAGACACCACTCTCCAAGAAGTAACAAATGGTGTGTAGGTAATGAACTCCTTGCTCTTGTGCTTCAAATGATAGTCTCCCCAACACTCAACTCTCTCTCATAGGATTTGGATCTGGTGGAAAGAAGGTTTGAGTGGAAAGAAACTTGGGGAAAGCTAGAGATCAAGATTCATATGGTAGGAATGGAATATCTTGGCCTCAACACATGAGTAGGTAGTTCTCTCTCAGAAATAGGATGCTGGAAGTGTAGGCTTAGTCTGATGGCTCTATCCACGAATGAAGAGGAGGTGGAGGGGTATATATAGCCTCCACACAAAATCCAACCATTACACACAATTTACCAATCTCGGTGGGACCGAATCAACAAACTCGGTCGGACCGAAAAGGTAAACCTAGTGACCGTTAGAGATTTTCGGTGGGACTGACATGCAACTCGGTAGGACCGATATGGTTAGGGTTTGGGCATAACGTAATCTCGGTGAGACCGATTACACAAACTCGGTGAGACCGAGTTTGGTAATAAGCTAACCAGAGAGTTGGTCAGGCAAACTCGGTGGGACCGATTTGCTCTTTCGGTGAGACCGAAAAGTTACAAAAGGGAAACAAAGAGTTTACATTGCAATCTCGGTGGGACCGATTCGCTCTTTCGGTGAGACCGAAAAGTTACGAAAGGGAAACAGAGAGTTTGCAATCCCATCTCGGTGAGACCGAGATCCCTATCGGTAGAACCGAATTGCTAGGGTTTGGCAGTGGCTTATGACAAGTGAAACTCGGTGGCGCCGGATAGAAAGAATCGGTAGGACCGAGTTTGGCTTAGGGTTTAGGTCATATGTGGAAGTGGGAAAGTAGCTGAGGATTTTGGAGCATATCATTAAGCACATGAAGCAAGAGGCTCATTAAGCAACACCTCATCCCTCCTTGATAGTATTGGCTTTTCCTATGGACTCAATGTGATCTTGGATCACTAAAATGTAAAATGAAGAGTCTTGAGCTTGAAGCTTTAGCCAATCCTTTGTCCTTAGCATCTTGAAGGAGTTCCCACAACCTTTAGTCCATGCCACTCCATTGTTGAACTTATCTGAAACATGCTAGATAGAAATGTTAGTCCAACAAGAGATATGTTGTCATCAATTATCAAAACCACCTAGGGAGCACTTGTGCTTTCAATGCACGTATGGTGAACCGTTATGTGATGAAGTCGGAGCATGATTATTTTTTGATTGTCTTCCTTATGAGTGGCGGTTGGGGACGAGCGATGGTCTTTTCCTACCAATCTATCCCCCTAGGAGCATGCACGTAATACTTTGCTTTGATAACTTGTAGATTTTTGCAATAAGTATATGAGTTCTTTATGACTAATGTTGAGTCCATGGATTATACGTACTTTTCTCACCCTTCCACCTTTGCTAGCCTCTCTAATACCGCGCACCTTTCGCCGGTATCACACACCCACCATATACCTTCCTCAAAACAGCCACCATACCTACCTATTATGGCATTTCCATAGACATTCCGAGATATATTGCCATGCAACTTTCCACCGTTCCGTTTATTATGACACACTCCATCATTGTCATATTGCTTAGCATGATCATGTAGTTGACATCGTATTTGTGGCAAAGCCACCATTCATAATTCTTTCATACGTGTCACTCTTGATACAATGCATATCCCGGTACACCGCCGAAGGCATTCATATAGAGTCATATTTTGTTCTAAGTATCGAGTTGTAATTGTTGAGTTGTAAGAAAAATAAAAGTGTGATGATCATCATTATTAGAGCATTGTCCCAGTGAGGAAAGGATGATGGAGACTATGATTCCCCCACAAGTCGGGATGAGACTCCGGACGAAAAAAAGAGAAAGAAAAGAGTCCATAAAAAAGAGAAAAGGCCCAAATAAAAAAAGAAAAAAATGAGAGAAAAAGAGAGAAGGGACAATGTTACTATCCTTTTACCACACTTGTCCTTCAAAGTAGCACCATGATATTCATGATAGAGAGTCTCCTATGTTATCACTTTCATATACTAGTGGAAATTTTTCATTATAGAACTTGGCTTGTATATTCCAATGATGGGCTCCGCAAAATGCCCTAGGTCTTCATGAGCAAGCAAGTTGGATTCACACCCACTTAGTTTCTTTTGTTGAGTTTTCATATACTTATAGCTCTAGTGCATCCGTTGCATGGAAATCCCTACTCACTCACATTGATATCTATTGATGGGCATCTCCATAGCCCGTTGATACGCCTAGTTGATGTGAGACTATCTTCTCCCTTTTTGTCTTCCCCACAACCACCATTCTATTCCACTTATAAGTGTTATATCCATGGCTCACGCTCATGTATTGCGTGAAGATTGAAAAATTCTGAGAACACCAAAAGTATGAAACAATTGCTTGGCTTGTCATTGGGGTTGTGCATGATATAAATATTTTGTGTGGTGAAGATAGAGCATAGCCAGACTGTATGATTTTGTAAGGATAACTTTTGTTGGCCATGTTATTTTGAGAAGACATGATTGCTTTGTTAGTATGCTTGAAGTATTATTATTTTTATGTCAATATTAAACTTTTATCTTGAATCTTTCGGATCTGAATATTCATACCACAATTAAGAAGAATTACATTAAAATTATGCCAATTAGCACTCCGCATAAAAAAATTCTATTTTATCATTTACCTACTCGAGGACGAGCAGGAATTAAGCTTGGGGATGCTTGATACGTCTCCAACATATGTATAATTTTTGATTGCTCCATGCTATATTATCTACTGTCTTGGAAATTATTGGGCTTTATTATCCACTTTTATATTTTTGGGACTAACCTATTAACCGGAGGCCCAGCCCAGAATTGTAGTTTTTTGCCTGTTTTAGGGTTTCGAAGAAAAGGAATATCAAACAGAGTCCAAACAGAATGAAACCTTCGTGAACGTGATTTTCTTAACGAATAAGACCCGGGAGACTTGGACCCTACATCAAGATACAAAAGAGGAGGCCATGAGGTAGGGGGCGCCCCCCAGGCGCACCCTCCACCCTCGTGGGCCCCCTGTTTCTCCACTGGTACTCCTTCCTCCTATATATACCTACGTACCCCAAACAATCAGATATAGAGCCAAAACCCTAATTCCACCGCCGCAACTTTTTGTATCCACGAGATCCCATCTTGGGGCCTGTTCCGGAGCTCCGCCGGAGGGGGCATCGATCATGGAGGGCTTCTACATCATCACCATAGCTCCTCCGATGAAGTGTGAGTAGTTTACCTCAGACCTACGGGTCCATAGTTATTAGCTAGATGGCTTGTTCTCTCTTTTTGGATCTCAATACAATGTTCTCCCCCTCTCTTGTGGAGAACTATTCAATGTAATCTTCTTTTTGCGGTGTGTTTGTTGAGACCGATGAATTGTGGGTTTATGATCAAGTCTATCTATGAATAATATTTGAATCTTCTCTGAATTATTTTACGTATGATTGGTTATCTTTGCAAGTCTCTTTGAATCATCAGTTTGGTTTGGCCTACTAGATTGATCTTTCTTGCAATGGGAGAAGTGCTTAGCTTTGGGTTCAATCTTGCAGTGTCCTTTCCCAGTGACAGTAGGGGCAGCAAGGCACGTATTGTATTGTTGCCATCGAGGATAACAAGATGGGGTTTTCATCATATTGCATGAGTTTATCCCTCTATATCATGTCATCTTGCTTAAGGTGTTACTTTGTTTTCATTAACTTAATACTCTAGATGCATGCTGGATAGCGGTCGATGAGTGGAGTAATAGTAGTAGATGCAGGCAGGAGTCGGTCTACTTGTATCGGACGTGATGCCTACATACATGATCATACCTAGATATTCTCATAACTATGCTCAATTCTGTCAATTGCTCAACAGTAATTCGTTCACCCACCGTAGAATACTTACGCTCTTGAGAGAAGCCACTAGTGAAACCTATGGCCCCCGGGTCTATCTTCATCATATTAATCTTCCAATACTTAGTTATTTCCTTTGCTTTCTACTTTGCTTTTATTTTACCTTGCATCTTTATCATAAAAATACCAAAAATATTATCTTATCATATCTATCAGATCTCACTCTCGTAAGTAGCCGTGTAGGGATTGACAACCCCTTATCGCGTTGGTTGCGAGGATTTATTTGTTTTGTGCAGGTATGAGGGACTGGCGCGTAGTGATAACCCACAAGTATAGGGGATCGCAATAGTTTTTGATAAGTAAGAGTGTAGAACCCAACGAGGAGCTAAAGGTAGAACAAATATTCCCTCAAGTTCTATAGACCAGCGATACAACTCTACGCGCGCTTGACGTTCGCTTTACCTAGAACAAGTATGAAACTAGAAGTACTTTGTAGGTGTTGTTGGATAGGTTTGCAAGATAATAGAGAGTACGTAAATAAAAATAGGGGCTGTTTAGATAAAGAAACAATAAAGTAAATATAGCGAGTGTGGAAAAGTGGTGGTAGGAGTTGCGAAATTGCCCCTAAGCAATTGACTACTTTACTAAACCGATAGCAAGTATTATGTGGGAGAGGCCACTTCTAGCATGTCATCCCTGACTTGTAATTCTACGCACTTATGATTGGAACTATTAGCAAGCATCCGCAACTACTAATGTTCATTAAGGTAAAACCCAACCATAGCATTAAGATATATTGGTCCCCCTTCAATCCCGTATGCATCAATTTCTATGCTAGGTTGAAGCTTTTGTCACTCTTGCCCTCCAATACATAGTCCTATCAACATACAACTAACCATAGGGTGTGATCCACACGCGCAATCATATGATGGGCACCAAAGGACAACAACATAACCACAAGCAAATTAAATCAATCATAGCAATTCATCAACCACCGATAGGACAACGAAAATCTACTCAGACATCATAGGATGGCAACACATCATTGGATAATAATATGAAGCATAAAGCACCATGTTCAAGTAGAGGGTACAGCGGGTTGCGGGAGAGTGGACCGCTGTAGATAGAGGGGGGAAGGTGATGGAGATGTTGGTGAAGATGGCGGAGGTGTTGGTGTAGATCGCGGTGATGATGATGGCCCCCGGTGGCACTCCGGTGCCACCGGAAGCGAGGGGGAGAGAGCCCTCCTCCTTCTTCTTCTTCCTTGACCTCCTCCCTAGATGGGAGAAGGGTTTCCCCTCTGGTCCATGGCCTCCATGGCACGGGAGGGGCGAGAGCCCCTCCGAGATTGGATCCGTCTCTCTGTCTATCTCTGTTTCTGCGTTCTCAGATTCTTCCCTTTCACCGTTTCTTATATTCCTGGAGATCTGTAACTCCGATTGGGCTGAAATTTTGTCACGATCTCTATCTGGATATTAGCTTTCTTGCGGTGAAAGAAGGGCATCAACCGCCTTATGGGTGGCTCACGAGGGTCAGGGGCGCGCCCAGGGGGGCAGGCACGCCCCCTACGTCGTGGCCACCCCGGGCACCGTCTCGCGTGGATTTCTCTTCCCAAAAATCATATATATTCCAAAAAAATCTCCGTCAATTTTTATCCCGTTTGGACTCCGTTTGATATGGATATTCTGCGAAACAAAAAACATGCAACAAACAGGAACTGGCACTGGGCACTGGATCAATATGTTAGTCCCAAATTTAGTATAAAAAGTTGCCAAAAGTATATGAAAGTTGTAGAATATTGGCATGGAACAATAAAAAATTATAGATACGACGGAGATGTATCAGCATCCCCAAGCTTAATTCCTGCTCGTCCTCGAGTAGGTAAATGATAAAAAAGATAATTTTTGATGTGGAATGCTACCTAGCATAATCTTGATCATATGTCTAATCATGGCATGAATATTAAGACACGAGTGATTCAAAGCAATAGTCTATCATTTGACATAAAAACAATAATACTTCAAGCCTACTAATAAAGCAATCACGTCTTTTCAAAATAACATGGCCAAAGAAAGTTATCCCTACAAAATCATATAGTCTGGCTGTGCTCCATCTTCACCACACAAAATACTCACATCATGCACAACCCCGATGACAAGCCAAGCAATTGTTTCATACTTTTGACGTTCTCAAACCTTTTCAACTTTCACACAATACATGAGCGTGAGCTATGGACATAGCACTATAGGTGGAATAGAATATGATGGTGGAGAAGACAAAAAGGGGAAGATAGTCTCACATCAACTAGGCGTATCAACGGGCTATGGAGATGCCCATCAATAGATATCAATGTGAGTGAGTAGCGATTGCCATGCAACGGATGCACTAGAGCTATAAGTATATGAAAGCTCGAACTGAAACTAAGTGGGTGTGCATCCAACTTGCTTGCTCATGAAGACCTAGGGCATTTGAGGAAGCCCATCGTCGGAATATACAAGCCAAGTTCTATAATGAAAATTCCCACTAGTATAAGAAAGTGATAACTCAAGAGACTCTCTATATGAAGAACATGGTGCTACTTTGAAGCACAAGTGTGGTAAAAGGATAGTAACATTGCCCCTTCTCTCTTTTTCTCTCATTTTTTTTGTTTTTTTCTTTTTTTTCTTTTTTTGCAGGCTTCTTTGGCCTCTCTTTTTTTGGGGGGGGGGGCTTCTTTGGCCACTTTTATTTTGATAACCTCACATGGGACAATGTTCTAATAATGATGATCATCACACTTTATTTACTTACAACTCAATATTACAACTCGATATCTAGAACAAAGATATATGACTCTATATGAATGCGTCCGGCTGTGTACCGGGATGTGCAATGATCTAGCGTAGCAATGACATCAAAAAACGGACAAGCCATGAAAACATCATGCTAGCTATCTTACGATCATGGAAAGCAATATGACAATGAATGCTCAAGTCATGTATATGATGATGATGAAAGTTGCATGGCAATATATTCGGAATGGCTATGGAAATGCCATAATAGGTAGGTATGGTGGCTGTTTTGAGGAAGATATAAGGTGGGTTTATGGTACCGGCGGAAGTTGCGCGGTACTAGAGAGGCTAGCAATGGTGGAAGGGTGAGAGCGCGTATAATCCATGGACTCAACATTAGTCATAAAGAACTCTCATACTTATTGCAAAAATCTATTAGTCATCATAACAAAGTACTACGCGCATGCTCCTAGGGGGATAGATTGGTAGGAAAAGACCATCGCTCATCCCCGACCACCACTCATAAGGAAGACAATCAATAAATACCTCATGCTCCAACTTTGTTACATAACGTTTCACCATACGTGCATGCTACGGGAATCACAAACCTCAACACAAGTATTTCTACAATTCACAACCACCCACTAGCATGACTCTAATATCACCATCTTTATATCGCAAAACTATTGCAAGGAATCAAACATATCATATTCAGTGATCTACAAGTTTTATGTAGGATTTTATGACTAACCATGTGAATGACCAATTCCTGTCATCTCTCTAAATAGATATAAGTGAAGCAAGAGGGTTTAATTCTTTCTACAAAAGATATGCCCATGCTCTAACAAATATAAGTGAAGCAAAAGAGCATTCTACAAATGGCGGTTTTCTATGTAAAGAGAAACAGGCAATCCAAACTTCAAATGATATAAGTGAAGCACATGAAGCATTCTATAAAGCCATACTCAAAAGCTATAAGTGAAGTGCAAAGAGCATTCTATAAATCAACTAAGGACTATCTCATACCAGCATGGTGCATAAAAGAAAAATGAAAACTAAATGCAAAAGACGCTCCAAGATTGCACATATCGCATGAACGAAACGAATCCAAAAACATACCGATACTTGTTGAAGAAAGAGGGTTTGCCTTCCGGGGCATCCCCAAGCTTAGACGCTTGAGTCTCCTTGAATATTTACTTGGGGTGCCTCGTGCATCCCCAAGCTTGAGCTCTTGCCTCTCTTCCTTCTTCTCACATCGAGACCTTCTCGATCATCGAACACTTCATCCACACAAAACATCAACAGAAAACTCGGTAAGATCCGTTAGTATAATAAAGCAAATCACTACTCTAAGTAATGTTGCAAACCAATTCATATTTTGTTTTTGCATTGTGTCTACTGTAATATAACTTTTTCATGGCTTAATCCACTTATATGAATCGATAGTTTCATCAAAACAAGCAAACTATGCATCAAAAACAGAATCTGTCTAAAACAGAACAGTCTATAATAATCTGAACATTCACCATACTTATGATACTTGAAAAATTCTACCAAAATTAGTAAAATTAAACAATTTGTATAGTAATACATTGCAAAAAGAACCAGAACCATTTGACATTCCAGCAAAAAATGTAAAATCGCGCACTACCGCCAAAGTTTCTGTCCTGCACCATACAAACCATCAAGCAAATGTAAACATCCTAAAGGCAAACCTTGGCACGTTATTTTTATAATACAATGGAATTGTACAAGGGGATAATTATTTTTATTGAAAAGTTTCTGTAATCAAGATTCACAAAGTTTCCGTGAGCATGAACAAAGTTCAAGGCTAGCTCCCACTTCAACAATGCTTGTCTTTCTCACTTTCGCTTTCCTTTTTGAAAAAGTTTTGGGTTCCCCTCTTTATTTTTGTTGTCTTTAAACTATATAAAAGCACTCAACAGAAATAAATGACTCTCTAAAACTTCCGGGTTGTCTCCTTGGCAGCGCTTTCTTTAAAGCCATTAAGCTAGGCATATAGTGCTCAAGTAATGGATCCACCCGGATCCCAAGGTATATCAAAGCCAATTTTAATTAACAATGATTTGTAATTTAGTGGTGAGCACAAGGTAACATATATCATATAATGACGAAGTCTAACTCTCTTCCTATGCATCGGCATGTCATAAAAGAACAATTCATGCACACAAAGTAAAGGCCAATGCATAGTATAAACAGTTTCTTGCAATTTTATCATATTGGAAACATAGAGAGGTGGAGATATGGTTCCTCTCTCAAAATAATTGCAAGTAGGAGCAGCAAGCACATGCATATTATATTCATCAAAATCATCATGTGCAACGGTAAAAGGCAACCCATCAATATATTCCTTAATAAGAGCAAACTTCTCCGATATAGTGTAGTTTGGAGAATTCAAAAAGATAATAGGACTATCATGTGTGGGTGCAATAGCAACAATTTCATGCTTAACATAAGGAACTATAGCAAGTTCATCTCCATAAGCATAATTCATATTGGCATCTTGGCCACAAGCATAGCAAGCATCATCAAAAAGGGATATTTCAAAAGAATCAACGGGATCATAACAATCATCCTCCGGTAGGCACGAAGGGAAATTAAACAATGTATGAGTTGAAGAGTTACTCTCATTAGAAGGTGGGCATGGGTAGCTAATCCGCTCTTTCTCCTTTTGTTCTTCGCTCTCCTCCTCATCTTTTTCATCCAATGAGCTCACAGTTTCATCAATTCCTTCTCCCATAGACTCCTGCAAAATATTAGTCTCTTCTTGGACAGCGGAGTAGTACTCAATATATGGTTCAACATGGGCATTAGAAGCATAATTATCATAGCAATATTTAAGTATGACAAAAATTTCAGATTTGTAAAGAGTAGCATCATACTTTTCAATCAAAGAAGCAATTTCGTAAGCACCCTTAAAAGCAACAAATTCTTCAATTTGCTGAACATCATAGTAACTATAAACACCCTTAGCATAAGAGGATACGATTCCATTATCACTAAACAAACATTGGTAGGGACGGTGTTTCTTGGGGTGTTCAGAACAACAAGTATAATCATATATTTCACATAAATTCCAAGCATAGCATTGCAAATGATGAATTTGATCCAGTAAAGTTTTCCCCTTTTCAGATATTCGGTGTCGCACATAACAAGCATGCTCATCTAAAGATTTGCCCTCATCTAAGCTATTTGGGGTTTCAACACGAGCACATAGGGATCGAAGATGATCCCAGTAATAAGCTTCAGCAGTGTGATATATTTTGAGTGGTTCTTCAACCATTGGTTTAGTGGGTACAACTATTTTTTTTGGTATTTTGCGTTTCCTACCCATAACTAAAGATAGAAAACAACTAAGAACAGCATATAAAAATTACTTAGTGATAAAGCAAACAAGCACACACAAGAATATTCACCCCACGCTATTGCTCCCCGGCAACGACGCCAGAAAAAGGTCTTGATAACCCACAAGTATAGGGGATCACAACAGTTTTCGACAAGTAAGAGTGTCGAACCCAACAAGGAGCTAAAGATAGAACAAATATTCCGCCAAGTTCTATCGACCACCGATACAACTCTACGCGCGCTTGACGTTTGCTTTACCTAGAACAAGTATGAAACTAGAAGTACTTTGTAGGTGTTGTTGGATAGGTTTGCAAGATAATAAAGAGTGCGTAAATAAAAAGCAGGGGCTGTTTAGATAAAGAAACAATAAAGTAAATACAGCGAGTGTGGAAAAGTGGTGGTAGGAGTTGCGAAATTGCCCCTAAGCAATTGACTACTTTACTAGACCGATAGGAAGTATTATGTGGGAGAGGCCACTGCTAGCATGTCATCCCTAACTTGGAATTCTATGCACTTATGATTGGAACTATTAGCAAGCATCCGCAACTGCTAATGTTCATTAAGGTAAAACCCAAACATAGCATTAAGATATATTGGTCCCCCTTCAACCCCGTATGCATCAATTTATATGCTAGGTTGAAGCTTCTGTCACTCTTGCCCTCCAATACATAGTCCTATCAACATACAACTAAACCTAGGGTGTGATCCACGCGCGCAATCATATGATGGGCACCAAAGTACAACAACATAACCACAAGCAAATTAAATCAACCATAGCAATTTATCAACCACCGATAGGACAACGAAAATCTACTCAGACATCATAGGATGGCAACACATCATTGGATAATAATATGAAGCATAAAGCACCATGTTCAAGTAGAGGGTACAACGGGTTGCGAGAGAGTGGACCGCTGTAGATAGAGGGGGGAAGGTGATGGAGATGTTGGTGAAGATGGCGGAGGTGTTGGTGTAGATCGCGGTGATGATGATGGCCCCCAGTGGCACTCCGGTGCCACCGGAAGCGAGGCGGAGAGAGCCCCCCTCCTTCTTCTTCTTCCTTGACCTCCTCCCTAGATGGGAGAAGGGTTTCCCCTCTGGTCCATGGCCTCCATGTGTAACGCCCCGTATGTAATTTGCCATATTTGTATTCCCACTCTTGCCATTTTCGGCACTAAGTTATGATATTCCACGTTGTCAGATTTTGTCTTCATTTTGCTTTTTTCCGTGTCATGCATTTCATATCATGTCATCATGTGCATCGCATTTCATTACGTGTTCGTCTCATGCATCCGAGCATTTTCCCCGTTGTCCGTTTTGCATTCCGGCGCTCCTACGTCCTCCGGTGTCCTCTTTTGCCTCTTTCCGTGTGCGAGTGTTAAACGTTCTCGGATTGGACCGAGACTTGCCAAGCGGCCTTGGTATACTACCGGTAGACCGCCTGTCAAGTTTCGTGCCTTTTGGACTTCGTTTGATACTCCAACGGTTAACCGAGGAACCGAAAAGGCCTCGCGTGTGTTGCAGCCCAATACCTCTCCAAAGTGGCCCAAAACCCACCTAAACCCCCTCCATCATCTTGGTCATTCGATCACGATCGCATGGCCGAAAACCGTGCTCAATTTGGAGACTCCTAGCTCCTTCTATGTATAAATTGGTGCCTTCCCCCCAAAAATTCCGGATCAAAGCCTCTTCCTCCTCCCACCGCCGGACGCATCCGGATCGGGCCGGACACCTCCGGATCGGGCCGGACACATCCGCACCGCCGCCACGTGTCGCCTCCCTGCCGCCCGGCCCGCCGAGGCCCGTAACGGCCCCCACGGGCCCAGTCGCCGCCACCCGCACCTGGCTTGTCGCGCCACTCGAGCGCCGCCCCGCTCCGCCTCGCCCGCGTCGGCGCCGCCTCGCCGCGCCGGCCGGCCGCCGCCTCGCCGCTCGCCGCCACCGGGTGCCCGCCGCCTCGCCGCCCCGCCATCGCCGCTCGCCGCCACCCGGCAACCGGATCCGCGCCGCCCCTGTCCGTCTCCTCAAGCTCCGGCCGCCACATCTCCATCTCCGGCGAGAACGGTGTCGAACCTCGGGAAGCGCGTCACCCGATCCAGATCTGATACAGGAAACCCTAGGGGTTGACCTTTTTCCCTCACTAAGTTTTTACTGTGCATTATTTTTAGGCAACTTCATCATGTCATATCTTTGCATCCGTAGCTCCGTTTCACGCGTGTAGCATACCAAATTGTTCGTCTAGATGTGCACTTCATTTCATTCCATTGCACCATGTTCATTTGAGTTCATCTTGATACCCTAAATGCTGTTGCAAGAGTGCTATGTAATGTTAGTGCCTGTTTCTTAACAGATTATGGAAATTTGTCATTTTTGCCATGTTTAATGTGTGCCTCCTATGAACTTGAGCCCTACATGTGTTTTGGGCTATGCCATGCCATCCTTACAGGAGTGTATGCCATGTATTTTTGTAATCAATGTGGTGACTAGCACAAGCATGCAAAGTAGCTCTCGTGATGTTGCTGATTTCAGGGACTTAGAATTCTTCCAAGTAATTTCCCTGATGGTATTTTTATGCCATGTATTCTTGTTGCTACAGAGTGATCCATGCCTCTTTTGAGCATGTTCAGTAAGGATGATTTTGAGATATTGTTGAGCTCTATCCATCCATGTCTTTGTTTGCAATTACGGAGTACCCTAGCATGACTCAATCTTGCTCTACTTTTGCTATAAAATATTCCTGGCAGATTGTTAACGTGTTAATCAATTTTGCCGAGGTGGTTGTAGTTGATCCATGCATGCTATGAGTTGGTTCTTGCCATGGTTAGCTACTTGATCATGTCTTCTTGCTGGGTGTATGCTTAGTTTGTCATGCAATGCCTTGTGGTAAGTGCATCGAGCTTGCAAACATGCCTACATAACTTTGTTTCTGCCATGTCCAGTTTTCTGCTAAGTCTGAATCTGTTAATGAAGCTTGCTATGTTCACATGGTTGCCATTGTATTTTCTGATCCCTTTTGGCATATGGTTAGTAAGGGACTTTTGTTATATGCTTTGATTAGTTTCATGCCATGCCTTTCTTTGCCATGATATGTTCCTGTAGCATGTTGTTATCTTGCTCTAAACATTGCTTCATGATGTTAAATCCTGGCATGTTGTTATTTTCATTAAGTCTGTGAACCTGATATCTTTTGCACTTTTGCCATGCTTGTTTGAACCTGATATTGTGTGAATTAGCCATAGCTCAGTGTCCATCTTTTGTCAAGCATCTTGAGTGGATCACAGCCATGTGATTTGTTGTCATGTTAGAGTGCAGTAGCTTATTTTTCTTGATGCATTTAGATGGCATCGTGCTGTTAATCGCAGTTTAGTGTCATATTTGTTTTGCTTGCCATTTGCAAACCGTGCATCCGATTCTGGTGATCTTCATAACAATTTCGACCGAAATCAACTCATCTTTCCAGCGGCACTCTTGGTTTTCCAAGTTGAGGCCTGGTTCAATCTTTCCCTTCCGAAGCACGCATATGCATTGCATATCACATCCCGCATATCATGTCATGTTTTGCATCATGTTGCTTGCGCATTGCACCATGGTTGATCGTGGTTCCCTTTGCTTGTGTTCTTGCTTTGGGTAGAGCCAGGAGACGAGTACGTGATCGAGGAACCCATTGAGTACGCTTACGAGGATCAAGCTTACGTCAACTCGGAGAACTTTGCAGGCAAGATGACCATACCCTCGAAATCACTTTTATCTTTGCTTGATAGTTGCTCGCTCCATTGCTATGCCTATGCTACGATACCTACCACATGCTTTATCATGCCTCCCATATTGCCATGTCAAACCTCTAACCCACCTTGTCCTAGCAAACCATTGTTTGGCTATGTTACCGCCTTGCTCAGCCCCTCTTATAGTGTTGCTAATTGCAGGTGAAGATTGGAGTTTGTTCCTTGTTGGAACATGTTTATCGTTGGGATATCATTATTATAACTTGTTTACTTTTAATGCATCTATATACTTGGTAAAGGGTGGAAGGCTTGGCCTTATGCCTGGTGTTTTGTTCCACTCTTGCCGCCCTAGTTTCCGTCATACCGGTGTTATGTTCCTTGATTTTGCGTTCCTTACACGGTTGGGTTATAATGGGAACCCCTTGACAGTTCGCCTTGAATAAAACTCCTCCAGCAAGGCCCAACCTTGGTTTTACCTTTTGCCACCTAGCCTTTTTCCCTTGGGTTCCGCAGACTCAAGGGTCATCTTTATTTTAAACCCCCCTGGGCCAGTGCTCCTCTGAGTGTTGGTCCAAACTAAGCTGCCTGCGGGGCCACCTCGGGGAAACTTGAGGGTTGGTTTTACTCGTAGCTAGTCTCATCCGGTGTTGCCCTGAGAACGAGATACGTGCGAATCCTATCGGGATTTGTCGGCACATCGGGTGGCTTTGCTGGTTTAGTTTTACCATTGTCGAGATGTCTTGTAACCGGGATTCCGAGACTGATCGGGTCATCCTGGGAGAAGGAATATCCTTCGTTGACCATGAGAGCTTGTGATGGGCTAAGTTGGGACACCCCTACAGGGATTTGAACTTTCAAAAGTCGTGCCCGCGGTTATGGGCAGATGGGAATTTCTTAATGTCCGGTTGTAGAAAACCTGAAACTTAACTTAATTAAAATGGATCAACAGCGTGTGTAGCCGTGATGGTCTCTTTTCGGCGGAGTCCGGGAAGAGAACACGGTCTCGTGTTATGCTTGAACATAAGTATTTCTAGGATCACTTCTTGATCATAGATTCTCAAAACGTGCTTTGCCTTCTCTTCTCGATCTCATTTTCGTTCGTTAGCCACCATATATGCTAGTGCTTGATGCAGCTCCACCTCATACCTTTTACCTACCCATAAGCTTAAATAGTCTTGATCGCGAGGGTGTGAGATTGCTGAGCCCCGTGACTCAGAGATTACTTCAAAAACCAGATGCAGGTGCCGATGATACCGTTCTAGGGGATGCGACTGAACTCAAGTGGGAGTTTGATGAGGACTCAGGACGATACTACATTTCCTTTCCAGACGATCAGTAGTGGAGCCCAGTTGGGGAGATCGGGGACATTATGCATTTGGGGTTGTCTTTATTTTGGTTCAGTAGTCGGACCTTGATTGTATCTGGATGATTGTAATGCTATATTTATGTATTGTTTGAAGTGGCGATTGTAAGCCAACTATGTACCTCTTTTCTTATTCGTTACATGGGATGTGTAAAGATTACCCCTCTTGCGACATTGCCTACAATGCGGTTATGCCTCTAAGTCGTACTCTGACATGTGGGAGATATAGCCGCATCGTGGGTGTTACAAGTTGGTAATCAGAGCCTTCCCCGACTTAGGAGCCCCCTGCTTGATCGAATCGCTGGCATTGTTGAGTATAGAAAAATGTTTTGAGTCTTTTAGGATTATATATATGAGAGAGTAGGATTCTTTTTACTCCTTAGTCCCTTCGTCGCTCTGGTGAGGCATCCTGATGTAGAGTTTTGACTCTTCTCTTCTCAAATTTTGCTAATTTTTTTAGGATCACGCGGGTATCTTGGAATCGTTCCGATAGTTTGGGACAAGAACATTGTTCTTGGTGCCTCCTGACATTTAGGGGTTGTGGCAGTGTCCCGGGGAGTTGAGCTCCGAGGTGTTGTCGTCACAATTTTATCGTTGCAGTTCTAGAATACCTGAGTTTCGCCGACATCAAAAATCTCTTTTATGCAGTTGTTGGTGAGATAACCTCGATGCCACCCAGTACTGGGGCGGGAGTTCGGGAGTATTGCCATAACTCGTATAACGGATGCTTTTCGAAGGTTGAGGTAAATGATTTCCGAAGGTTTCTTGGTTATGTGTTGAAGGATGGATACAGCTGGATGTAGGATTTGCTAGTTTTGGGTGAGATATTATGCTTCCCCTGTATCCCCAACACCTAATTACATAACAGGAAAATTTCGGGAGTTTCATAGGTGGGAATTCTTGTAGCTCTTGTATTTCTTCCGCGGATATTTGGTTTGTGATTGGGTAATCCTCACCAAGTATTTGTTAATGTTCGTACCTTGTTGTTTTATTCATCTACCTCTATCTAAGTGGCTTCTCAATTTATGGAAGTGTGACCATTTAATTTGGAATTCATTCGTTCATTCTTGTTCGAATGTTAAGGCTATATGTTGCAATTTCGATCCATTTGATTCAGCTTGAATATATGTCTGTCAAGATGCTAACGGATGTAACCCTTTTCAGGATGGCTCCTCCAACGCGTCTGAATCCGGATCCGCCTTCACCAACCTCCAGAGGCATGGCAAGCTGTGATGGCCTCTACCAACGCCAACACGCAGATGCTTATGCAACTCTTGCAAGAGCGCAACCAAGGAAATCAAGGCCATGGCAACAATCAAAATCAGTTTGCTACACTCAACCAGTTCCTCGCAAACCAGCCAAACACCTTTAGTAACTGTGTCGAGGCCACAGACGCTCATGATTGGCTCATGGATATCTGCAAACATTTCGAGTGCAGCAACGTCAGGCCTGAGGACTTTGTCAAGTTTGCTTCATTCCAACTCAAAGACCAAGCTGCAGAGTGGTATCAGCAATACAAAGATTCCAAAGGAGGTCGTGTGATTACCTGGGATGAATTCCGCCAAGACTTCAGAGCTCACCACATTCCAGTGTTGTTGAGAGCAAGCGTGAGGAGTTCCGCAATCTGAAGCAAGGCAGCTTGTCCGTTTACCAATACAACATCATGTTCCAGAAGCTCGCTCGTTTCGCTAAGCAAGACGTCCCTGACGAGAAGAGCATGATTTATCAGTTCAGAGGTGGCCTCAGAGAAGATTTGCCACTAGCTCTTGTGCTTTTTGAGCCGAAGAAGTACGATGAGGTCTACAATATGGCAGTAAAGCAAGAGATTGCTCAGCTCAAGTGCGATGCTTTCAAGAAGAGAGTCAGGGATGCAACTCCTTCTTCTTCTTCAACTCAAGTGGTAGCTAAGCAGCAAACGTATTGGTTGCCTCCTCCTCCTCCGTTCCGTCAGCCTTATCAGCAGAAGAGCAAAGGTGGCAATGGATCTTCCCACCCACCCAACCCAGGCTTTCAGAACAAGACTTCGTCTCATGCTCCAAGGTCAAGTGCTCCGTATCACCGTCTTCTTTCAGAGGTCACGTGCAACAAGTGTCAGCTGAAGGGTCACTATGCAAACAAATGCTTCAACCAAAGGCATCTTCCTCCTCCTCCTCCTGTGAGATCTGCCAGCAATGCAGTGGTCAAGCATAATCCCAAGCATGCCAAGGTCAACATGATGAACGCAACTCGGGCAGAGGACTCGTCAGAAGTGATCATGGGTAACCTTCCTGTTAACGATATTCTTGCAAAAGTTCTTTTTTACTCTGGTGCATTGCATTCTTTCATGTCATTCCCATTTGCATCGGAGCATAACTTTGACACTAAGGCATTACCTAATGCTGTTGCAAGAGTGCTATGTAATGTTAGTGCCTGTTTCTTAACAGATTATGGACATTTGTCATTTTTGTCATGTTTAATGTGTGCCTCCTATGAACTTGAGCCCTACATGTGTTTTGGGCTATGCCATGCCATCTTTACAGGGGTGTATGCCATGTATTTTTGTGATCAATGTGGTGACTAGCACAAGCATGCAAAGTAGCTCTCGTGATGTTGCTGATTTCAGGGACTTAGAATCCCTGATGATATTTTTATGCCATGTATTCTTGTTGCTACAGAGTGATCCATGCCTCTTTTGAGCATGTTCAGTAAGGATGATTTTGAGATATTGTTGAGCTCTATCCATCCATGTCTTTGTTTGAAATTATGGAGTACCCTAGCATGACTCAATCTTGCTCTACTTTTGCTATAAAATATTTCTGGCAGATTGTTTACATGTTAATCAATTTTGCCGAGGTTGTTGTAGTTGATCCATGCATGCTATGAGTTGGTTCTTGCCATGGTTAGCTACTTGATCATGTCTTCTTGCTGGGTGTATGCTTAGTTTGTCATGCAATGCCTTGTGGTGAGTGCATCGAGCTCGCAAACATGCCTACGTAACTCTGTTTCTGCCATGTCCATTTTCTGCTAAGTCTGAATCTGTTAACGAAACTTGCTATGTTCACATGGTTGCCATTGTATTTTCTGATCCCTTTTGGCATATGGTCAGTAAGGGACTTTTGTTATATGCTTTGATTAGTTTCATGCCATGCCTTGCTTTGCCATGATATGTTCCTGTAGCATGTTGTTATCTTGCTCTAAACATTGCTTCCTGATGTTAAATCCTGGCATATTGTTATTTTCACTAAGTGTGTGAACCTGATATATTTTGCACTTTTGCCATGCTTGTTTGAACCTGATATTGTGTGAATTAGCCGTAGCCCAGTGTCCATCTTTTGTCAAGCATCTTGAGTGGATCATATCCATGTGATTTGTTGTCATGTTAGAGTGCAGTAGCTTTTTTTTCTTGATGCATTTAGATGGCATCGTGCTGTTAATCGCAGTTTAGTGCCATATTTGTTTTGCTTGCCATTTGCAAAGCGTACATCCGATTCCGGTATTCTTCATAATGATTTCGACCGAAATCAACTCATCTTTCCAGCGGCACTCTTGATTTTCCAAGTTGAGGCCTGGTTCAATCTTTCCCTTCCGAAGCATGCATATGCATTGCATATCATATCCCGCATATCATGCCATGTTTTGCATCATGTTGCTTGCGCATTGCACTGTGGTTGATCGTGGTTCCCTTTGCTTGTGTTCTTGCTTTGGGTAGAGCCGGGAGACGAGTACGTGATCGAGGAACCCGTTGAGTACGCTTATGAGGATCAAGCTTACGTCAACTCGGAGAACTTTGCAGACAAGATGACCATACCCTCGAAATCACTTCTATATTTGCTTGCTAGTTGCTCGCTCCATTGCTATGCCTATGCTACGATACCTACCACATGCTTTATCATGCCTCCCATATTGCCATGTCAAACCTCTAACCCACCTTGTCCTAGCAAACCATTGTTTGGCTATGTTACCGCTTTGCTCAGCCCCTCTTATAGCGTTGCTAGTTGCAGGTGAAAATTGGAGTTTGTTCCTTGTTGGAACATGTTTATCGTTGGGATATCATTATTATAACTTGTTTACTTTTAATGCATCTATATACTTGGTAAAGGGTGGAAGGCTCGGCCTTATGCCTAGTGTTTTGTTCCACTCTTGCCGCCCTAGTTTCCGTCATACCGGTGTTATGTTCCTTGATTTTGCGTTCCTTACACGGTTGGGTTATAATGGAAACCCCTTGACAGTTCGCCTTGAATAAAACTCCTCCGGCAAGGCCCAACCTTGGTTTTACCTTTTGCCACCTAGCCTTTTTCCTTGGGTTCTGCAGACTCAAGGGTCATTTTTATTTTAAACCCCCCTGGGCCAGTGCTCCTGTGAGTGTTGGTCCGAACTGAGCTGACTGCGGGGCCACCTTAGGGAAACTTGAGGGTTGGTTTTACTCGTAGCTAGTCTCATCCGGTGTTGCCCTGAGAACGAGATACGTGCGACTTCTATCGGGATTTGTCGGCACATTGGGTGGCTTTGCTGGTTTAGTTTTACCATTGTCGAGATGTCTTGTAACCGGGATTCTGAGTCTGATCGGGTCGTCCTGGGAGAAGGAATATCCTTCGTTGACCATGAGAGCTTGTGATGGGCTAAGTTGGGACACCCCTGCAGGGATTTGAACTTTCCAAAGCCGTGCTCGCGGTTATGGTCAGATGGGAATTTGTTAATGTCCAGTTGTAGAAAACCTGAAACTTAACTTAATTAAAATGGATCAACAACGTGTGTAGCCGTGATGGTCTCTTTTCGGCAGAGTCCAGGAAGATAACACGGTCTTGTGTTATGCTTGAACGTAAGTAGTCTAGGATCACTTCTTGATCATGCATTTTCTCAGAACGTGCTTTGCCTTCTCTTCTCGCTCTCATTTGCGTTTGTTAGCCACCATATATGCTAGTGCTGGCTGTAGCTCCACCTCATACCTTTTACTTACCCATAAGCTTAAATAGTCTTGATCGCGAGGGTGTGAGATTGCTGAGTCCCTGTGACTCACAGATTACTTCAAAAACCAGATGCAGGTGCCGATGATACCGTTCCAGGGGATGCGACTGAACTCAAGTGGGAGTTCAATGAGGACTTAGGACGATACTACGTTTCCTTTCTAGACGATCAGTAGTGGAGCCCAGTTGGGGCGATCGGGGACATTATGCATTTGGGGTTGTCTTTATTTTGGTTCCGTAGTCGCACGTTGATTGTATCTGGATGATTGTAATGCTATATTTATGTATTGTTTGAAGTGGCGATTGTAAGCCAACTATGTACCTCTTTTCTTATTCAGTACATGGGATGTGTAAAGATTACCCCTCTTGTGACATTGCCTACAATGCGGTTATGCTTCTAAGTCGTGCTCCGACACGTGGGAGATATAACCGCATCGTGGGTGTTACACCATGGCACGGGAGGGGCGAGAGCCCCTCCGAGATTGGATCTGTCTCTCTGTTTCTGCGTTCTCAGATTCTTCCCTTTCACCGTTTCTTATATTCCCGGAGATCCGTAACTCCGATTGGGCTGAAATTTTGACACGATCTCTATCCGGATATTAGCTTTTTTGCGGCGAAAGAAGGGCATCAACCTCCTTACAGGTGGCCCACGAGGGTCAGGGGCGGCCCCAGGGGGGCAGGCGCGCCCCCTGCCTCGTGGCCACCTTGGGCGCCGACTCGCGTGGATTTTTCTTCCCAAAAATCATATATATTCCAAAAAAATCTCCGTCAATTTTTATCCCGTTTGGACTCCGTTTGATATGGATATTCTGCGAAACAAAAAACATGCAACAAACAGGAACTGACACTGGGCACTGGATCAATATGTTAGTCCCAAAAATAGTATATAAAGTTGCCAAAAGTATATGAAAGTTGTAGAATATTGGCATGGAACAATTAAAAATTATAGATACGACGGAGGCGTATCACGTAGCCTCCTACTGGATTGATACCTTGGTTCTAAAAAACCGAGGGAAATACTTACGCTACTTTGCTGCATCATCCCTTCCTCTTCGGAAAAAAAACCAACGCAGTGCTCAAGAGGTAGCACCCGCGCCCTAGGCCGTGTGGAACCCCTGTGCACCGTCTTACTTCCATTATCCCGCCTATAAATCCCATAGAAACCCTAAGTACCAATTTTCTTCGTTTTTTTGCCGCCGCAAGTTCCTGTTCTGAGGAGATTTCAATCTAAAGGTTTATTCTGAAATTCTGTCGGATGGGAGATTCACCATGTGAGGCTTCTTCATCAACCTTGCTGCCTCCATGACCATATTGCGTAGTTTCCTTCGGACCTTAGGATACATGGAAGTAGCTAGATGACTCTCTTTCTCTCTCTTTCTTCAATACCACATTCCTGTGAGGCCGCCTCACATAATGAAGATCTATCTGATGTAATAGCTGGTGTGCTTGTTGGTATATGATGAATTGTCACTCTAAAATCATGTTGTTCATTGATAGGACGCTGCTTCGTTCACTTGTTTGTTTGGACTTTTTCCATTTTTCTGGTATACTTTTATTTACATTCCAAAATATCCTAAAATATAATTCATTCGTCCCACAATATAAGACATTTTTTCTAAATTAAGTAATATTTATATTTAAAATGTTTATGTGGTGTTTCAAAAGTTTATACAGTGTTTAAAAAATTGTTTGTGCAACTTTTAAAAAGTTCCAATGGCATAAAAATGTTCACACGTGTAATTGTTTGTTAGCGTCATTAAAAACCATTTTTGATCACATTAAAAGAATGCTGTGACATTAACAAAATCCCCACATGTTTCACAAAAGGTTAACACAATGTAAAGAAAGTTGTCCACAGCACTAACAATATGTTGTGACATTTAACAACGTTTATACGTTTCAAAAGCATGTATGCGATATTAAAAAGAATCTTTTTTAATTCAGAAGAAATGTTCGTGTAATTAAAAAATGTTTGTAAAAATGTAGATTACATTAAAAAAATCCTATGAGTTTCATAAATATATTTGTAACATTTTGTAAAAATGTTTATGCAATGTAATTTCTTTCACATAGTTTTTAAAAATGGTTTGTATCATTAAAATATGTTTTAACATGTATTTGAATAATGTTTAACACATATTATTTACTAATCATGCATTTGAAAAATATTAAATGTGTGTAAAAATCTTTTAGATGTATACCAAACATGACAATGTGTATAAAAATAGACTTCAAAGCATATGTTTGAAAAAATGTTAATGATGTATTTAAATAATGTTAAATGAGTATGAAAAAATATTCATGATGTGTATGAAAAATATAATGTTTTATGAAAATTGTGGACATGTGTTGGAAAAAAGGGAAAACAAAGAAAGGAAAACCCAAAGAAACATGATGCGGTCTGTAGAAAGACACAAGAAAATGAAGGAAAGAAAAAGAAAAAATAGAAAAAAAACCAAAGAAAAATGTACAAATCTCTACTACTTCAAAAGAACCTAAGATTTAATCTTTCACTCAATTTTCTTGCCACCACCCCATTCGTCGAAGCTTTCACCCTCCACCAGTTTTCCTTGTTTTTTTATTACCTTTTGCTTTCATCAAACTAGTAATTGATAGCCCAATAAACCAGGTCAATCTATGGTATAGCAATAAATTCATGGTCCATAAATAAATTGTTTTATTATTGTAGCCAGGCATCTTTGGTAACTTAATAAATAGGAATAAATTCATAACACATAAACAAATAGATATCAATCAACCTCTTATATTTGGTAACCCAATCAAACAGATTAATGATGGTATTGTACCTATTTTATCTTTGGTAAGCCAATAAATAGCAATAAATTCATGACCGAGAAACAAATAAATATAAATTAATCTCTTATATTTGTTAACCAATTAAACAGATTAATGATGGTATTATGCATATTTTATTAGTTTAAGAAATATCTAAAAAATATGTACTTTATAACCAAAGCATAATCTTATCTGGTCTATTTGCTTTGCATCATGATTTGTCATGTATGGTTCTCTTATTGTGTTATACAATATTTGCCCCCCTTGGCAACACACGGGCACATACCTAGTAGTGATGATGATGATAATAATAATAATAATAATAATAATAATAATAATAAGAACAAGAACAAGAACAAGAACAAGAACAACAACAATAATAATAAAATAAAAAATAAAAAACCATAGAGAAAAAGCTTTGCACGTTGCTAGTAGACAGCCCAGTAGTGCAGTGCAAGAGGCGTGAAGGAACTACGTCTCGTTGCAGGCAAGAAATAGCCAAGGTGTCATTAAACCACCACTATATATCTATATCTATACAAATATAAAAAGAGTGAGTTGCGGAGATCCAACAAATCTCACATGTTCATCCTCAGCTATCCAACGGTCTACGTTGCTTCGGTATTTACTGTTAATCATGTTTATCAATAAACACATTTAGCACCCTCCACTAATTATTATCATGCCTAATATCTACTCCCCCCGTCATATAATATAAGAGCGTTTTTTATACTAGTATAGTGTCAAAAATGCTCTTATATTATGAGACGGAGGGAGTATGTTAGTATTTTTTTGCGGGGCATGTTAGTATTAATCAAGTAATTATATCCTACCTAATATTAACATGTAATTTATATCTCGTCCGATATTAATGTGCAATACAATTTATATTTGGCTAATATTAACGCAGATTGCACGCACACAATTAACAATCAAGAATCAACAAAGTCCCTCGCTTCTGGTGTTCCTTTTATTGTCATGACGGATGTTGAAATAGATTCTTTTCGCAACAAAAAAAGATAGCCAAAACTTAGAGGCGCGCGACAACAGAATTCAGGACCTTTGTTTCTCATGTGAACTAACTTGGACATGATACAGCAAAACAAAGAAACAAAACAGAAAGCCAGACTAGACGCGCGTGACCACCCTTTCCATTTCATCTCTGCTCTAGCTTGGGCTATCCTTATCTTTACTCTTGGTCTTGCTTCTACGCAACGGAAAGCTCACACCAAAGATGATGAGGGCACGTCCTGATCCTAGTAGCCTCCAAAGGACGGGTCCGAGAAATAAGCAAACACGAGAGGACGCTTCTGTAAAATCTGTTGGAAAAAGGAAAGCACATTCATTCATCAGAATTACTTATCCAGATCAGAGCAGCCACATTTCCCTGCACCACTCACTGACCCACCAACCAGAGCCAGAACCTTCCCACCCAGAACCCTCCACACACCACTTTTCACCCCACTCACCTTCACCCACGCCCACACACACATCGCACCGGGCATAGCGGGCCCGGGGCCCCACGCGTCAGCGCGCGCCGGCCCGGCCGCCTTAACTTCGGCGTTACTCACGTCGGACTACCGCTTTTAGCACCCCACCCGAACGGCAATCCTAGATCTAGCTACTCCCCGCGCAGCCACACAGCCGCACAGCCGCACCGATCGGGACGCCCTCCACCCCCGATGACACGCGGGCCCGGTGCGAAGCGGGTCCCTTTCGCCACGGACTAAAGGGGGAAGAATTCCACGGGCGGGGGAGAAACTGGATCCGCACCGCACGTCCCGAGCACGAGGCACGGGCTCGTCAACACCCCCGACTCCGTCCACTCCGCACCGCAGCCCCCGCCCCGGGTTTCCGAATTCCAAATTCCTACACCGCTCCGGAGTCCCTCCATGGATGCCGCCCAAAACCCTAGGCTGAACTGAACCCCTCCTCGGGACGCGGCCATGGCGGAGCCGGCCCTCCTCGACCCCGCCTCCCACTTCGACCTCCGCCACTACCCGCCCGGCCTCTTCGACCCGGACCTCCGCCTCGCGGACGACGACGACGACAGCCTGCCGCTCGGGAATTTCGGCATCGGGCTCGGCGCGGGCGGCGACTGCGACGACCTCGACTTCGACCTGCCCGCGGATTTCTCCGTCGAGGACTTCCTCCTCCGCTCCCCCGAGCGCAGCGACTCCGCCGCCGGATCCGGGCCCACCGCCTCCTCGTCCTCCCCCGCCGCCTCCGGCACCGGCTCCGCCGTCGCCGACGCCAGCTGCGAGGTCAAGCACGAGGAGTCGGACGAGGGGAGGAGCGCCGCCGCCCCTAGCTGGGGCCTGAAGCGGAAGCCGGCGAGCCCCGCCCCAAGCTCGGAGGCGGCTAAGTGCCGCCGATCCGGGGACGGCGAGGTCTCCCCTTCCGCGTCGGCGTCGCGGCCCGCCGTGGACTCCGACGAGGGAGGCGCCGGCGGCGAGGGGGAGGACACGAGGCGGGCGGCGCGGCTGATACGGAACCGGGAGAGCGCGCAGCTGTCTCGGCAGAGGAAGAAGCGCTACGTCGAGGAGCTGGAGGAGAAGGTCAAGTCAATGAACTCGGTCATAAACGACCTCAATTCCAAGATCTCCTTCATTGTGGCCGAGAATGCAACACTGCGGCAGCAACTCGGCAGCGGCGGCGGGAATTGTCCACCACCTGGGATGTATCCACCGGGAGCAGTGCCCGGCATGCATTTCCCTTGGGTGCCCGGGTATGCCATGCGGCCTCATGGTTCCCATGTCCCTCTTGTACCAATTCCTCGGCTAAAGCCGCAGCAGCAGGTGACCGCAACCAAGGCTACAAAGAAACCAGAGAACAAGAAGGCCGCGGAGAGCAAGAGTAAGTCCAAGACCAAGACCAAGAAGGTGGCAAGTGTTAGCCTTCTCGGTTTGATGCTTGTTATGCTCGTATTTGGCGCTTTTGTTCCAGGGTTCAATCACAATTTTGGATTGAGTGGGGGGAGTGACAATGCAATGTTTAGGAATTTTGGTCAGCCTCATGATAGGGTAGTGAATGTCAATAACCATGGTCAAGCACCTAAAGGGGGTTTGAACAATAGTGACATGACTGGTGTTGCTTCTGGAATGATGATTGGGACTGATGGCAGTGCTGACCAGAAGCATCAACCTCCACTTAACTCAAGTGAGACCCTGCCTGCTTTGTTGTATGTGCCAAGGAATGGAAAGCATGTCAAGATCAATGGCAATCTGATTATTCATTCTGTGCTTGCAAGCGAGAAAGCGGTAGCACATGGGACTTCACAACACAACCGTGACCAGTCAGGTATAGATCACAAAGAGACTAGTACAGCCATAGCTCGTCATCTATCACTGCCTGGAAACAATATGAATCCACAAGAGAAATCCCCGGTAGATGGACCATTGCCGCAGTGGTTCCGTGAAGGAATGGCAGGTAAGCAGAACAATTGTTTGTCAATCTAATATTCTTGTTTTTTTGTGAATTGTGATACTGCAGCTATGAATTCCATTTATTATCCAAACTATTACTCCCTCTGTTCCCAAATATAAGTCTTTTTAGAGATTACAACAAGTGACCACATACGAAGCAAAATGAGTGAATCTACACTCTAAAATATGTGTACATACATCTGTATGGTGTAGTCCATTTGAAATGTCTAGAAAGACTTATATTTAGGAACGGAGGGAGTATTTCTCTGTTGCATTGACACATCATGATGTGATATTTTAATCAAGAAGGTCCCCGCATTATCTTACTTCAAGAGAGGCCAAATGCTACAGAGAATAATATTACATGTTAAAATAGAAGTCAAAGGATTGAACTGATTGTCCATGAGTCATTAAGAGAAGTTGAATGTATGTTAGATAAGAATAACATCACTCAACTATTCAGGAAATGGGAACCCAAATCTATATTTAATATTGCAAACAAGTAAGTCTCACACTTTAACCATCCAGCAATGGGAACAATGTCTTTATTTATGCCCTCCTTTTAGCAATCATGTAGAAAAGAGCTCAGTAAATAGTAATGATATTATTACTTTTTATTTGTAAAAGTAATTAAAATTCAAAGGATTGAAAAGATTGTCCATGAGTCATTAAAAGTAATTAAAATTCAAAGAAAAGTAGAATGTATGTTAAATCAGAATTATGTCACTTAGTATGCCATCATATATTATGACATTGCAACTATTCAGGAAATGGGAACTCAACTCTATATTTAATGTTGCCAAACAAGTAAGTTTCACACTTTTAGCAATCAAATAGAAAAGAGCTCAGTAAATATTAGTGTTATTGTTGCTTTTTATTTGGAAACTGTCTTATACAGCGATTATCATGTAGACTCTGTCCTGAAGAGCCTTAATCCCTGACAAAAACTTATCTGTCAGTACAACCTGTGTTCAAGCTCTATGCTAGCAAAATAGTAGAATCATGGTATGCTGCTTTAAGCATATTTCAAACACGTGACTGAGCAATGTTACTGATTATTTCACAACTTCAATCCCGTTTTTGCTGTATATTCCAAGTACTTTATTGCAATATTTTCTTTTCATGTAGAAGTGATAACTGCTAAATCTTCACAAGCTTGTAGGAAAACTAGTCTGAACTCATGTGCCTTATGTTTTTGTGGTGTTGTCAAGTTTGTTACTGGAATAATTGTTCTTTGGTCTTGCTGATGAAGTCTCCTACAGAAAACTTGGTTTTCTATTGATACTCTTTGAGTGTTGTTGCACTGTCTCTTACTCTAATTCTGATGCAACAATTTTCAGGGCCTATCCTAAATTCTGGAATGTGCAGCGAGGTGTTTCAGTTTGACATTTCCGCTGCCACCAATTCCGGTGGCATAATACCTGCTTCTCCAGCTGTGAACTCCTCGAGTGTTAATGCTACTCGAAAGGTTCCAACACCAGCTCCTGCTTATTACGGCAAGCTGAAGAATAGGAGGATCATGTACAATGAGGCGATTCCACTCACTGGGAAAACGGCGAACAACACAGGGCCTTTTAACAGAACTTCTGAAAGCAGCAAGCTACCTGATAAGAAGCCAGCATCGTCTGTAGTTGTTTCTGTGCTAGCTGATCCCAGGGAGGCTGGTGATGGCGACAGCGATCCAAGGATGACTCCCAAGTCCCTCTCCAGGATATTTGTTGTTGTTCTCCTTGATGGTGTCAGATATGTCACATACTCCTGCACTCTTCCTTTCAAGGGTGCCAGTCCTCATCTTGTAAACTAACAAATAATCATGGGGGTTGACGCGTTGTCATGGTTCTCAAGCAGCTTTGCTGGCCCCGCCGAAATGTGATGGCCGATAGATTAAAACGACCTGATGCTGTTGTCTAACCAAGGAATGAACTTTCTATTCACTCGGCCTGAGGTAATTCAAGTTTGTCGAAGGTTTGAAGTGGTGTGAGCTAAATGTGGTTCTGCAGGTTTAGGCTGTGAGTGCAGTTTTTGTGCTGCTGTGATATAACCAGGATCTTATGCTGTACTCTAACCTTGTTATAATGTAATACTGTTTGAGGAACTTTTAAGACAAAATATACTTGTAGTTTTATCTCTCCAGAGCATATATGGCCGTGACAAACTTGTTCATGTGTCGTCCGAGACAAATCGACATCTGGTTGATGGAAATTATTTCTGTCAGCTTTAATCTGGATAAACTTTATCAGGTGCACATTTCAAATGAAATATTAATCCGATAAGCATAGTACTGAAACTGTAACGATCTCTACAAAAATAGTTGGTTCTGAATTCTGATTGGAGTTTGAATTTTTTTTTTAAAAAGAAAAGAAGACGTTACACATGAAAATCCGTCGAACAAAACGGATTTGTAGTCTCTTATAAAATGACCCTGTAAACCAGGCTAAAACCCACGTTATCCGCAGGGGCGCAAACCCCCTTCCATCTCCAGCCCCATCCACCATGGCGCTTCACACTGTCTCAGGCATCAAGCTCCCGCCCTTCTCTCCCCCGCCTCCCCACCACCACCTGGGCGCGAGCCCCAGCGGCGGCAACCTCTACGCGGCCAGCGCATTCCCGCGACGCCGATGCGGCGGGCTCGCCGCCGTCGTGCGCTGCGCGAGGCGCACGGGCAAGCGGCGGTACCCGTCGGAGAAGAAGCGGCTGGATCGGCGCCACAAGGAGCAGCTCCGCCAGACCGCCCCCGAGGAGGGCGGCGTGGCCCGGGAGGCTGGCTTCTGGCGCCTCTCCAAGCTCGCCGTCCCCGCCAGCGACGACCCCGGCAAGGACTTCCTCGGCGTCTCCCCGCCGCTCCTCCAGGCCATTGCCAAGGCCCTCAAGTTCCCGGTAGGCTATCATACTGCATTTCCTGGCGTGGAGCCATAATGCCATGAAATTCGCGAGGTCTTAGGCTTTTATTAGGTGAGTCGAGAGGGTGTTGCTGAAACAGAGGTTTTAGGTGGCCTTTGCTAGTGTTGCAATTTTTTTTTACTTAGTTCGTGCCATTAATTGACTAGATTTGTGCTCATTCGTCTTGGAAAATATCACAACCTTGAAATGAGCTAGCTACTCGTAACTCCCTTCAAGGAAGTCTAGTGCAGCTTGCTGTGGTGATATGGTAATGGGAATCGAGTGTAATTCGTTACTTCTGTGTTGAGGGCCTGGTTTGATAAACGGTTTGTAACTGAATTAACAGAGCTTCTGCCTCACCTTCTCCTACATGTATTGGGTTATTTCCCCAAATCCCAATTGTAATCAATCAGGAATTGGCTGGATGAGTGTTCTATGTACTGTACGGTGTACACAATTTAGTTATCTAAATGACCGCCTGCGGGGAGCAATTTCAAATGTTGCGCTGTACTCCCTCCGTTCACTTTTGTAAGTCATTTCAGACAACTCAAAATGGGTTGTTTTGTACTTTGTCTGAAATGTTTTTAAGGTCTTATAAAAATGAACAGAGGGAGTATGATATTTCCTGCTATACCTTCGGCATGTGTTTGCTTTGAAGCTCCATCCCTCTGCGGTTTACATTTGTTGTTACCCATGTTACAATGTCTCTTGTTGTAGATCTTTTCTATAATTATTATTATGCGCCTCTAATCGATTCTCCTGTGCAGGTCGCTTCTATGCTCCCTGAAGAGGCCTTCTCTGTTATCCGCAAGTCATTTGATGCACGCAAGGTTCTTAATGAACTTATATAATGTGTCTACTCTATTTAATATTGCTCCTCCTGTATATATATGGGATGGCAACTTAGTTGTCATAAAACACTTGCTGTTGGATGTGCTGAAACGATGCAGTCAAACTGGGTTAAGCTTTGTAAAAAAAGAACTCAGTAAATATCTCCAGCATGGTGCTTGTGAGTGGGCCTGAGTTGTCATCTGGCGGGTAGGGTAAAATCTAAGCCTGTTATAAAGCGCCGCATTTTTGCAAAATAATCTGGTATTGTCTGCAGAGATTTGCAATGCCCTGTAATTTGCACAAATAGCGTATATTTAGCAAGAAAAAAATGGTCAGTTTACTATCTATTTATGCTGTCTGATACTTGGTGTATACTTATTTGATCTGGGGATTTTATACTAAAGTTATTTTCACAGTGTAGATGTTCATATAAATTGAAATAAATATGTGATTGATGTGAATTCTATTTATTGCAGCGATTGGTTATTCATGTGGTTACCCAATCTAATTATATTCAATGATATCTGAAATTTATCGTAATGTTTTTTGGTAGACGGTTCTGTGTTGCACATTTTTTGCTTCATCCGTGTTGCGACTGTGACCACGTGTGTTTCTAGTGACGTTGAGTTTTTTAATCTATATTTCAATTCGCAGATTGGTTATCACTTTATCTGAATCGTTTCTTTGTGCATGAATAAACCATGTTTTACATTTACAGATTTTGAAAGAACCTCAATTTGTTTATACTGTTGATGTGGATGCTAAGAAGCTTCTGGACATGGAGCCAAGGACATGGGATTTTATTGCTAGATTGGAACCCAGGCTTGGAATTGTAGAATATATGTCCGATGGGAGGGTAGCAGCTGATCTGATCAGTATGCTTAATGTTCATAACAAAGTCTCCGATGATGAACATGGTATCAGGGATACTGTTAATAATGGCTCGATCAGTCCTACACGAATGAAACCAAGGGTGGCAATTGTAGGAAGTGGCCCATCTGGGTTGTTTGCTGCCCTTGTGTTAGCTGAACTTGGAGCAGAAGTTACCTTATTGGAGCGTGGCCAACCTGTTGAGCAAAGAGGGCGTGACATTGGTGCACTAGCAGTTAGACGAATTCTCCAATCAGAAAGCAACTTTTGCTTTGGCGAGGTATACTGTTTGCTCCTACCGTACTACCAAGACATCACTGGACAATCACATAATTGCTTTGATCAGTATTCAAATAGGTAGTTGTTGTCTAATATATGACTATATCTTTTCGTTAAACATAAACATTATCAATCATGTCATTCGGCAAATACTAGTGATAGTTCTCTTTGTTCAGGTGATAATATGGAATTGATGTACTACGTCAAATTATGCGTACATGTATCTTAGAAGAGGTGGTTTACGTCTGTGCTCTGTATGTGAAATAGCATAGGGGTTTCTTCTTTGATACATGTTCCAATCAGGTATATTAGCTGGTGCATGGATTAGTGCATCCCAATAAATGCACTCTCCTAATTATATGACCTGTAAAGTGTACAGAGACATATTTTAGACATTAATGCATCTGGCTTAATCTCAGATTGCTTGAAATGAATTATGCAGAAAAAAATGTGTACCAATCTTCACATTTTTTTACTGCAGCTAATTTAATTAATTCAAAACCTAACTAATGCATGCTTGTTCTGAACTCATGTTCTTCATTGTTTGAGGTTTGCTTTTCCATACATTTTTGTGAATTTTAAAAGGTTATTTAATCAAATGATCTTTGCAAGTTTGGTTGATGGCATATAGGGCAATGCCTATTTTTTTGAAGTATCAATTACCTACAATGGAACTTCAATGATTGACCAAACCACTATTCCCTTTTTCCATGTTCCTTAAAAGATCAAGTCCATCAATTCTTGATCTTCTGTTCTTAATCATAGCAGGGTGGTGCAGGTACATGGAGTGATGGGAAGCTTGTGACCAGGATAGGGAAAAACACTGATGGTGTTCAGGCTGTAAGAATCTTCCTGCTCTACCTCAATGGATGCTTAGCTTGCAAATTAGAAATTCTTCTAAAAATGTTATCTGTAATTATTGATGCAATAATGCAAGCTTAGTATCTGTTGGCTGCCAGAGTTCAAGACTCTGGTGGTAACCAGTAAGTTGCTCCCCATACTGGTCATGGATAGTATGGTAAATTTTTTGCTGTTGTTTTGAATACATATCCATCAAAATAGGAAGAGCTTCTGCATAACATAATATCCTAGACTTCAAAACTGACCATTTATATGTGTTTAAGCTATTCCGTGGGGTCTTGGATTTCAGGTGATGAAAACATTTGTTCATTTCGGAGGCCCTCCAAACATTCTCATTGATGGAAGACCTCACTTGGGTACAGATAAACTTGTCCCTCTGTTGCGGAATTTCAGACACCACTTAAGAGAGTTGGGCGTGAGTTGAACATAGCAGTCTTCATTGAAGCTTTGCTATTATTTTGTTATGTAAGCCTTCATGCACCAATGTATTCTGTTTTATGTTTGATACAGGTTGCCATAAGATTTAATACTAGAGTAGATGACCTTATAGTGGAAGGCGGGCAGGTCAAAGGAGTTGTGGTTTCTGATTCAAATCTACAGCCAGGTTCTGTTGATCAGAAACTATCATTCGATGCAGTTGTGTTAGCAGTGGGGCACTCAGCTCGTGACACATACAGTATGCTTCTGAGGCATAATGTAGATATAACCCCCAAGAATTTTTCTGTAAGTTTTCTTATGCTGGTTAAGGCAGTTTCTACTTCACTAGTACTTGTCAATAATTTGATGGTCAGATAGCAGACAAGCCACGGCGTAGAATTTGAGACCATGTTTGGGTTGGATATTAGGTTACATAAGAGGCACATTGGTCTTCAAACCAAACAAAAATAGATTACATGGAGTTTGCTTTCTTTGTCGATCAAATATCTCGGGTTGAGAATATTGTACATGCCACTGAGTAAATACTAGCAGATCATTTAACTTTTTGCCATGTTATATAGATGCTCTCTATTTCAAGTTGTCAACAACATTATCTTGTCCTATTTCGCACTCCTTTACACCGTATAGATAGGGAAAAGGCTCTTCTAATACAACATGTAATTTGGTGCATGCTCAAGAAAAAGACATAGATAAAAAGTCCATATCATATTATATCAGGACGTTGTATTGTATTAGGAATTTAAGGTCCAAACTTGATGCCACATACCTCAGAGGTAAATCAAGCAAGAATACATATTTTTCTCCTCTATATACTACAGTATCTGTCACTCCCTTGAGTTCTCTCACATCTTATCTATGATAGTTATTTCGTTAGAACCAAGTTCACAACAAGGTATTGGTAGAATAGTGTTTTTTAGTATTTAAACTAGCCAATCTAGGCATTTTAATCGGTTCTTTTTATTATTTAATTGGCCTAACGTAGGTCTTGGCTGGATATAGCCTCCTCGTGGCATTATGTCTTTTGCCCATATTATCTTTGCCAATTGCAAGCACTTGTTTTTTTCTTCATAACATGAAGGAAAGTATGGTAAATTATTTTCTCTTCAGTCCATGTGACAGCATTGGTTATTCTTACAGGTTGGTTTAAGAATCGAGCACCCCCAAGAACTGATAAACAACATCCAAGTAAGGCATATTTCATTTGTTCACACCAACGTTTTTCTGAATGATACTCGCCTAATGTTTAGCTTAATTTATTTCAATGTTGATATTTAATTTCCAGTAATTTCATATTCTGTATTTCATGAACTCCTAATTGGTGATTGTTAAAGGTGAAACTGAAACTACTAAATCAAGGTTTAGGATGATAATTACTATGGCATCATGTGGAGCAATCCATTTATAAACTATGGAAAAGTACAGAAACTGCCAGTTTCTCCAATACCCTCCAACCATCAAGTTTTATTATAGGAGTAGCAGCGTGAACAGAAGCTGAAGTTAAGTTTTGGTTTTTAACTTGTATTCATTTCCTTTGCAAATTGTGATAAGTAGCGAGTTAACTATGCACTGATGAGATCTCACTTATAAAAGCATGAGACCGAGTTTGTCTTGCTGGGCTGTGTCCAAGGGCTGACCTAAGCCTTTGTGCCCACCAGTATTTTTGAGCATGGATGCTCATGGAATTACTGTTTATTGCATGATAACAATATCTGTAGTATGTGCACAATCTTTCATAGAGCTTTATATATGGACCTATTGATCTTGTAGTAACTCCTAACACTCACTTATTTGCCGGCTTGATACAGCTACACCGTTGATCTTTACTCCCATAAAAAAGTCAGTTGGTGGCGACAGTCCATCCACTTTCATTACAGCACGTGTTATATTTGGCACAAACGGTTAAGATGGGAGCGGATATGGATATTTTGCTCTTCCATGAACAGTTTTAAAATTCCATTTTAATGAATGGGTATTGCGCTAGTATGGGTAGCAGCATACTGTATTTCAGTGTTGAAAATCAAATGTACAGTGTTTTCACATAATCACATTGTATTCAAACAATCTGTGTGATATGTGTCATTGTCATCCTGTGCAGTATTCTGAATTGGCTGCTGAAGTACATAAAGGGCGTGGGCGGATACCTGTAGCAGATTACAAGATAGTGAAGTCTATTGGTGAAGGAGATGTGAAGAATGATATAGAGCAAGTAGATCAAAATCGCAGTTGTTATTCGTTTTGCATGTGTCCTGGAGGACAGGTCAGTCATTTTCTTGTTGTTTAACTCACCTTTCTTTCCTTAATACATTATGGAGTATTGGAATCCCGTTCTTGAATTACTGAGACATGCCTGCAGGTTGTTCTAACTAGCACAAACCCATCGGAATTGTGTGTCAATGGCATGTCATTCTCACGGCGAGCGTCTAAGTGGGCAAACTCGGCTCTTGTGGTCACTGTATCATCTCATGATTTTGAACCATTTCAATCCCATGGTTCTCTTGCGGGCGTAGAGTTCCAGGTACTTGTTACGATTCCCTTAGATAACTGAAATGCTTCATAATTGCATTGCCATCACCATGAACAATTGGCTACATTGACCCTCTGGATTATGTGCCTTAAAATGACTTTATGATAAAGGTGTCAGCAGTACAAGATTGTCTAGAAGACAACCACTTGATTGCGAAAGTACAAACAATCCACTTGGACCTAATTACTTTCTCGAGTGTTTGATTCCTTTACTTTTTCCAATATTAGTTGGTTTGCTGCACTTCTATTTTTCGAGAAACCCCAAAAGCCTTGCATCTTGATGCATTGATAGAAAGGAGAGTTTGAGCTCAGCAACATTTCATTTTGCACCTGTACTACAGTCTGATGACATTTCCCCCCTTCTGTTAGCTTATGAATTATCTGTAACTTTGAAAACAGAGAGAGTATGAAAGAAGAGCAGCTATGATGGGGGGAGGGAATTTTGTTGTCCCTGCACAGTGTGTCACAGATTTTATCAGTAACAAATTGTCAGGTACTAATTGTATACTAAAGTCTTGTCAGTTAGTAATGATACACATTTCCTTATATTTACTTTGTTACCTGTTTCAGTTACAACTCTCCCACCATCAAGCTATAGGTTGGGAGTTCGTCCATCCAAACTCCATGAGTTATTCCCTCCTTACATAACTGAAGCTTTGCAACAATCAATAACGATGATTGACAAAGAGGTTCGAACTATGATTTTCTTTCTTCATTTTGCAGTTTTGACTTTCCATCTGTCCTGACCCATTTGCAATTCGATATTTCCAGATGCCAGGCTTTATTTCTAGTGAAGCCTTACTTCATGGTGTAGAGGTATGCAAATTCTTATGCGACAAGCTGAATGTGTTTCCTTATTGTTTTACTTGCTTAAAAATGGTGGTTCACTTGATGAATTCCTACACAATGTTTTATTTTATTTTTGCGAAAATGATCAGATCTACTAATACATCCGTATCTAGACGAATCTAAGACAAGAATTTTGGGACGGAGGGAGTATTATAAAAGTTCACCGAAAGTACAAAGCATCTCAAACATAATAAAAATTGCATTGAGATTCCGAGACCACCGAACGACCACTACTGCCGCCAGAACAAGCCGCCGACGCGCCGCTGTCGCCACTCCCCTACCGGAGCCGGCTTGACCTTGTCGATGACAGCCAGGAAGTCTTCGTGCATGTGCCCCTAAGGACCAGCGCCCTGGAGCGATAGTTGTCGCAGTTGAACCCTTGCATAGATCTGAAACACCCGACACCAAGTCTCACCACATGACGAGAAATCCTAACCTCACCGCCCGAAGGAGACGGCTGGAATCTATGTCGGAGCTCTGTCGACTACGTCCAGACGGATGAACTCGAGGAGGATCAAAGCCCGGAAGACAAACTCGAAGAAGCACTGCCATCCGCCCGAGCGCTGTGCCTACGAGGACAAAAAAAAACCCTAACCTAAACAACTAACCGGAGCGGAGGCACAGGAGGCACCGGGATTCCCCTCACCGCCACCGGCCGCCAGAGTGGCAGGCAGAGGGGAGGTGAATCCACAGGCTTGCCGGTGAATACTACACGATGTATTTAAACACCAGGGAGTCTGGTGTTAGTCTTAAGCTATCAACGCCATGACCACTGGATGGTAACTGGTTAGTCTAATAGAAACATTCTTGGCTACTGGCATGTGGTCTGCAATTCTTTAACTTTTAGTGTAACAGTTGTCTGCTGTTAGTTGCAGCCTGTGCGGGGTAATGCAATAGTGCCTTTTGCTACTGGCAGGTGTGAGAACAAAATATTGGAGCATGCTCTGAATTATAACAGAAAAAATTAAGAGTTTAGGCCTGCAGTTGAGTTTAGGAAATGCTGAATCTAGTTGTACTTCCTGCAGAATAGCCTGCAAAACCAGGGTATATTTGAAAATTATAATAAGTGGTGTTGGCAAGGTGGCCTGTCGGTGCAGCGGGTTTCTGTAGTTACACACTTTAGCTTGTGACAGTGAGATTGGAACCTGTTGTGCAAACACAACAGCGAATTGTGCTTTTTCTTAAATATCTCTTGTTCTGGTTAATTAAATATGGGCCAAGGTTGAGCTGTAAAGCCATTAGAGTAACCTTTATGAAACAGAAACAAAATACTTTTAGTTTCTTTGGGCCTGCCGAGCTAGGCTAAAGCCATAGGACATTATAAATTTAGTTTACAAAATCGAGTATCTTCCTGAATGATACCCTGAAGAGGTGCATTTTTTGGTTGTTCTCCTGAATGCTCATTCATATTCCAGTTTAAATGATCCCAATATATAGTCTAGCCTAGATAGTGCAATTGTAACTAGTATAGGCTTTTAGCTACTTGATTTGCTATCCCTAGATTCTGTCCTACTTATTGGTAATGTGCACTTTCCCGCTGACAAAGATGCATCACCTTCCATTCAACCTTCTCTGGCCACTTTGATTGTCATATTTGCATATACCCTTGGTTTTTATTTCAAACTTTTGTCTTTATTCTTCATCCCCTTACCATTTTTGTCTCAAATCATATGCTAATCCGGTAACCTGTATAACTTCCAACTCTCATCTCTAACTTGACTTTAAATTTGAGAGAAACCCCTGCACCAAGACAAATGCAAGTCATTCAGGCGATTTTTTCAGGAAACTGGTGAAAAATATTTTCAACATCATGGAGAATACTTTTAGCTTTCTTAATATTCATTGGCATGTGTAAATTATCTGCCAGTTCCGCGGCGTGAAAAGATTCAATGCGAACTGTCATATCCACTGCATAAGTTCATTTATGTGCAATCTTTTTTCTTTTCTTCTTTCTGTGGCTGGACTTCTATATCTTTGGTGTTACAGTTATGTGTAGTGTTATCTCTGCATCCACCCCTCCCTTTTATTTATTATACATATTTGATGCCTGTTTACAGACTAGAACGAGCTCCCCCTTGCAAATCTCACGACACAGGGAGACATACGAGAGCACGTCACTGCAAGGGTTGTATCCAATTGGGGAAGGTGCTGGCTATGCAGGGGGCATAGTAAGTGCTGCTGTGGATGGCATGTATTGCGGTTTTGCTTTAGCAAAACAGCTTTCTCTGTTCGCTGGTGATATAGAGGCAATTTTTGGCAAAGCACAAAAACAAACAGGTTCTGTAAAATATTGAGTTCTGATTCCTAGTTATTTGTTCACACTTC